>NC_057812.1:218349001-218683317 GCF_018294505.1 Triticum aestivum | reverse complement strand
GATGCGGCAGCGGACCGGTGGTGGGGAGTTGTTTCGGGGCTGCGATGCTTCTAGCGCCGTTGCCAGGGAGTCTATGCAAAAGTCAACAGACCAAGTACCCATCGCAAACCCTTATCTCCCGCATTAAATTATTTGCCATTTGCCTCTCATTTTCCTCTCCCCCACTTCACCCTTGCCGTTTTATTCGCCCTCTCTCTCTGTCCTCCTTCTCTTTCTCTATTTGCCTCTTTTTGCCCGTCTCTTGTTTGCTTGTGTGTTGGATTGCTTGCTTGTCACGATGGCTCAAGATAATACCAAATTGTGTGACTTTACTAATACCAACAACAATGATTTTATTAGCACTCCGATTGCTCCTCTTATCGATGCTGAATCTTGTGAAATTAATGCTGCTTTGCTGAATCTTGTCATGAAAGATCTGTTTTCCGGCCTTCCCAGTGAAGATGCCGCTACCCATCTAAACAACTTTGTTGATTTGTGTGATATGCAAAAGAAGAAACATGTGGACAATGATATTGTTAAATTGAAACTATTTCTTTTTCGCTTAGAGATCGTGCTAAAGCTTGGTTTCCGTCTTTGCCTAAAAATAGTATTGATTCGTGGAATAAGTGCAAAGATGCTTTTATCTCTAATTATTTTCCTCCCACTAAGATCATCTCTCTTAGAAACGACATCATGAATTTTAAGCAACTTGATCATGAACATGTTGCACAAGCTTGGGAGAGGATGAAATTAATGATACGTAATTGCCCTACACATAGTTTGACTTTATGGATGATTATACAAAAAAATTATGCCGGACTGAATTTTGCTTCTAGAAATCATTTAGATTCGGCCGCGGGAGGCACTTTTATGGAAATCACTTTAGGAGAAGCTACTAAACTCCTAGATAATATTATGGTTAATTATTCTCAATGGCACACTGAAAGATCTACTAATAAGAAAGTGCATGCGATAGAAGAAATTAATGTTTTGAGTGGAAAGATGGATGAACTTGTGAAATTATTTGCTAATAAAAGTGTTTCTTCTAATCCTAATGATATGCCTTTGTGTACTTTAATTGAGAATAATAATGAATCTATGGATGTGAATTTTGTTGGTAGGAATAATTCTGGTAACAACGCGTATAGAGGAAACTTTAATCCTAGGACGTATCTTAGTAATTACACTAATAATTATGGTAATTCCTACAACAATTCTTATGGAAATTTCAATAAGATACCCTCTGATTTTGAATCCAATATTAAAGAATTTATTACTTCGCAAAAGAATTTGAATGCTTTGATTGAAGAAAAATTGCTTAAGATTGATGAGTTGGCTAGGAACGTTGATAGAATTTCTCTTGATGTTGATTCTTTGAAACTTAGATCTATTCCACCTAAGCATGATATCAATGAGTCTCTCAAATCCATGAGAATTTCCATTGATGAGTGCAAAGAAAGAACCGCTAGGATGCGTGCTAAGAAAGATTGATTTATAAAAGTGTGTTCTTCTAGTTTCCATGATAATAAAGATGAAGATCTAAAGTTATTGATGTGTCCCCTATTAAATCTTTGTTTTGGAATATGAATCTTGGTAATGATGGGACTAAATATGATCCACCCTTACCTAGAAGACGATCCAAAAATTCAGAGTATTTAGATCTTGATGCTAAAATTGTTAAAAGTGGGATTGAAGAGGTCAAAACTTTAAATATCAATGAACCCACTATTTTGCATCTCAAGGAATTTAATTATGATAATTTCTCTTTGATAGATTGTATTTCCTTGTTGCAATCCATGCTAAATTCTCCTCATGCTTATAGTCAAAATAAAGCCTTTACCAAACATATCGTTGATGCTTTGATGCAATCTTATGAAGAAAAACTTGAGTTGGAAGTTTCTATCCCTAGAAAACTTTATGATGACTGGGAACCTACTATTGAAATTAAAATTAAATATCATGAATGTTATGCTTTGTGTGATTTGGGTGCTAGTGTTTCCACAATTCCAAAGACTTTGTGTGACTTGCTAGGTTTCCGTGATTTTGTAGGGATAACTTTCTTTAGCCATGTTATTTTGAAGAGACATAATTGCTTAGTTAGTATGCTTGAAGTATTATTATTTCTCTATCAATATTGAACTTTTGTCTTGAATCTTTCAGATCTGAATATTCATACCACAATTAAGAGAATTACATTGAAATTATGCAGAGTAGCATTCCACATCAAAAATTCTGTTTTTATCATTTACCTACTCGAGGACGAGCATGAATTAAGCTTGGGGATGCTTGATACGTCTCCAACGTATCTATAATTTTTTATTGTTCCATGCTATATTATATCCTATTTTGGACATTATTGGGCTTTATTGTACACTTTTATATTATTTTTGGGACTAACCTATTAACCGGAGGCCCAGCCCAAAATTGTTGTTTTTTGCCTATTTTAGAGTTTTGCAGAAAAAGAATATCAAACGGAGTCCAAACGGAATGAAACCTTCGGGAACATGATTTTCGGAACGAACATGATCCAGAGGACTTGGACCCTCTGTCAAGAAAGAAACCATGAGGGCACGAGGTAGGGGGCGCGCCTCCCCCCCCCCCAGGCGCGCCCTCCACCCTCGTGGGGGCCATGTTGCTCGACCGACGTACTTCTTCCTCCTATATATACCTACGTACCCCCAAACTACCAGAGATGGAGCCAAAACCCTAATTCCACCGCCGCAACCTTCTGTACCCGTGAGATCCCATCTTGGGGCCTTTTTCGGAGCTCCGCCGGAGGGGGCATCAATCACGGAGGGCTTCTACACCAACACCATAGCGTCTCCGATGAAGTGTGAGTAGTTTACTTCAGACCTTCGGGTCCATAGTTATTAGCTAGATGGCTTCTTCTCTCTTTTTGGATCTCAATACAAAGTTCTCCCCCTCTCTTGTGGAGATCTATTCGATGTAATCTTCTTTTGCGGTGTGTTTGTTGAGACCGATGAATTGTGGGTTTATGATCAAGTTTATCTATGAACAATATTTGAATCTTCACTGAATTATTTTATGTATGATTGGTTATCTTTGCAAGTCTCTTCGAATTATCGGTTTGGTTTGGCCTACTAGATTGATCTTTCTTGCAATGGGAGAAGTGCTTAGCTTTGGGTTCAATCTTGCGGTGTCCTTTCCCAGTGACAGTAGGGGCAGCAAGGCATGTATTGTATTGTTGCCATCAAGGATAACAAGATGGGGTTTATATCATATTGCATGAGTTTATCCCTCTACATCATGTCATCTTGCTTAAAGCGTTACTTTGTTCTTTTGAACTTAATACTCTAGATGCATGCTGGATAGCGGTCGATGTGTGGAGTAATAGTAGTAGATGCAGGCGGGAGTCGGTCTACTTGTCTCAGATGTGATGCCTATATACATGATCATACCTAGATATTCTCATAACTATGCTCAATTCTTTTAATTTCTCAACAGTAATTTGTTTACCAACCGTAATACTTATTCTCTCGAGAGAAGCCACTAGTGAAACCTATGGCCCGTGGGTCTATTTTCCATCATATCAATCTTCTGTCAACAAGCTATTTCCTTTTCCGTTTATTTTTCTTTCTTTACTTTGCATCTTTATCATAAGAATACCAAAAATATTATCTTATCATATCTATCAGATCTCACTTTCATAAGTGACCGTGAAGGGATTAACAACCATTTTATTGCGTTGGTTGCGAGGATTTTATTTGTTTGTGTAGGTGCGAGGGAATCGTGCGTGGCCTCCTACTGGATTGATACCTTGGTTCTCAAAAACTGAGGGAAATACTTACGCTACTTTGCTGCATCACCCTTTCCTCTTCAAGGGAAAACCAACGCAGTGCTCAAGAGGTAGCAAGAAGGATTTCTGGCACGGTTGCCGGGGAGTCTACGCAAAAGACAACATACCAAGTACCCATCACAAACCCTTATCTCCCGCATTACATTATTTGCCATTTGCCTCTTGTTTTCCTCTCCCCCACTTCACCCTTGCCGTTTTATTCGCCCCCTCTTTCCGTTCGCCTTCCTCCTTATTTTTGCCCCTTGCACTTTCTGCTGTTATGTCTGAAATTGGGGAAATTATTGTCGATATGGACAATAATAATATCATGGAAAATGATGATGCTCCTGCTGAAGAACCCCCTATCTTACATACAAAAAAATTCCAAATTGGTAGTGGTAATATTATCGAAAAAGGAGTTCTCCAAGATTTATTTACTTGTGCCAGTGCTTTGCCTTCTATGGGTAGTTCTACTCTTCATAGAACTAGCAGTCTTGCGGACGCTATCGCCATGCTTGTAGTTGAACTTGAAAGACAATTTATACACATGCATCCTTGCATACAAAGGATTTTCCTAGAATTTTCTAATATTGAGCATTCTTCTGTTAAGCGTGCCGCTACTATCTTTTTGGCTCATGAGTTTAGATTTATAATAAAAGAGGCTAAAGAAATCTTTGCGCATTATAGGGTGGACGCTAGGTGTCCTCCCATAGAGGCTATCCTTTTTGATCAAGAAGAAATAATGTGTTTTCAATCTCTAAACTTTGTTGCTTTCAATGAAAATCTTAGAAAAGGGTTCCTACCAATGTTCTAGTTGATAGAATTTCTGAACTTAATAATGATTTGGCTATTCGAAATAATGAGCTAGGATATTCTCTCGAGTATAGGCTCACAAAGTTCTGTCAAAAGAATGCTTATAATTATGAATTGGTTGTGCAATACAAAGGGCCGAAGGAGGAACCTATACCTCCTAAAGTTGATCTTGGGGACTTTGGTCCCATTAAATTTAGCCCTTTTGATTACTTTTGCCTGCCTCAAAGAAAACTTTCTGCCGAACGTAGAGAATATGAAATGAGTTTTAATGATCTATCCTATTGTTATGGCAATACCTAGATCTATCCTTGCTTTTATGCCTAGTTAGGGGCGTTAAATGATAGCGCTTGTTGGGAGGCAACCCAATTTTATTTTTATTCCTTGCTTTTTTTTCTACTGTTTAGTAATAAATAATTTATCTAGCCTCTATTTTTGTTGTGTTTTTTGTGTTTAATTAGTGTTTGTGCCAAGTAGAACCGTTGGGAAGACTTGGGGAAAGTCTTTTTAATCTTGCTGTAAAAAAACAGAAACTTTAGCGCTCATGAGAATTGGGCCATTTTTATTTGGAAAGTGATATTTAGTTAATTCTTTTTGAAGATGATTAATAGATAAATTACACACGTCCAGAAATTTATTTTAGAATTTTTGGGGTTCCAGAACTTGCGTTAGCTACAGATTACTACAGACTGTTCTGTTTTGACAGATTCTGTTTTTCATGTGGTGTTTGCTTATTTTGATGAATCTATGGCTAGTAAAATAGTTTATAAACCATAGAGAAGTTGGAATACAGTAGGTTTAACACCAATATAAATAAATAATGAGTTCATTACAGTACCTTGAAGTGGTGTTTTGTTTTCTTTCGCTAACGGAGCTCACGAGATTTTCTACTTTAAGTTTTGTGTTGTGAAGTTTTCAAGTTTTGGGTGAAAGATTTGATGGATTATGGAACAAGGAGTGCAAAGAGCCTAAGCTTGGGGATTACCATGGCACCCCAAGATAATCTAAGGACACATAAAAGCCTAAGCTTGGGGATGCCCTGGAAGGCATCCCCTCTTTCGTCTACTTCCATCAGTAACTTTACTTGGAGCTATATTTTTATTTACCACATGATATGTGTTTTGCTTGGAGTGTCTTGTATTAGTCTTTATTTGTTAGTTTTCCACAATAATCCTTGCTGTACACACCTTTTGAGAGAGACACACATGATTCAGAAATTGTTAGAATACTCTATGCGCTTCACTTATATCTTTTGAGTTATATATTTTTGCTCTAGTGCTTCACTTATATCTTTTAGGGCATGGTGGTGGATTTGTTTTATAGAAACTATTGTTCTCTCATGATTCACTTAGATTATTTTGAAAGTCCTACAAAACAGCGTGGTAATTTGCTTTAATTATGTTAGGCATTCAAGATTAATAAAAAAATTCTTATGAGTGTGCTGAATACTAAGAGAAGTTTGATACTTGATAATTGTTTTGAGATATGGAGATGGTGATATTAGAGTCATTCTAGTTGAGTAGTTGTGAATTTTAGAAATACTTGTGTTGAAGTTTGTGATTCCTGTAGCATGCACGTCTGGTGAACCGTTATGTGATGAAATCGGAGCATGATTTATTTATTGATTGTCTTCCTTATGAGTGGCTGTCAGGGACGAGCCATGGTCTTTTCCTACCAATCTATCCCCCTAGGAGCATGCGCGTAATACTTTGTTTTGATAACTAATAGATTTTTGCAATAAGTATGTGAGTTCTTTATGACTAATGTTGAGTCCATGGATTATACGCACTCTCAACCTTCCACCATTGCTAGCCTCTCTAATACCGCGCACCTTTCGTCGGTATCATACACCCACCATATACCTTCCTCAAAACAGCCACCATACCTACCTATCATGGCATTTCCATAGCCATTCCGAGATATATTGCCATGCAGTTCCGTTTACTATGACATGCTCCATCATTGTCATATTGCTTTGCATGATCATGTAGTTGACATTGTATTTGTGGAAAAGCCACCGTTCATAATTCTTTCATACATGTCACTCATGCATCATTGCACATCCCCGTACACCGCGAGAGGCATTCACATAGAGTCATATTTTGTTCTAAGTATTGAGTTGGAATTGTTGAGTTGTAAGTAAATAAAAGTGCGATGATCATCATTTTTAGAGCATTGTCCCAAGTGAGGAAAGGATGATGGAGACTATGATTCCCCCACAAGTCGGCATGAGACTCCGGACTAAATAAAAAAAGAGGCCATAAAAAAAGAAGAGAAAAGGCCAAAATAAAAAATAAAAAAATGAGAGAAAAAGAGAGAAGGGACAATGCTACTATCCTTTTACCACACTTGTGCTTCAAAGTAGCACCATGATCTTCATGATAGAGAGTCTCCTATGATATCACTTTCATATACTAGTGGAAGTTTTTCGTTATAGAACTTGGCTTGTATATTCCAATAATGGGCTTCCTCAAAATGCCCTAGGTCTTTGTGAGCAAGTGAGTTGGATGCACACCCACTTAGTTCCTTTTGTTGAGATTTCATATACTTATAACTCTAGTGCATCCGTTGCATGGCAATCCCTACTCACACACATTGATATCTATTAATGGGCATCTCCATAGCCCGTTGATACGCATAGTTGATGGGAGACTATCTTCTTCCTTTTTGTCTTCTCCACTACCACCATTCTATTCCACATGTAGTGCTATGTCCATGGCTCACACTCATGTATTGCGTGAAGATTGATAAAGTTTGAGAACACCAAAAGTATGAAACAATTGCTTGGCTTGTCATCGGGGTTGTGCATGATTTAAATACTTTGTGTGGTGAAAATGGAGCATAGCCAGACTATATGATTTTGTAGGGATAACTTTCTTTGGCCATGTTATTTTGAAGAGACATAATTGCTTAGTTAGTATGCTTGAAGTATTATTATTTCTATCATTCTATGTCAATATTGAACTTTTGTCTTGAATCTTTTGGATCTGAATATTCATACCACAATTAAGAGAATTACATTGAAATTATGCCAAGTAGCATTCCACATCAAAAATTATATTTTTATCATTTACCTACTCGAGGACGAGCAGGAATTAAGCTTGGGGATGCTTGATACGTCTCCAACGTATCTATAATTTTTGATTGTTCCATGCTATATTATATCCTGTTTTGGACATTATTGGGCTTTATTATACACTTTTATATTATTTTTGGGACTAACCTATTAACAGGAGGCCCAGCCCAGAATTGCTATTTTTTTGCCTATTTCAGAGTTTCGCAGAAAAAGAATATCAAACAGAGTCCAAACGGAATGAAACCTTCGGGAACGTGATTTTCGAAACGAACATGATCCAGAGGACTTGGACCCTTCGTCGAGAAAGCAACCAGGAAGGCACGAGGTAGGGGGCGCGCCTACCCCCCACCCCCAGGCACGCCCTCCACCCTCATGGGGCCCACGTTGCTCGACCGACATACTTCTTCCTCCTATATATACCTACGTACCCCTAAACTACCAGATACGGAGCCAAAACCCTAATTCCACCATGATACGTCTCCGTTGTATCTATTTTTTCAAACACTTGTGCCCTTGTTTTGGACTCTAACTTGCATGATTTGAATGGAACTAACCCGGACTGACGCTGTTTTCAGCAGAATTGCCATGGTGTTATTTATGTGTAGAAACAAAAGTTCTCGGAATGACCGGAACTTGACGGAGATTATTTTCGGAAATAATAAAAAATACTGGCAAAAGATCAAGACCAGGGGGCCCACACCCTAGCCACGAGGGTGGGGGCGCGCCCCTACCTCGTGGCCCCCCTGGAGCTCCTCCGACCTCAACTCCAACTCTATATATTCGTGTTTGGAGAGAAAAAAAATCAGTGAAAAAGATTCATTGCGTTTTACGATACAGAGCCGCCGCCAAGGCCTAAACTCTCTCGGGAGGGCTGATCTGGAGTCCGTTCTGGGCTCCAGAGAGGGGAATCCATCACCATCGTCATCATCAACCATCCTCCATCACCAATTTCATGATGCTCACTGCCGTGCATGAGTAATTCCATCGTAGGCTTGCTGGACTGTGATGGGTTGGATGAGATTTATCATGTAATTGAGTTAGTTTTGTTAGGGTTTGATCCCTAGTATCCACTATGTTCTGAGATTGATGTTGCTATGACTTTGCTATGCTTAATGCTTGTCACTAGGGCCCGAGTGCCATGATTTCAGATCTGAACCTATTATGTTTTCATGAATATATGTGAGTTCTTGATCCTATCTTGCAAGTCTATAGTCACCTACTATGTGTTATGATCCGGCAACCCCTAAGTGACAATAATTGGGACCACTCCCGGTGATGACCGTAGTTTGAGGAGTTCATGTATTCACTATGTGTTAATGCTTTGGTCCGATACTCTATTAAAAGGAGGCATTAATATCCCTTAGTTTCCGCTAGGACCCCGCTGCCACGGGAGGGTAGGACAAAAGATGTCATGCAAGTTCTTTTCCATAAGCACGTATGACTATATTCGGAATACATGCCTACATTACATTGATGAATTGGAGCTAGTTTTGTGTCACCCTAGGTTATGACTGTTACATGATGAACCACATCCGACATAATTCTCTATCACTGATCCATTGCCTACGAGCTTTCCACATATTGTTCTTCGCTTATTTACTTTTCCGTTGCTATTGTTATCATCACTACAAAACACCAAAAATATTACTTTTGCTATCGTTATCTTTTGCTACCGTTACCACTACTATCATATTACTTTGCTACTAAATACTTTGCTGCAGATATTAAGTTTCCAGGTGTGGTTGAATTGACAACTCAGCTGCTAATACTTGAGAATATTCTTTGGCCACCCTTGTGTCGAATCAATAAATTTGGGTTGAATACTCTACCCTCGAAAACTGTTGCGATCCCCTATACTTGTGGGTTATCAAGACTATTTTCTGGCGCCGTTGCTGGGGAGCATAGATCTATTCTTTGAGTCACTTGGGATTTATATCTACTTATCATTATGAAGAACTTGAAAGATCCAAGAACCAAGATTTATCCCTCAACTATGAGGGGAGGTAAGAAACTGCCATCTAGCTCTACACTTGATTCACCTTCTGTTTTGAGTAAGCTTGCGACACCTAAACCTGCTTCTACTATTAGTTCTGATATGTCGCATATTATTGATGATGCCACTTCTTCTATGCATGATACTTATGATGAAACTACTTCTATGCCTGATACCATTGTGCCACTCGGTGAATTTCTTGATGAACAACTCGCTAGGGCTAGAGAGAATGAAATTATTGAAACTGATAATACTAATGAAAGTGATTATGAAGGCTCTCCTAATAAATATGAATTACCTGTTGTGCCTGAGGGCTATGTTATGGATGAAGAAACTAAAAGAGACTTCCTTGCTTGCAATGATAGAAGTGATCTTAGAAAATTATTAGCTAAGCTTAAACAAAAAACTTTGAATGCTAGAATGAAACATGATCCTGCTTATGCTACTTCACCTATCTTTGTTACTGATAAGAATTATGAATTCTCTATTGATCGTGATATAATTACTTTGGTTAAAACTGTTCCTTTTTATGGCTATGCATCTGAAACTGTTGTGGCACATCTTACTAAATTAAATTATATAGCCACCCTGTTTACTAATGATGAGAGAACTCGCTACTTTTATATTCTTAAAACATTTTCGTTCTCATTAAAGGGTGATGCTAAGATATGGTTTAATTCTCTTAATCCTGGTTGTGTGCGTAGTCCCCAGGATATGATTTATTACTTCTCTGCTAAATATTTCCCTGCTCATAAGAAACAAGCTTGGGGAGGCTTCTCCAATTACTTAATGCTTTGCCTGATCATCCTCTTAAGAAAAATCAAATACTTGATATCTTTTATAATGGACTAACTGATGCTTCCAGAGATTGCCTGGATAGTTGTGCTGGTTCTATTTTCAGGGAAAGAACATCGGATGAAGATGAAATTCCATTGAATAATATGTTGACAAATGAAAAATAATTGGACACTTCCTGAGCCAACTCCTGAGCCTATTCCTAAACCAACTCCGAAGAAAAGGGGTGTTCTATTTCTCACTCCTGAAGATATGCAAGAGGCAAAGAAATCCATGAAAGAAAAGGGTATTAAAGCTGAAGATGTTATGAATTTACCTCGTATTGAAAAAATACATGGTCTTAATTTACCGCCTATTGAAGAAACACATGGACTTTATAACCCGACACAAGTAGTAAAGGTAAATTCTCTCTATAGATATAATAAAGCTGAAATCCCATTCACCAAGTTTGCTAGCCCATGCTTAGATGAGTTTGATAAATTTAAGGTTAAGCAAGAAGACTTCAATGCTTATTTTGGTAGAGAATTAAAACGCAATGCTGATATGCTTGAACACTTGGGTGATTATATGGCTAATGTCAAAGGTGAACTTAAACTTATTAGTAAACATGCTTCTATGGTTACCACTCAAGTAGAACAAGTACTTAAAGCTTGGAATGGTTTGCTCAATGAATTAAATAGTAAGAAAAATTATTATGATGTTAGAGTTATGACTAGAGGTGGTAAAATGACTCCGGAACCTTTGTATCCTGAGGGCCATCCTAAGAGAATTGAGCAAGATTCTTAGAGAAATACTATTGATGCACCTAGTCCTTCTAAGAGGAAGAAAAAGAAAAATGGTAGGACTTTGCATGCTTCTAGTAAACATGTTGATGACACACGTGAGAATCCCAATGATATTTCTATTTCTGATGCTGAAACACAATCTGGTAATGAACCTGAAAATAGTGATAATGTTAATGATAATGTTCATGATGATGATCAACCTAGCAATGATAATGATATAGAAATTGAACCTACTATTGATCTTGATAACCCACAATCAAAGAAGCAATGTTATGATAAGAGAGACTTTGTTGCTAGGAAACATGGTAAAGAAAGAGAACCATGGGTTCAAAAACCCATGCCTAAATTTCCTCCCAAACCATCCAAGAAAAAGGATGATGAGGATTTTGAGCGCTTTGCTGAAATGATTAGACCTATCTTTTTGCGTATGCGATTAACTGATATGCTCAAAATGAATCCTTATGCTAAGTACATGAAAGAAATTGTTACTAATAAAAGAAAGATACCGGAAGCTGAAATTTCCACCATGCTTGCTAATTACACTTTTAAGGGTGGAATACCTAAGAATTTAGGAGATCCAGGAGTACCCACTATATCATGCTCCATTAAAAGAAATTATGTTAAAACTGCTTTATGTGATCTTGGAGCCGGTGTTAGTGTTATGCCTCTCTCTTTATATCGTAGACTTGATTTAAATAAGTTGACACCTACTGAAATATCTTTGCAAATGGCTGATAAATCAACTGTTATACCTGTTGGTATTTGTGAGGATGTGCTTGTTGTGGTTGCAAACGTTACTATTTTAACAGACTTTGTTATTCTTGATATTCCCGAGGACGATAGTATGTCTATTATTCTTGGAAGACCCTTTTTGAATACTGCAGGAGCTGTTATTGATTGCACCAAAGGCAATGTCACTTTTCATGTTAATGGTAATGAGCATACTTCCGAGGAAACAACCTCAAGTTCATAGTATTAATTCTATTGGAAAACTTCCATCGATTATTTTTGGAGGTTTTGAATTTCCTCTTCCTACTGTCAAGAAGAAATATGATATTCTAATTATTGGGGATGTGCATATCCTCGTTGAGGTAACATAGTGTTATTCGAACTTTCTCCGGTTCCATGTTATTCGGAATGAGTTTGTTAACAAGACTTGATCAACCTTGTTAATGGATTCCTTTTGATGATCATGAGATGGATGAAGTTAGAAAGCACAACCTTCTGTGCCCTCCTTTTACTTTCTGCTATTTATATTAAATAAAGTAAAAATAGTATTTTCTGTCTATTATCTGAATTATCCGTGCAATATAAAAATACCCCAAAAATAAAAGTTCTCCAAATGCCCTGAAATTTAAATATGATTTTTTCTGGAATATTTGAGAATATTTGGCACTGAGAACACAGCAGGGGCATCCACCTGGCCACGAGGGTGGAGGGCGCGCCCTACCCCCTGGGCGCGCCCCCTGCCTCGTGGGCCCATGGTGGCCATCCTCCACTTATTCCTGCACCCACACACTCCTTCTTCCTCCCACAAACACCATTATCCAGCTCAAGCACGAGTTCTAGCTCATTTTGCTGTAATTTTTGATCTCCTTGCTCAAAGCACCTCTCACAAAACTGCTTTGGGGGATTGTTCCTTGGTATGTGACTCCTCCATTGGTCCAATTAGTTTTTGTTCTAGTGCTTTATTCATTGCAAATTTGTGTTGCCTAGGTGGCCATGTTATTGAGCTTACATGTCAAATTTATGTGGTTCCAAGTAGGCTCTGGGCACTTGTAGGAGTAGTTGCTATCAATTTTGTTGAGTTTGGTTCACTTTTATTTTGAAGTTACTAAAAATTTCAGAAATTTTTCAAAGAAGAAATATGTTTAGGAAAATGTACCAAGGTGTTTCTTCAAGGAAACAAGGACCCAGGCTTGCAATGCGTGATGCTGATGATGAGCCACCAAGGGACGCTCCAGTGCGGCCTTGTGAATGGCCTTCAGAGGACTTCATGGACCGAGCAGGAATTAAGGAAGAATTTAACGCATATTTGCGTAATGCTGATCTTGTGAGCTTCGAGGCAGAAAAGTGCCATCAGTACCACTATCTCACTAGTTCCTTTGTGAGGAAGTTTAAATTTTCATCTTCACGCAATTCTCAAACAGACATGTTTGATCTTTATGAAAATTCTTATACTATGGACTTAGAGGATTTTGCCACCGCTTGCAAACTTCCATAGTGGGGTAGTGCTAGTGAACCTCGCAAATCTGAATTTAGAGATTTTCTTGCTAGTATAACTGTGGGAGAGTCCAGAGATATAACACAAGCTACCATAGGGAGCATTCACTTTCCTGCTATACATTATTTTGCTCTCTTCATAGGTAGATGCATTAATGGTAAAGATGAAGCATGTCACATGTGTGTCCATGACCTCAGTATTCTTAGGAGTGCTGTGTTAGGAGATAAATCTTATAATTTGGGAGCCATTGTTGCACGTAGGTTGCATCTTAATAGATTTAATGGAGATTTCTTTGGTGGAATTTATGCAACCCGCATAGCTAATTTTCTTGGTATAACCATACATGAGGATGATATTGAGTTGCCTCTTGCTTATTTGGATTATGAGGCTATGGTTCGTCATCAGTTTGTTGAGAGGAACGACCAGTTCCTCCAGTACCGACTAATCTTTGACAGACAACGCACCTATCACGTCGCTCTCCCTGCTTCTACTTTCTTTGACTTTCAGGCAAAAGGGAGATATTTTATAACCAGAGAGGAGGCGGAAGAGTATAAGAGGAGGGCTGAGATAGCTCGCCTCCAAGCTGCAGCCCATGATACAATGACTGCTGCATCTCAGTATGACCCCAACTACAACTTTGGATATCCGCCAGGCCAGCCGTGGCCATAGACCAACTTAGGCCAAAAGCCTAAGCTTGGGGGAGTACGTATTTCTCACCGACATTACATCCATGTTCACACACTCATTTCTAGATGTCGGTGCTCATACTTTTTCACTGTCTTATCCATGCTAGTTTATTTCCTTTTATTGCTTTCTTCTTGTGTGTTTAATAAACCTTAAGAAAAACAAAACAAAAAAAATTTAGTTGTAGCTTTTAATTAGTTTACTTTCCATGCTTGTAGTAGTAATTAAAAAGAAAACCCAAAAAGATTTCGTGTTCTTCTTTTGCTTGTTGGGAGCTTTCCCATGTATATAGTTTTATTTCTTTTCTTTTCTTTGGGGGTCGATAGGAGAAGATCATGATTAAATTGTTGAAGTGGATCTTATATGCATTATTGTTGATCTGACAAAAGAGACCATATTGCCTTGTCTTCTCCTGTTTATTGAATGCTTGCAGATTCCAGCTTAGTCCAATGCACGTGCACTATTATTATTATCCACATTGTTTGTTCGTGCAAGTGAAAGACAATTATGACGATATATGATGAACTGATTGAGATGGGAGAAGCTGGTATAACTCGACCTCTCTTGTTTTTGTAAATATGATTAGTTCATCGTTTCGGATTCAGCCTATTATGAATAAACAAGTTTGCGATGACAATTACATATCATAGTTTCTTATGTCATGCTTAATTAGCTAGGAGCTTATAATGGTTTGCCTTGCATGCCAACATGCTATTAAAATGGTTGTGATGTGGTATGATAGGGTGGTATCCTCCTCTGAATGATTTAAGTGACTTGACTTGGCACATGTTCACACATGTAGTTGAAACAAAATCAACATAGCCTTCACGATATTTATGTTCATGGTGGATTATATCCTACTCATGCTTGCACTCAATGTTCATTAACTTTAATGCATGTTCATGGCTATTGTCGCTCTCTAGTTGGTCGCTCCCCAGTCTTTTGCTAGCCTTCACTTGTACTAAACGGGAATACTGCTTGTGCATCCAATTCCATAAACCCCAAAGTTGTTCCATATGAGTCCACCACACCTACCTATATACGGTATCTACCTGCCGTTCCAAGTAAATTCATATGTGCCAAACTCTAAACCTTCAAATAAATATCCTGTTTTGTATGCTCGAATAGCTCATGTATCAACTAGGGTTGTTTGTATCTTCCATGTTAGGCGGGTTATTCTCAAGAGGAGTGGACTCCACTCCTCACTCACGAGAAAATGGCTGGTCACTAGGATGCCCAGTCCCATGCTTTATGCAAATCAAATCAAAATAATTGCAAACAAAACTCCCCCTGGGACTCTTGTTAGTTGGAGGCACTCGTTGTTTCGAGCAAAACATGGATTGATGCTTGTTGGTGGAGGGGGAGTATACACTTTACCATTCTGTTTGGGAACCGCCTATAATGCGTGTAGCATGGAAGATATCACCATCTCCTGGTTGTTATGTTGACAATGAAAGTATACCTCTCAAAATATTATTCATCTCTATTTTAAAACCAAGCTCTGGCACCTCTACAAATCCCTGCTTCCCTCTGCGAAGGGCCTATCTATTTACTTTTATGCTGAGTCATCCTCCTCTTATTAACAAGCACCCGCTGGAGAGCACCTCTGTCATTTGCATTCCTTACTGATTAGTTTACATCGAGTATGACTTGACTAGATCTCTTTTACAATAAATTAGAATGTCTATTCATTCCTTGATCTTTAAAGGTGCTCTGCATTTATGTTTTGCGGTCTCAGAAAGGGCTAGCGATATACCGTCTTGTTATATCATATTATGATTGTTTTGAGAAAGTGTTGTCACCTGAGATTTATTATTATTGCTCGCTAGTTGATTATGCCATTGATATGAGTAAACATGAGACCTAAGCATTATTGTGAATATGGTTAGTTTATAATCTTTGCTGAAAACTTGAATGCTGGCTTTACATATTTACAACAACAAGAGCAAACAGAGTTTGTAAAAGTTTTTCTTTATCACTTTCAGTTTGTCAACTGAATTGCTTGAGGACAAGCAAAGGTTTAAGCTTGGGAGAGTTGATACGTCTCCGTCGTATCTACTTTTTCCAAACACTTTTGCAATTGTTTTGGACTCTAACTTGCATGATTTGAATGGAACTACCCCGGACTGACGTTGTTTTCAGTAGAATTGCCATGGTGTTATTTATGTGTAGAAACAAAAGTTCTCGGAATGACCTGAAACTTCACGTAGATTATTTTTGGAAATAATAAAAAATACTGGCAAAAATCAAGACCAAGGGGCCCACACCCTAGCCATGAGGGTGGCGGCCGCGCCTGCCCCCTCTGGGCGCGCCCCCTACCTCGTGGGCCCCCTGGAGCTCCTCCGACCTCAACTCCAACTCTATATATTCGTGTTAGGAGAGAAAAAATCAGAGAGAAAGATTCATCGCGTTTTACGATACAGAGCCGCCGCCAAGCCCTAAAATCTCTTGGGAGGGCTGATCTGGAGTCCGTTCGGGGCTCCGGAGAGGGGAATCCATCGCCATCGTCATCATCAACCATCCTCCATCACCAATTTCATGATGCTCACCATCGTGCGTGAGTAATTCCATCATAGGCTTGTTGGACGGTGATGGGTTGGATGAGATTTATCATGTAATCGAGTTAGTTTTGTTAGGGTTTGATCCCTAGTATCCACTATGTTCTCAGATTGATGTTGCTATGACTTTTCTATGCTTAATGCTTGTCACTAGGGCCCGAGTGCCATGATTTCAGATCTGAACCTATTATGTTTTCATGAATATATGTGAGTTCTTGATCCTATCTTGCAAGTCTATAGTCACCTACTATGTGTTATGATCCGGCAACCCCGAAGTGACAATAATCAGGACCACTCCCGATGATGACCGTAGTTTGAGGAGTTCATGTATTCACTATGTGTTAATGCTTTGGTCCGGTACTTTATTAAAAGTAGGCCTTAATATCCCTTAGTTTCCACTAGGACCCCGCTGCCACGGGAGGGTAGGACAAAAGATGTCAGGCAAGTTCTTTTCCATAAGCACGTATGACTATATTCGGAATACATGCCTACATTACATTGATGAATTGGAGCTAGTTCTGTGTCACCCTAGGTTATGACTATTACATGATGAACCACATCCGGCATAATTCTCTATCACTGATCCATTGCCTACGAGCTTTCCATATATTGTTCTTCGCTTATTTACTTTTCTGTTGCTATTGTTATCATCACTACAAAACACCAAAAATATTACTTTTGCTATCGTTACCTTTTGCTACCGTTACCACTACTATCATATTACTTTGCTACTAAATACTTTGCTGCAGATATTAAGTTTCCAGGTGTGGTTGAATTGACAACTCAGCTGCTAATACTTGAGAATATTCTTTGGCTCCCCTTGTGTCGAATCAATAAATTTGGGTTGAATGCTCTACCCTCGAAAACTGTTGCGATCCGCTATACTTGTGGGTTATCACACCGCCGCAACCTTCTGTACCCGTGAGCTCCCATCTTGGGACCTTTTCCGGAGCTCCGCTAGAGGGGGCATCGATCACGGAGGGCTTCTACATCAACACCATAGCCTCTCCTATGAAGTGTGAGTAGTTTACTTCAGACCTTCGGGTCCATAGTTATTAGCTAGATGGCTTCTTCTCTCTTTTTGGATCTCAATACAAAGTTCTCCCCCTCTCTTGTGGAGATCTATTCGATGTAATCTTATTTTTGTGGTGTGTTTGTTGAGACTGATGAATTGTGGGTTTATGATCAAGTTTATCTATGAACAATATTTGAAACTTCTCTGAATTCTTTATGTATGATTGGTTATCTTTGCAAGTCTCTTCAAATTATCAGTTTGGTTTGGCCTACTAGATTGATCTTTCTTGCAATGGGAGAAGTGCTTAGCTTTGGGTTCAATCTTGCGGTGTCCTTTCCCAGTGACAATAGGGGCAGCAAGGCACGTATTGTATTGTTGCCATCGAGGATAACAACATGGGGTTTATATCATATTGGATGAGTTTATCCCTCTACATCATGTCATCTTGCTTAAAGCGTTACTCTGTTCTTTTGAACTTAATACTCTAGATGCATGCTAGATAGCGGTCGATGTGTGGAGTAATAGTAGTAGATGCAGGCAGGAGTCGGTCTACTTGTCTTGATAACCCAGAAGTATAGGGGATCGCAACAGTTTTTGATAAGTAAGAGTGTCGAACCCAACGAGGAGCTAAAGGCAGAACAAATATTCCCTCAAGTTCTATTGACCACCGATACAACTCTACGCACGCTTGATGTTTGCTTTACCTAGAACAAGTATGAAACTAGAAGTACTTTGTAGGTGTTTTTGGATAGGTTTGCAAGATAATAAAGAGCATGTAAATAAAAAGTAGGGGATGTTTAGATAAAGACACAACTAAGTTAGTTTTAGTAAAGATCTTTTTTGTTACGAGAAAGTTATTTGTCCCTAGGCAATCGATAACTAGACCGGTAATCATTATTGCAATTTTATTTGAGGGAAAGGCATAAGCTAACATACTTTCTCTACTTGGATCATATGCACTTATGATTGGAACTCTAGCAAGCATCCGCAACGACTAAAGATCATTAAGGTAAAACCCAACCATAGCATTAAAGTATGAAGTCCTCTTTATCCCATACGCAAACAACCTACTTACTCGGGTCTGTGCTTCTGTCACTCACGCCACCCACCATAAGCAAATCACGAACATATTGCAAACCCTACAGCAGGAATCCCTCACGCTTGTGCGACACGGAGAGCACCATAGGACAACACCAATAATAAAACATGCAACTCAAACCAATCTTGATCATCAAATAGCCCATATGACAAAACGGATCTAATCAAACATCATAGGATAGCCATACATCATTGGGAAATAATATATAGGGTTGAGCACCATGTTTAAGTAGAGATTACAGTGGGTAAAAGAGGGGTTAAACAGCTTCCTAGAGGGGGGAAGAGTTGGTGATGATGGCGGTGAAGTTGCTGGTGAAGATTGCGGTGATTATGATGGCCTCGGCGGTGTTCCGGCGCCACCGGAAGAGAGGGGGAGTGGGGCCCCCCTTCTTATTCTTACTTGACCTCCTCCCTAGATGGTAGAAGGGTTTCCCCTCTGGTCCTTGGCCTCCATGGCATGGGAGGGGCGAGATCCCCTCCGAGATTGGATCTATCTCTTTGTCTCTCTGTTTCTGCGTTCTCAAATTCTCCCCTTTCACCGTTTATTATATTCCCGGAGATCCGTAACTCCGATTGGGCTGAAATTTTGACACGATATCTATCCAGATATTAGCTTTCTTGTGGCGAAAGAAGGGCATCAACCACCTTACGGGGTGGCCACGAGGGTCCAGGGCACGCCCCTGCCTCGTGGCCCCCTCGAGCATCGTCTCACGTTGATTTTTCTTCCCAAAAAACACATATATTCCAAAAAATCTCTGTCAGTTTTTATCCCATTTGGACTCCGTTTGATATGGATTTACTGCGAAACAAAAAACATGCAACAAACAGGAACTGGCACTGGGCACTCGATCAATATGTTAGTCCCAAAAATAGTATAAAAAGTTGCCAAAAGTATATGAAAGTTGTAGAATATTGGCATGGAACAATCAAAAATTATAGATACGACGAAGACGTATCAGTGGGGTGCTGCTCTCCGGCGGTGGGGGCGCCGTGGTGGGGCGGTGCCGTGGGGATCGCCAGAGAAAAAGTTTGGCGCGAGGGGGGGGCTAGAGGGCTGGCCGGGGCGGTGGCGGACTGATGGTGGGGAGTTGTTTCGGGGCTGCGATGCGGCGGCGGACTGGCGGTGGGGAGTTGTTTCGGGGCGTCGAGGCGGCGGCGGACCGGCGGTGGGTAGTTGTTTTGGGGCGGCGAGGCGGCGCGGGGTTCGGCCGGTGGTGGCTGGCGGCTCAGGGGGGTGGAGGTTGAAGATGAACTGCAGGCCCTCCCTAAACTATCCCATGTGAAGTGCCTCTTTGCTACGATTGCGTTCAGTTTCGACAGTAACATTCAGATTCCACAGTAAATTTCAGTTTCGACAGTTAAGTTCAGAGTCAACAGTTTTTACCTCAATTGTTGTAGTCAGGTGGTTTTTGGTGATGTAAATTTTACATCTATCACATTTTGGTAATGCATTTTACATCATCTATTGGAGATGCTATTAGAATCCCACTTGAGATTAACAATGTCTGTCTTGTGCTACTTCAGCCTTTACGTCTTACAGCTCACCGGAGCTGCTCCAAGGACGGAACGATCCATCACAACAGAGCAGTGCCCTGGACGCCGTCTACAGATTCCTCAGATCTTCCTCCACACCTCCGACATCCACCTCTGCCTCAACTTCTTGAGCGACCAACCCAATGATGCCGAGGTTGCACACTTGTCGCATCACTTATTACTCTACATTCATGTCGATCCATTAGGGCTATTGTGGTTCAACAGAAAAACATAGCAATAGGAAATTTTCCTATGGAACTCTACTATTCAATTATTCATGCATTTTGTTGAAAGGAATGGAGCAAAACATCCACCTGGACCTACTTTTCAAAATCCTATGCATGAAAACAAGACCAAGTGCATTAGTGGCAGAATAACATTCTAACTGTACACGCTTTCATATGGTTTCACATTATTTAGGCCATGTTTCTTTGCATTCCTCTGCTCCTCCTTTTCCTGTGAACCAAACACCCAAGTTGACAGAAATCCCGTGTTCACAAATGCTCTGTTTCCCATGTGCATTCCTATCCTATTCCGGTGTTTTTCCTCCTGAGGGAGTCCTGGATTAGGGGTGTCCGGATAGCCGGACTATACCTTCGGCCGGACTCCTGGACTATGAAGATACAAGATTGAAGACTTTGTCCCGTGTCCGGGAGGGACTTTCCTTGGCGTGGAGGGCAAGCTTGGCAATATGGATATGTAGATCTCCTACCATTGTAACCGACTTTGTGTAACCCTAACCCTCTCCAGTGTCTATATAAACTGGAGGGTTTTAGTCCGTAGGACAACATACAGGACAACAATCATACCATAGGCTAGCTTCTAGGGTTTAGCCTCTTCGATCTCGTGGTAGATCTACTCTTGTACTACCCATATCATCAATATTAATCAAGCAGGACGTAGGGTTTTACCTCTATCAAGAGGGCCCGAACCTGGGTAAAACTTCGTGTCCCTTGCCTCCTGTTACCATCTGGCCTAGACGCACAGTTCGGGACCCCCTACCTGAGATCCGCCGGTTTTGACACTGACATTGGTGCTTTCATTGAGAGTTCCTCTATGTCGTCGCCGTCAGGCTTGATGGCTCCTACGATCATCAATAGCGATGCAGTCCAGAGTGAGACCTTCCTCCCCGGACAGATCTTCGTCTTTGGCGGCTTCGCACTGTGGGCCAATTCACTTGGCCATCTAGAGCAGATCGAAAGCTATGCCCCTGGCCATTAGGTCAGATTTGGAAGTTTAAACTATACGGCTGGCATCCACGGGGACTTGATCTTCGACGGATTCGAGCCACTGCCGAGCGCACCGCACTATCACGACGAGCATGATCTAGCTCTGCCGCCGAACAGTGCCCTGGAGGCCACACCCGCATCGGCTTCGACCCTTAATTCGAGGCCAACTGCGCTGACCGAGGATGGGTGATTGGACGCCGCCTCGGCTGCGATCCCAACGGCGATCGAGCCGAACACCAGCCCCGCACTCCGCGAGACTCGTGACTCCAAGGAGCCGGACTCCTCTCCGGACTCCGAACCCTCCGCACCCCTGCCAATCGGATCCGTTTGGGCGCTGATCATGGAGTTACTGCCGCGGACATCTTTCAGCACTCGCCTTTCGGCGATATTCTGAAGACACTAAAGTCTCTCTCTTTATCAGGAGAGCCCTGACCGGACTACGGTCGGCAAGGCTGGGATACAGACGATGAAGAAATTCAAAGCCCACCCACCACCCACTTTGTAGCCACTGTCGACGATTTAACCGACATGCTCAACTTCGACTCCGAAGACATCGACGGTATGGACGCCGGTGAAGGAGACAATGAAGAACCAGTGCCTATTGGGCCCTGGAAAGCCACCTCGTCATATGACGTATACATGGTGGATGCACCAAAAGATGACGACGAGGAGCGGGAGGACGCACCGAAGGCTTGTTCCCTCGAAAAGTAGTCAAAGCGGTGACGCAAGCGCCGCCCCAAATCCCGCCTCGACAGAAATAACGATCACACAGACCCAGCGCTGGAGCAGGGCAAACCGCTGCCGGACAACGGCAATCCAGATAATCAAACCGAAGAAACAAATTCTATCAAGGATAATGGTCCGGACGACATAATGCCGGACAGGCACCCAGAGCAGCAGAATGCCCATAAAAGGCTTGTTGCCACCGCGAGGAGTCTTAAAAAGCAGAAGCAAAGGCTCAAGGCTGCGCAAGACACACTCCAAATCAGATGGAGTAAAATACTCAACACAGCAGCGAGGTACGGTGACAATCGCCCCTCCAAAAGCTACCCAAAGCGGAAGCTGCTACCTGAATTCAATGAGGAGGCCTCAGACCCCCCACAACCAAATATCAAAGCAGCCACCTGGCCGGATAGACGACCCCTCTACCAACACAGAGCAGCATACAACGCCACTCACAATACAACACGCGACCCATATGAGGGCTCGGACCCAAAGGACGGCGCAACAAGATCCATCTATGGACCACGCAAGTGCGCCCCAACATACAATGCAACACAACAAACATCCGAACAACGCGGTACACCCGGCTACAGGGGTGCCACACACCCTCTATGTTTCACCGATGAGGTGCTGGACCATGAATTTCCAAAGGGATTCAAACCCATAAATATAGAGACATACGACGGAACAACAGACCCTGGGGTCTGGATTGAGGACTACATCCTTCATATCCATATGGCTCGAGGAGATGATCTCCACGCCATCAAGTACTTACCCCTCAAGCTCAAAGGGCCAGCTCGTCACTGGCTTGAAGGCCTCCCCGAAAGCTCCATTGGAAGTTGGGAAGAGCTCGAAAACGCCTTTCGGGCAAATTCTCAAGGGACTTATGTCCGACCTCCGGATGCGGATGATTTGAGTCATATAACTCAACAGCCCGGAGAGTCAGCCCGAAAGCTTTGGAACAGGTTTCTTACTAAAAACAACCAGATTGTCGACTGTCCGTACGCCGAAGCCTTGGCAGCTTTTAAGCACAGCGTCCGTGACGAATGGCTCACCAGACACCTCGGCCAAAATAAGCCAAGAATGATGGCCGCATTAACAAGCCTCATGACCCGCTTTTGCGCGGGTGAGGACAGCTGGCTAGCCAGATGCAGCACCAACGACCCCAGTACATCTGAAGTTAGAGATGGAAACAGGAAATCACGGCGCAACAACAATAACAAACGCCGGAATAAAGAAGACATCACGAAGAGCACGGCAGTAAACGCCGGATTCAAAAGCTCTCGGCCAGGTCAAAAGCCGCCCTCTAAAGGCACCAGGGATGAACTGTCCAGCCTCAACAAAATTCTGGACCAGGTATGTCAGATCCATAGTACCCCTGGTAAACCTGCTAATCATACCCACAGAGAATGTTGGGTCTTCAAGTAGTCCGGCAAGCTCAACGCCGTACACAAAGGGGAGGATACACCAAGTGAAGACGAGGACGAGCCTCCCAAGCAAGACACTGGGGAACAAAAGAAATTTCCACCAGAAGTCAAAACAATAAACATGTTACACGTGATCAAGGGAAACAACAACGCGGCACTCCCAGGAAAATATATCCAAGTGCCTGTCACCGCGAAGTCCTGCCACTGGTCATCTCAACCGATCACCTTCGACCATCGCGATTACTCAGCAAGTATCCAACATGCAGGATGGGCTGCCCTGGTATTAGACCCAGTAATTGGCGGATATCACTTCACACAAGTCTTGTTGGACGGTGGCAGCAATCTAAACCTAATATATCAGGATACAATCCGCGGGATGGGGTTAGACCCAACAAAAATTCACCATAGCAATACTACCTTTAAAGGAGTAACGCCAGGCCCAGGGGCTCGTTGTACGGGCTCCCTCCTACTACAAGTTATATTCGGCTCCCCCGTTAACTTCCGTCGCGAGCGTTTAACCTTCCACATCGCTCCGTTCCAAAGTGGCTATCAAGCACTTCTCGGACGCGAAGCTTTCGCTCGCTTTAATGCAATACCACACTATGCCTCCCTCACACTCAAGATGCCCGGTCCACGTGGCATCATTTCAGTGAACAGAAATATCAAGCGATCTCTGCGCGCCAAAGAGAGTGCGGCTGCCTTGGCAGCCGCACACTAAAGGCGCCTGGACCAGCGAAAGCATCCAATAAGTCGTCAAGACCTCAGACACAACTAATCAAGTCCGGCGCCGCTATTTATACCGAATACATGGTCACACCCCTATTTGTCAATACAAGGGGCTCAACGCGCGCAGACAAGTGGCAATTTCTTCTCATCTTGAATCATACATGGTTTCTTTCAAAACTATCTTTTCGCGCAACAACTTTTTCACCTAAATTCCTCTCTTTTACAGAAGATCATCGTGCTACACCCGTCCAGGATACGGCACAACGGAGACACAGGCGCAGACGGGCAGCAGGGACCCGCCCCAAGGATTCTTTTTAGATTAAGACCCTGTGTAAACCTTTTTTACTGTCTCTTGTTGATACAAATCCACCGTTGAGAAGGATGCTGACGTCTTGGCATGTGGCCACGCCAGACCAATGCACGTACCTGGACACAAGGGGCTTCTTACAAAGGCCATTATTTAGGCCCGATTTATACCACAAAGACCGAATACCTTAGGGAGTGTTCGGCGTCGCGAGTTTGTCCCTATATGCATCAGCTCCGAATCATTGTCTTTGGTCAAATGTTGGGTTTGCCCGGCTCCTGTGTTTTGGTGTCTTATGTTCCGCTTTACCGGCTAAGGTAGCACCAGGAGAACTACTGCGATTGTGCCCTGGTTCATCTGGACGAGCACCTCAGTAGAGAAAGCCGAAAATTGACTGTCATGATATAGCGTGAGACTGGTCAACCACTCGATGACCTGTTGGAATGTTAGAATTCCTCCGCCTTAACGAAGGGCCGTTTTCCGGCCAGGCATGTACGCACCCCGGGATCAGGAGAGTGCGGAGCCACCAGGGGCTATCTAGTAGCCCCACTGTCAAACTCCTATGGCTAAGTGAAAGTGCTAAAGCATTATAGTCCGGTTGCCTCGCTCGCTCCGCTATCACCTCCTTAATAGGACCAAGACGTTGGGTTAAGTGTGAACGCGTGTTTTTGCGAGCACCTCCGCATTATATGCGTGGGGGTTGAAGCTGAACACTGCAATCTTTCAGGTTATACACATGTATACATAAACGGTCGCCCAGGAGGCATCATATTACTTTCAGGCAAAAGTATAAAAATAGCCTTATAAAAATTTATACAAGCATTTCGCTTACAATGAGATTACATATCACTCAAATATAATATTTTTTGAGCACTGGGTCTCTATCAAACGAGCACCCTCAAGAACTTCTTCAAAGTAGTGCTCAGCAGCCATTCGACCTATGGCCGAATCCTGTGCTGCAACAGTGGTAGCATCCATCTCCGCCCAGTATATGCTTTAACACGGGCAAAGGCCATCCGTGAGCCCTCTATGCACGCCGACCTCTTCATCGCATTAATGCGCAGCACCACGTCAAGGAACTGCTGCACCAAGCTGAAATAGCTTTTCGGTTTTGGCCTTTTCGGCCATAGCGGATCCACAACAGACCTCATGGTGAGTCCGGACAACCTATTCAGTTTGGCCCATTCGGCTAATTGGTCAGTCAATGAAAGCGGACGCTCGGGAGAATGGAACTGTCTCCAAAACAGCTGGTCTACTTCATGGTCCATCTGACCCTGGAAGTACTTGGCCGCATCGGCAGCACTCGCCGCCAAATCCATATACACATCCTCCGAACTCCACAGCCGATCCAGAGGGGCATACCGTGGATCTCCGAACTTCCTCCGCAACATAAAGGATTTCCCAGCTACAATATCCCTGGCTTCCCGCAGCTCCTCCTTCTTTGCCCTCATAGCAGAGCGGAGGTCTTTTCTCGTCGCAGCAGCCTTCTCAAGGTCCGATGCCTTCGCTTGGTTTTCCTTTTCAAGAACCCGGCAATGGTCGGCGACGGCTTTTAACTCTATGGCCATCTGGGCCATCTTATCTCGGCTCTTGCCATGCGCGGCCTTCTCGGCTTGCAACTCTTCGGCCGCCTTCAAAGCAGCCGCATTATCAAACCTCGCTTGTTCCTTGGCTCGGGCAAGTTCTGCCTGCAAGGCTTCAACAGTGGCAGCTCCATCTGCAGTCACAACATATTAAAGATACTGGCATCATGCTGCTCTTACTATATGGCGTTTACCAGATAATGACACTTACCCTGTGCCTCGTCAAGCCTTTTGTTAACAAGCTCGATGTCGGCGTCTGCCTCATCCAACTGCCGTTTTAAACGGGCAAACTCGCTAGTCCAGCTAGCCACCGGAGATTCCATCACCTGCACATAGAGGCAGTATGGTTATTACCTGGGAATATGATCCTCTGTTCGTCGTTGTTTCCGACGACAACCAGAGTCTCAGGGGCTACTATCTACACAGGGCACACCTAGCATGTGGAGGACTATCATACATTCTTTTACGTACCTCAAAGCCTGTTAGTAGACTCATAAAAGCTTCATGCAATCCGCTTTCGGCGTACGAGATTCTCTCCATCACTGTATTCATCAGCACACGGTGTTCATATGAGATGGCCGCTCGCCCCACCAACTCCCTCAGAACATCCGATCGCACACTTGACGGTGCCGGACTCTTTTGTCTGCTCTCTTCGGGAGCCGGACACTGGGAGCTTCGGGGGCCAATGGGATTATCTTTTGGCCTCACCGGACTAGGAGAGGCCCTCCGCGACGACACTTCGAGGTCGCCCGCTTCCGGAGCGGAGGAGTCTGGAGGAGGCGTTTCGCTCTCCATCATGTCTGGAAGAAGATCCCCCAAAGATGAGCTCATTTGAGAGGGGCTAAGGCCCGAACTGCAAAGATATATGTGGTGGTTATTTTCTTAGAAGAAAAAGATGGCATATCTGTACTATTAAAGTATTTCGGGTCACTTACGACTCGCGGGAGAATTGATCCCCCCGCGGACTTTGTGCAGCAACAGCACCCCCCAAGGTAGGACCCTCTGTGGGAGACTTCTTCTCCCGTTTTGGAAGCTTCGGCTTCCGAATCCCCGGGCGCAGTCCTTTTCCTCTTCCGGTCGTCTTCCTTCATGGAGACGCTCGCTCCCTCGGTTAGAATGGGCAGCATTGGGGGCCCGTGTCCGCCCGTATTATCCTCCACAGTATCTTCCCTCAAGGGCTCCGGGCAAGGTGCGATCTGGAGCATCTTTTCCAATACCGGATTTTCCAAACCCTCGGGGAGGGGGGCCGAACACCGAATCAACTTCGCCTTTGTTAGCCAGTCCTGGTCAAAAAGCAAACTCTCAGAAATAACTTCGTAACAAATGAGAGATAGTATGTTAGGCCGGAAGATTCCTTACCTGTTCGGCGGCGCGGTTACTACTCAGGCCCACGTCCTCGGTGATTTCCGGATACTCTACTGAGGTCCGAAGAATGACTTGTACATCTCCTCGTGCGTCAGCCCGAGGAAATTTTGAATGACATGCGGTCCCTCGGGATTGAACTCCCACAAGAAAAGGGGCCGGCGTTTGCTAGGCTGGACTTGACGAACCAGCATAACTTGTATTACCGCAACCAAACTAAAATCTCCATTGAAGAGATCTCGAATGCGGCTTTGCAGTATAGGCACATCCTTGGCTGGACCCCAGCTCAGACCTCTGCTGATCCATGACATCAGTTGTGGTGGAGGGCCCGAGAGGAAAACAGGGGTGGCCGCCCACTTGGCACTTCTAGGAGCCGTGATGTAGAACCACTCTTGTTGCCACAATTCAGACATCTCTGGGATGGAACCTTTGGGCCACGGAGCTCCCGTCATCTTGCCTATTGAGGCACCTCCACACGCTGCATGTTGCCCCTCGATCATCTTCAGCTTTACTTCAGAGGTCTTGAGCCATAGGCCAAAGTGAGGGGTAACCCGGAGGAAGGCCTCGCACACGACAATAAATGTCGTGATATGAAAAAAGGAGTCCGGAGCTAGATCATGGAATTCTAGCCCGTAATAAAACATCAAGCCCCTGACGAAAGGACCCAGAGCAAGGCCTAGACCTCGGAGGAAGTGGGAGACGAACACGGCGTTCTCGTTGGGTTCGGGGGAGGGGACGGCCTGCCCTCGGGGAGGCAGCGATGCAAAATGTCGGTGGTCAGATATCTGGCCTCCCTCAACTTTTTGATGTCTTCTTCCTTGACGGAGGAAGGCACCCATCGGCCTTGAAGGCTAGATCCGGACATGACTGAAGGTTCGGAGCACCTGACCTGAACTTTGGGAGTTTGAGCTTGAGGTGGGGGAAGGATTCGATTGAGCACGGGAGGAAAAAAATAAAAGCCTTGTCCCTTTATAAAGAGGGTGAATATCAAGCGTTCTCTCTGTGTCCGTTTGGACTTGCCTATAATCTAGGAGTCCTAGAAACAGTTGGGTTACCCACGCCCATATTGATGAGAATCCCGGAATAAGGGGACACGATCTCTGCTTTAACAAGACGTGCCAAGGAAACCGCCTCGCATGACGCGCTGAGGTGGGATAATAAAACGATTCGGATAAAGGCTTGGTCGTGGTGTGTCACACTACGGAATACGTCAGCAGATTAGATTTGTGTAAATATTATTCTCTCTATGGCAATATGTGGGAACTTATTTTGCAGAGCCGGACCCTATCTTTGTGTTCAAAATCTTCTATGAAGTACTTGGAGGAGGAACCCGCCTTCCAATGCCGAAGACAATCTGTGCGCCGAACTTGTCGTCATTGAAGCCTGGTTCAGGGGCTACTGAGGAAGTCCTGGATTAGGGAGTGTCTGGATAGCCGGACTATACCTTCGGCCGGACTCCTGGACTATGAAGATACAAGATTGAAGACTTTGTCCCGTGTCCGGAAGGGACTTTCCTTGGCGTGGAGGGCAAGCTTGGCGATACGGATATGTAGATCTCCTACCATTGTAACCGACTTTGTGTAACCCTAACTGTTGGGGATATTACCACTGGGCGTAAACCGGCCTACTTGGGCCAGGTTAACTTCATAGTGGTATAAGCAGGTGAAGGCCCAAGGCCTATAGTCGGTCTAGAATCTGTAGCTGTAAACCGACCTGATGTATAACTTGTATTGTAAGTTAGGAATAGAGAGATACCGACCGGGATACGAATATGAACTGGCTGGGACTCTATGGACCGACGGGCGTCACCCGTGTATATAAGGGGACGACCCGGCGGCGGTTCAAGATAGACAACAACAACTCGAGCCTAGGCAAAGCTTGTTTGCTCCCTAGCCATCGAGATCATATCAATTCCACCACAACTAGACGTAGGCTATTACCTTCATCGAAGGGGCCGAACTAGTATAAAACCCTCGTGTCTTTGTGTTCGCTTTAACCCCTTCAAGTAAACTCGTAGCGATGGCTCCACGACTAAGTCCTTTCGCTAGGACACCTGCCGTGACAAATCCACGACAGTTGGCGCCCACCGTGGGGCTATCGCACGATAGTTTGACGATCTTGGAGGGCAAGCTCAAGGGACTCGAAGGCTATGTAGTGGGCCAGATGACCAGGAGTCGTCGGGGCAGGATCTACATCGATGATGCAGGATGGGGTCCCGAGGCCGATTCGATCGAGTATGGGTACCGGGTCCCCTTTGGCAGCATACACGTCTTCATCGGCAAGATCGGTGAGCCTGGGCCTGAGCCGGACATCTACACCGACCCCGTCGAGATGGCTCAGCGTGCGAGATCTACCCAGGTTAAACCGGCCATGAAGCGTGCCTTCGTTGGAGTCATCTACGGAGGAGAGCGTGAGGACGAATCAGAGCACGGTAACGAGACCGTCATCTATTCCGGCGACGAGTCTTCGACCGGAGAGACCGAGTCGCTATACCGGATGCAAGACGATCAGGTGAGGGGTTGTTCCGATGGCGACAGTATTCCGGACCCCCCAGGCCAGATCAACCGGGTTGGAATATTCATGGCGGGCACCCAGGCGGCGAATTATTCTTCGACTGCCGCAGCAATGCTCTTCGAATCTGCAGCGGCAGCGGCAGCAGGGGCAGGAGGCCTTGTGCGCCCGCCGGTTCAAGTTATGTCTGATCTGTTTGACGCACTAGCCGTGCTTATGACAGAGGATGATCCGGCAGATCAAGAGGCTCATAATGCAGAAATTGCGAAGGTGAGAGAGCAGATCGTGCAAGCCAAAGCGGATCTGGCAGCGGAAAAAGACCGGATGGCTGCAGAGCGGGCCGCTTTGGACGCACCGGCCTATAAACTCATGCTTGACCAGAATGCATCACAGGAGGTTTTGAAGCGGAAGCACAGATCACGCCTGCCGTTAGGGTTTGACCCCCGAAATCTCTTTCACACTCCAGGAGCTGGACCCAGTAATCCACCGCGGAATCAGGAGACAAACCGGATTGAGGCGCCAGGGCCAGGAGCAGCGGTCCAGCCTCGCCTAATGGAACCCCCTCGCCAAAATATTGTGGTCCCTCCGCCGGTCCAGACGCCCCCGGGTCATTATTCGAATCCTATGGACAACCTTGTTGCGGCCGCCGCACGGTTAGAGGCCATCCAGTCGAAGGGGATTCTCCGCAAGCAATAGAGACGCGCCGGGTTAAGGAGCTTCTCCGGACCGTGCTGATTCAGCAGGAGGCATACTCATACAGCCATGATCGGGTTCGTTCTACGCCCCGTCCGAGCCGGAGCTATAGCAGGCGCATAGATGAACCGGCCATATCAAGCAATGCGCAAGGCCGTGAAGCGGCCCATGGTGATGACCCGACAGGTGGTGTTGTTGATACTCGGGATGTGGTGAACCGGGCCCGGGCGCAAAGGGAGGCCGAGTTAGCAGCACAGGATAATGCGGGCCAACTCACACCGGTTCATTCTGCCGGGCTAGGAATCACATCCACTCTGGGAGTGCCTTGCTTGGTCCCTGCTTTACGTAATGTGCGCCTGCCCAAAGATTTCAAGGGTCCACGCAAGGTGCCGAATTATACCGCTGATTTACCCCCTGAAGCATGGATAGAGAGTTATGAGATGGCCATGGAAATGCTGGACGTGGATGAGGCCGCATGTGCAAAATATTTCACCAAGATGCTTGAGGGCACGGCTCGTACTTGGTTAAAGCGCCTACCGCCCAATTCTATCAGCTCATGGGCCCAGTTGCGGGCCCAGTTTATACAGAATTTCAAGGATACATGTAAGCAGCCCAAGTCCATAGTAGACCTGGCGGCTTGTGTTCAGGAAGAAGGAGAATCAACAACCCATTGGGTGCGCCGCGTTTCGGAAATTTTGCACTCATCTGACAGGATTAATGCTGACTCTACGGTCTTAACCCTGGAAGGCAACTGCCGGTTTGAGCCTCTAAAATTGAAATTGGGACGCATGAAGCGGTTCTGTAATGACATGGGAACCCTCATGGCTGCTTTAGGGAAGTATGCCGATTCGGACAGTACCAAGGATCCCGAGCTTAATGATGATGAAGCAGGGAAGGGAAAGAAGAATAGAAACTCCAAACAGCAGCAGAACAAACTAACGGGTCATGGAAACGGAGGCAAGCGCAAAGCGGACGGAACCGTGGACTTTGTGGCCAACACTAACACACAGGACAGGGGGCAGCGGCGCAGAGGTAAAGCGGCAAATCGTAACGGGGCTCCCAATCCTAACGCAAGCCGTTTGAACTATTTGTTGAATCAGCCTTGCCCGAAGCACGGGACGAAGGAGGCGCCGGCTAACCATCTTTGGAAAGATTGTTATATCATGCAGGAGTTCAAGAACTCTGATGCTTTCCGGTATGATCACGGATCAGGTGGCGGTTCAGGATCCGGTTTCCACGGGCCGGATCACGATGGAGCTTCCGGTTCAGGTCGCAATCAGGGCGGTCACAATCACCAGAATAATCAGAACAGCCAGCAGCAGCAGCAGCAGTCGGGTTATCAGACCCAGCCAAAACAGTTGAACAATGGGCAATATCATGTTTTCACAACTAGTTTGGATAAGCGCGACCGAAAACTCCACAAGCGAGCGGTGAATTCTGTTGAACCGGCCTTACCACGTTACTTGCGCTGGTCGGAGCAGCCTATCGTGTGGAGCAGAAAGGATCACCCGCCCCGGGTTGATAACCCGGGCCAGCTTGCATTAGTGGTAGACCCTCAGGTGGGGGGTTATAAATTCACCAAGGTACTCATGGATGGAGGAAGCAGTATTAACATACTATACTATGAGACATTCCGGCGCATGGGAATAACAGACAAGGATCTCAGACCGTCGAATATGGTCTTCCATGGTGTAGTGCCAGGCAAATCTGCATATCCTGTTGGTAAGATAGCCCTAGATGTGGCCTTTGGGGACGAGCACGACTCCCGGTCGGAAAAACTAACATTTGAGGTGGTGAAGATCCGGAGCCCATATCATGCCTTGTTTGGCCGACCGGCTTACGCCAAGTTCATGGCGCGACCTTGTTATATCTACTTGCAGCTCAAGATGCCGGGTTACAAGGGGACCATAACGGTTCATGGGAGCCGTAGGGTCGCTTTGGAACGTGAGGAAGGTGATGCGGCTTATGCAGAGTCAGTCTGTGCCACAGAGGAGTTGAAGTATTATAAGGACAATGTTGATCCGGCAGATATGACCCCTTTAAAGAAGCCAACTACAGAGCATGATTCAGATCTGAAGTTCAAATCGGCAGCTGAGACCAAGCTTGTTGACTTCGTGCCCGGGGATTCGTCCAAGCAGTTCACTATCAGTGCCAACCTAGATCCCAAATAGGAAAGCGCGCTCATCGAGTTCATCCGTGAGAATCGGGACATTTTTGCATGGAAGCCGTCTGACATGCCAGGTGTACCGAGGGAACTCGCTAAGCACACTCTTAATGTGGATCCTAAGTATAAACCGGTGAAACAGTTCCTCCACCGGTTTAACGAAGAAAGACGCAAGGCTATTGGAGAGGAAGTGGCCAGGCTTTTAGCAGCTGGGTTTATTATTGAGGTGTTCCATCCAGAGTGGCTTGCTAATCCGATGCTGGTTCTTAAGAAAAACGGCACTTGGCGTATGTGTGTGGATTACACAGATCTTAACAAAGCCTGTCCGGCAGACCCTTTTGCCCTCCCCCGTATTGATCAGATCATTGATGCCACGGCGGGTTTTGAGCGTTTGAGTTTTTTGGATGCATACTCTGGATATCATCAGATCAAGATGGCGGTTAAGGACCAGGAGAAAACAGCATTCATCACTCCCTTTGGAGCCTTCTGCTATGTATCTATGCCCTTCGGGCTCAAGAGTGCCCAAGCCACCTATCAACGGTGTGTACAGAATTGCCTGCATGAGCAGATCGGCCGCAATGTGCACGCATATGTGGATGATATTGTAGTAAAATCAAGGCAGAAGGAGACACTGGTGGATGATTTGAAGGAGACCTTTGACAACTTGCGAGCTTACAGGATGATGCTTAATCTGGCCAAGTGTGTTTTTGGTGTTCCAGCAGGCAAGTTACTAGGTTTCTTGGTGTCTAACAGAGGAATTGAGGCTAATCCGGAGAAGATTACGGCTATTACATCTCTAGCTAAACCGGAGTGTATCAATGATGTTCAGCATTTGGCGGGCCGAATCGCTGCGCTGAGCCGGTTTATCAGCCGCCTCGGGGAGAAGGCTATCCCTTTGTACCAAATGCTGAGGAAGACAGACAATTTCATCTGGAGTCCAGCTGCTGACGAGGCATTTGAGGAACTGAAGTGGCAGTTAGCCAATCTGCCTGTTCTTGCAGCTCCGGTCGACAAGGAGCCACTATTATTATACGTAGCGGCTAATGCTCGGGCAGTTAGCGTGGCTATTGTGGTGGAGCGCAAAGAGGCAGGCAAGGAATATCCGGTTTAGCGGCCGGTTTATTATATCAGTGAGGTGCTGATTGAACCCAAGCAAAGGTATCCGCATTGGCAGAAGCTGGTCTATGGTGTTTTTATGGCCAGTCGGAAGTTGAAGCAGTATTTTCAAGGGCACCCCATCACAGTGGTCAGCTCAGCTCCCTTGGGTGATATTATACAGAATCGGGAGGCGACTGGCCGAATTGCCAAGTGGGCTATAGAGCTGGGGTCGCACGGACTGAAGTACGTGCCTCGGACGGTAGTGAAGTCTCAAGCACTTGTTGATTTTATCAATGATTGGACGGAATTACAGGCACCAGAGGAGAAGCCGGATCACACATATTGGACCATTCATTTTGACGGATCCAGGCAATTGGAAGGCTCGGGGGCTGGAGTCGTATTAACTTCCCCACGAGGTGATAAGTTCTGTTATGTTCTCCGCTTAATGTTCCCTTGTACTAATAATGCAGCTGAGTATGAAGCCTTGCTCCATGGTCTGCGGATGGCTAAAGAGATGAATTTAAGCCGGGTTAAGTGTTTTGGTGACTCGGACCTAGTGGCTCAACAGGTGTCCGGCACTTGGGACTCTAAAGACCCGCTCATGGCTGCATACCCTCGGGAAGTGGATAATATTGCAGGTTGTTTCAAGGGTTACCAAGTGGATCATGTGGACCGTCGGAAGAATGAAGCGGCGGATGCTTTAAGCCGGTTGGGCTCTCAGCGTAAATCGGTTCCGCCTAACGTCTTTTTGGATGTGTTGCACAATCCGTCAGTCAAGCTCCCAGGTGAAGCGGATTTGGCTATTCTTGATCCGGAGTCCCAATTGGTGGCAGCCCTGCGTGTTATTCCGGATTGGACAGTTCCTTATCTTGTGTACATGACAAGGGGGGAGTTGCCAGAGGATGAGATTCTGGCCAGGCAGATAGTCCGGCGATCCAAGTCTATGACGATTGCCAATGGTGAATTACATCATTGCAGTGTATCAGGGGCGTTTCAACGTTGTGTTTCTCCTGAGGAAGGCTGTGAAATCTTAAGAGAAATCTATGAAGGGGATTGTGGGCACCACGCCGGTTCAAAGTCTCTGGTTGCAAAGGCGTTTCGTCACGGGTTCTACTGGTTGGCAGCGCATGCTGACGCGGAGGACTTGGTTAAACGGTGTGATGGATGTCAGAAATTTTCAAGGCGTGCTCATGTGCCGGCTCAGGAATTGAGGATGATCCCAATAACATGGCCGTTTGCAACTTGGGGGCTAGACATGGTTGGACCTTTTAAAAGATCCAAGGATAAGAAAACTCACCTTTTGGTGGTAGTTGATAAATTTACCAAGTGGGTTGAAGCACAGCCTGTTAGCAAGTGTGATGCAGCAACAACGGTACAGTTCATCAAGAAGGTGATTTTCCGGTTTGGTTTTCCACACAGTATCATTACTGATAATGGTACCAATTTATCCAAGGGCGCTATGAAGGAGTTCTGTGAACGTGAGCACATCCGACTTAATGTGTCGTCAGTGGCACACCCCCAGTCCAATGGACAAGCAGAACGAGCTAATCAGGAAATCTTGCGAGGCATCAAACCCCGGCTTTTGGTCCCATTGCAAAGAACACCAGGATGTTGGGTTGAAGAGCTGCCGTCTGTATTATGGAGTATCAATACTACGCCAAACCGGTCCACAGGATACACGCCATTTTTCATGGTCTATGGAGCAGAGGCAGTTCTCCCTAGTGACATCCGGCACGATTCGCCTCGGGTGGCAGCTTATGTTGAAGCAGACAATGAGACAGCACGACAAGATGCTTTGGACCTATTGGACGAGGAGCGTGATATAGCGGCTGCCCGTTCGGCGATTTACCAACAAGATCTTCATCGCTATCACAGTCGCCGGGTTAGAACCAGAACTTTTCAAGAAGGAGATTTGGTGCTTCGATTCATCCAAGATCAAACGGATATGCACAAGTTATCCCCACCTTGGGAGGGACCTTTCGTAGTCAGCAAGAATCTGCACAATGGGTCGTATTATCTGATTGATATTCGAGAGCATCAAGACTCACGTACATCAGAGGAGGAGACCGGCAGACCGTGGAATATAGCTCATCTTCGGCCTTACTATACTTGAGCCATTGGCTCTATATATGTACATATCATGACAATGTATATATTATCTTTGATATATTAAACCGGAGCCTCAGCTGAAGCGGGGTCTCTGTCTGTCTCATCATGCGAGGTTACACGGAGTGGTTCTGTTTAAAAGCGGCCTCCGGTTTACCCCTTGATATTTGTTTGTATATATCACTGGGGGCCTTGGTCATGTCCGAACCAACGAACACCCTTTGATAGGCGACAGCCACCAGATCATTTGGGGACTTGGTCAAGTCTGAACCAGTCACGCCTCTTGGTCGGCCTAAGGCCACAAAATCATTTGGGAGCATGGTCGGGCCCGAGCCATTGCTACGCCTCTTGATCTGGCATATATGCCACGAGTCATTTGGGGACCTGGCTGACCTGCATCATTGTCACTCCTATTGGGGGCCTTGATCCTGTCCGACCATGGTAATGCCATCTGAACAGCTCAGTATAGCATATTTTTGCAAATGGTTTTCTTTATTACTTTTGCTTCCATGGTTTGTTCATTTTTTGTTGGATTTCTTTATGTCAACAAGTATATTTCTTCCGGGTCAGCCAATGATTTTTGGTCCCCCTTCTAATCCGGAGGATTCTGCCCGGTTTACCTTTTCCCTGTTCACATCATGGAGTAACCAGGGGGCTCGTATTAAGTCAGTACGGTTTGTACAGGGGCTACTTTCTCCCTTTTTGACGGTAATGGTTTATAAAAACCACCGCTTCAGGCTTGGATAAGCCAGCTTTATACCCAAACATGGCAGTTCAAATTTTTTCTGATTGCGGGAAATAGGAATTAAAGTTTTTCAAGCAAAAGCTTCAGTACTTATGCACGAAGGCATATTCCAGGCAGAAGTTTTAACTATCCTATTACAAGGCAGCATGGTGCCCAAACAAAATCATTGTTTTTGTGGAAGGATGTTGCAGATAGTTCTTCAAACCGGCTTCCGGTTCAAGCCTGCTCCTCATCCTCCGCCGCTTCAGCTTCCTCGTCTCTACCCATTGGCTGGAAATCAACAGTGGTCCAGTCGATTCCCATTAAAGCTTGGAAAACAGCTTCTTCATGGATCAGGGAAGACGGTTCAATATCAGGGGCGTAAGTGTGCTTATGGATTGGAGGAATCAGATTCTCCGCTTCAACAGTTGGGGCAGGCACTCGCTTGTTTTGATTGTTATATTGCGCTTGATAATGCGTCAAATCTGCCTCTTCAGCTAACTGGCAAGCAAGAGGGCACACTGCACGGTTTATGGCCCTTAAATCTTCTTCGTTGAACTCAGAGCCATCTTCTTTCAGACTGGGATAGCCTTGAGCTGCTTCCACAGGATCAAAGTCGGGCACCCATGCCTTTGCCCGGATTAAGGCATCGATGGCTCCGGTTCGGGCAGCGGATTTTTTCCGCTCCTCAATCCGGGCTGGAATCATTGACAACTTGCTAAGAGTGTCTTGGATTAAAGAGGGCCCCGGGTTGTTGTGAGAAGCTGTGGTGATGATCTGTTGGGCTCCGGTATACAATTGTTCTACCAAGGTGTAGGCAACTTTCAATTTCTTCCGCACATCATTTCCTAAGTGCCCAATACGTGTGCCTACAACAAGATTGGAATGGTCTCAAACCGGACTTACGATACAGAAGATTCAAATTCATCACAAAAGTTACAAGGAGTTTACCAAAGATTGCAGCAGTCATAGAGTGTATTTGTCGCTGTACGGCCGTCAGTTCATCCACCACCGGTTTAAGGGCCGCTTCAGCATGTTCTGCTCTTTTGGTTAAACCGGCCTTCTCAGTGGCCCAGTCAGCCCGCTCTTTCTTGAAACTTTCTTTTAGCCGTTCCGTAGTGTTCAAAGCGCTGATTAATTCTTGCTTGGTTTTATCTGTTTCAGCTTGCTGGGTCTTCAGGGCCTCCTGCAAACCGGCAATCCGGTCCTCCTTGATTTTAATCTCAGCATGCATACAGATGGCATTTTAAAGCTTTGCACAGGCGAGTCAAGAAATTGAAGTATCAACCACATAACAAAGTTATATGCCTGCTACTTGGGGGCTAATGTACCTTCAATTTTTTATATATTGCTCGATTACAAAGTCCCAAGCTCAATACAAGTATTCAACTTGGCACTTGGGGGCTAATGGCTATTTGATCAAGTTATGTTCTAAAGATAGCTTTTTATTTTTTAGCCTCGGTTTGCTTATGCTAAACCGGCCCTCGAGGGTTATGCCGACGGATTTCAAAAAAATTATATTCAGGATCAAGTCCCGGTTTGACCAAGGTCACAAACCGGCCCTTGGGGGCTACCGGGATGAATGCAATGGCAGAAAAGAAACAAGGAATTTACCTCAAATTTATCCCTCATCATTTTGACCAGGCCAGCTTCACAGTCACGGCTAGTGTAAAGCCGGTTCAAATAGCCAGAGTGAAGATCTTGAGCATTCAGAGCGGCATATGTTTCTAATTCAACATCCCATTTTCCTTTGTTCAAAGGGGAAGAATCCTCTTTCATGGTATGCCTGGTAAGGGTGGCAGGATTCCCGGGTTCAGAGCGGCCTACACCGGTAATCACAACATCATCATCTTTTGACTCGCCGGTTTGGGTTGGTGCGGCCGTTTTGTCAGCAGGAGTGTGGGATTTCTCAATCTGGACAGAGCTGGCAGGCGGATCAGCAGACGCTGGAGTATTAATAAGACCTTCTTCAGGGATAATGTTGTCTTGCAGAGGAGGATCATTGGGGATATCTTCAGAAGTAAACATTTCATGATCCGGCGCTTGGTCATGTTCTGGGGCCACATTTTCTTCAGTCGCTTTATCCAGGCGGGCCTTCTTGCTTGGTTTTGGTTTAGCCCTGGAAGAAAAGATAAAAATTAAGGAAAAGTGTAAACCATTGCGCAGTATACTGGAAGCATATGTTCGGTTTAACTTACCCAGCAACTGTTTTCAAAGGTGGTAGCTGGGTGGCCGACGATTCACCAGATGATGAATGAGAAGTGACCTGATAATCAGAGTCGGATGGATTAAGAGGTTGACGGAAGAAACCCGCTTTACGATTTAAATCAATAAAAAGGTCGGAGATCTCGGAGCGGCGTTTTCGAACCGGACTGTTTGGTAAACCGGCAGAGGTAACTACCTGGCCACTGTGCCGGGTTGTGCGGCGAGCTTCGTGTTGCTGGGTCTTCATAAGAAATTGGGAATCCAGATAAGCAAGAGGATGAGAAAATTTAGCTTTCCGGTTTGCCCGGCGAAATTTTGGCAAAGGCAAGATTTCTGAATCGGAAGAGAGAATGGTTACCTCAACGAAAACCACATTGCTGGCTTCAGCGTCATCCTGACAAACATCATCATCAATAAGGCGTGTAAAAAGTAAGCCAAGTGAATCAAGTTCTACCTCAAGATCCGGATTACCCACATCATCATCAATAGCTGGGTTGGAAGAAGCGGTGGTTTTTCTCTTATGAGCTGGTTTCTTGATAACCTTGGTCTTGGGCCGGGTTGGCCGTCCTGCCTTCTCTGTTTTGTCTTGAGGAAGTTTTTTACTCCAGAACGGATTATCACCCTGGATCAGCAGCAATTAAAACGTTGAATGTATAAAATAGTAAACCGGTTCAACAATAGAGCAATTGAAATATTACCACTGGCGGTTTGTTGGTGGTGCAGTAAGGAAGCAGACCGGTTTGAGCACAGAGGTGCTCCGGTTCATTCAGCATCTTTTTCACAGATTCTGTGACTTCGTCCTCAGGGAGTTGGATTTTAGTGTGTCGGAGTGGGTCATCGACACTATCAGTATACTCACACATCAAATTTGGGCGCCGGCTTAGAGGCAAAATGCTCCATGATATCCAGCAGCGTGCAAGGTCTATTCCTGTTAAACCATTGGCCATGAAGGCCCGGAGCTTGGACAGTTGAGGAGCATATTTAATTCTCTCCTTGGCGCTTAGCCTTTGTGGAAAAGGGTGAGTGTTGCTGAGCCGTTCTGGACGGAAGCCAGGCAAGGGATTTTCATTGTCAGGAGATGTATCCTTGCAATAAAACCAAGTTACGTTCCATTCTTTGGGGTGCGTATGGAGTTTGACGTGAGGGTAGGTGATTTCTTTCCTCTTCTGAATGGCCATACCGCCCAGTTCGGTATTAGGGCCGTCAGTAAATTCAGTACGGCGGTTCAGATGAAAGAGATCTCTAAATAACTCGACGGAAGGCTCCTCTTGAAGGTATGCCTCAGAAAGTACTTGAAAATGGCATAGATTGATGACGGAGTTGGGGCCAATATCCTGTGGGCGGAGTTGAAAGTTGGCTAATACATCCCGATAAAATTTGGAGCCGGGCGGTTTGAAGCCCCGGGCCATATGATCTGTGAAGACCACGACCTCTCCTTCCTGGGGTGTAGGAGGACATTCATCTCCAGGAACCCTCCAATGAATCGTATCTTTGCTATCCAAAGCGCCAATCAGGACTAGATCGTTCAGCTGTGATTCTGTGACACGGGAGGGAACCCAGTTGCACTCGTACACTTGTTTGGCCATGACGAGATCTACAAGAAATAAGTGATCTGGTTCAAGAACATGCCGGATGAAACGGTGTTGATCTAATTACGGTAAACCGGGGGCAGTACCCATAAACCGGTCTTCTACAACGTAGCATCAGATGGATTCTAGCGGTTCAACTAGGGGACTAATGACATATATACCGGTCTAGTAATTTTTTCTCTATGGTGAAGTTAAACCGCCTGGCCTAAGCATCGGAAGCAATTGAAACTATGGATAACTGGTTATGCAGAAACAAGTTTCACAAAATTATGTTACAGCCGCGGATCTACAGCAAGCTCATAAAAAACAGGAAAAATTTCGAAGACTAAGGCAGAAACAGAAGTGAACTATCGAGCAGATATGTGCAGGAGATTTATGAGCTTGGATGAGAAATAGCAAGCGGATACTAAAGGGATCGCTATTAAGCACAGTAAAAGTTCACAGATGCATTCAAGGACAGAGAACAGCCATCAACACGCAATGAACATAGCAAGAACATGAAACCCTAAGAACAGATCTAGGTTAAGAAGGAGAGAGGACTTGCCGGGAACGGAGAAGATGCGGAAAAACGCCGCAACACTCTGGTACGTACAGGTTGATGCAGCAGCCTGAGACGAGGCAGAGGTCGACGGTGGTGGCGGAGCTCCAAAGCCGGCGACGTGAGGAAGAAGAAGAAGAAGGGACGAAGGGGAAGAGAAAGGAAATGACCCTTCGGTCTTATTTATAAGGCAACTGAGCTAGGTCAAATGCGCGAATCCAGGAGCTGTCATTAAGAGGGCGTTATGAATTTCATAATGACGTCATGCCGGTTTATAGTAGCCAAAACTGATGACGTCATGCCGGTTTACAGCAACCAAAAATGATGACGACATGGAGATTTGCCAATTAACAGAAGACATCCAAGACGCAAGATGGTGTGAAGGATTGACATGAACCAGTTCAAATCAATCTGGGGCCTAATGTTGGGGATATTACCACTGGGCGTAAACCGGCCTACTTGGGCCGGGTTAACTTCATAGTGGTATAAGCAGGTGAAGGTCCAAGGCCTATAGTCGGTCTAGAATCTGTAGTTGTAAACCGACCTGATGTATAACTTGTATTGTAAGTTAGGAATAGAGAGATACCGACCAGGATACGAATATGAACCGGCTGGGACTCTATGGACCGACGGGCGTCACCCGTGTATATAAGGGGACGACCCGGCGGCGGTTCAAGATAGACAACAACAACTCGAGCCTAGGCAAAGCTTGTTTGCTCCCTAGCCATCGAGATCATATCAATTCCACCACAACTAGACGTAGGCTGTTACCTTCATCGAAGGGGCCGAACTAGTATAAAACCCTCGTGTCTTTGTGTCCGCTTTAACCCCTTCAAGTAAACTCGTAGCGATGGCTCCACGACTAAGTCCTTTCGCTAGGACACCTGCCGTGACAAATCCACGACACTAACCCTCTCCGGTGTCTATATAAATCGGAGGGTTTTAGTCCGCAGGACAACATACAGGACAACAATCATACCATAGGCTAGCTTCTAGGGTTTAGCCTCTTCGATCTCGCGGTAGATCTACTCTTGTACTACCCATATCATCAATATTAATCAAGCAGGACGTAGGGTTTTACCTCCATCAAGAGGGCCCGAACCTGGGTAAAACTTCGTGTCCCTTGCCTCCTGTTACCATCCGGCCTAGACGCATAGTTCGGGACCCCATACCCGAGATCCGCCGGTTTTGACACTGACACCTCCTATCCCTTCATTTTTAGAATCATGCAAGCCAAATGAGCCCTTACAGAATTACTTCAGTTACAGGTATGTGTTGAAGAAAACTTTGCGTGGTTTGTCCTGCTCCTGCCGCAACGTCTTCCACCTCACCTGAGCTGCTCCATCGACAGAAGCACCCACCAAACCAGACATCATGACTCCTGACTATCTTTCGCCACCTCAGATCTCCTTCCCTGCCGCCAGCACCCACCGCAACGGCATCACCATCATTGACTCAGCAGATGAACCTGAGGATTACACGGGTCCACAAGAGAGGTCGCACTCTTTTGGTTCTGCTTATGTTATGCATTGCTTAATATTACCTGCTACTTTATTGTCCTGTTCACCTCTTAGACTCCAAGTCAGGTCCAAATTGATGTTCAAACTTGAGTTCTAAATTAGTTGTGGGGCACATATCAAGGCAGCAATGAATAGTATCTCTGTCTAATATCTCGTTCACCTAGGGTATGCCTATGTTGTTCATCTTGGGTGGGAAACAAATAGTAAAGCAGTCATCATCTGTTTTTCCTTCTATCATTATTTTTGGATCCATCCACTGGTTGTTACCATTACTCTAGATTTCTGCATGCTCTCCTTACATAATCTCACTATATTTTTTGTATGCATGTCAGATATTGTACACAGTCATGCTGAACATGTAGAGAAAAAGAGAAGAGTTTTGCACGGAAATACAATGTCATGCAGACATTGCTCCATGGTGGGTTCAATGGCAAACCCTCCCCCCTCTCCAGATTGTAATCCATAGGAAGATATCTATTCTGAGGCAGATTCAGACGCATCTGACCACTCCTATTTACCCCCAAGGTGTTTGCTCTAACTTGGCATGATGATGTTAGTCATATCATGCATGTGTTACCTTGTAGTGCCTACTTTCAACATCATATATGTCATCTGCTTAGTTTAGACATGTTCTGTAATGCCACATGTTTAGTTTCAATATCATATATGGGAATTATGCAGTCTCATGTCTTCTCGCCAGCCATAATATATGTGAAATGTGCAATGCCATCCTGTTTAACCAGGCATCATATATTTGAATGATATCTAGCCCATCCTTTTCTTCATTAAATTTCCATTTTTCGACAATGTTTGTACATTAAACTACTCTTCCTGTGAATCACCCATTTGAGTGGGTGATGGAAAAATATGGAGTGAAAACAAGGCCTTCAGAGCAGACAGTGCTACCTGTCAAATCAGATCTCTTGCTGGGTCCCGATAGCTCCTCGGAGATGGATTCGGAGATAGATGACCAGTCCTATTCCCCCACCGAGGTGTATGCTCTAACTTGGCACGGTTCTACTGCTCATATCATGCATATTGTGGCTTGCATTGCATAGTTTAAACATCATATACACAATATTCAACACCATGTTCTTAGTTCAGACATCATATATGTGAATGCCCTCCGCTTAGCATATAAATCACATATGTGAATTAAATCATGCGATCCTGGTTACTTAGATAACATGTATGTGAATTATGTCATGCGATCCTGTTTAGTTAGTCATCATATCTTTGAATTATGTTATGCTATGCTATCTAGTTTAGATAGACATCATATATGTGAAATTATGTCATGATATCCATTTTAGTTAAAGAATATACATGTCAATTATTTAACGCCCTCTTTTTTCCACACCATATATTGCATCTGTCTCTCATACAATGTCTGTACATTCAATTATGTTTCCTGTTTATCAGCCATTTGAATTGGAGCGGGTGATGGCAGTATCTAGCGGAGTAAAAACACAATCTTCAAATGAAATAGTGCTACCTCTTGGTGGAGATAGCACCCCGGTTGTACATGCACGAGAACCAGCCCTACCACACATAACCCAGACCCTCGCAGATTTTACCCCTACTGCGATGGACAGAGAACCAGCTTCACCCAATCTAACCCCAATCCCAGCATATAGTAACCCAGTTCCTGTTGACACATCACCATATACACCACAGAGCTCCCAAACAAGAGCAGTTAGTAAGGCAGCTCCAGTGCCCAAAGCGCTAGTACTACCACGGCGAACCCCAACTCCACCAGTTAGTACACCTATTCCTGTGCAAGAAACACAACCAGCCATTCATAGTTTAGCATCTATCACATTTGATGTTGTTAAATCCTATGTGCGTATCTTCCCATCATGGAAATATTATACTAAAGATGAAGGAAAATGCCAGTTCCAGGTGTTTGTCTAGGAGTTATGTGTAAGTAATGTTATTCATGGAAATTACTTTGCTTTGTCCCATACATTCTACCTCCATGATGGTTATTGAGGGAGTCCTGGATTAGGGGGTCTCCGGACAGCCGGATTATATCCTTTGGCCGGACTGTTGGACTACGAAGATACAAGATTGAAGACTTCCTCCCGAGTCCGGATGGGACTCTACTTGGCGTGGAAGGCAAGCTAGGCAATACGAATATGTATATCTCCTCCTTTGTAACCAACCTTGTGTAACCCTAGCCCCCTCCGGTGTCTATATAAACCGAAGGTGTTTTAGTCCGTAGGACAATATACAATCATACCATAGGCTAGCTTCTAGGGTTTAGCCTCTCCAATCTCGTGGTAGATCAACTCTTGTAATACTCATATCATCAAGAATAAATCAAGCAGGGCGTAGGATTTTACCTCCATCAAGAGGGCCTGAACCTGGGTAAAACATCGTGTCCCCTGCCTCCTGTTACCATCCGCCTTAGACGCACAGTTCGGGGGCCCCTACCCGAGATCCGCCGGTTTTGACACCGACATTGGTGCTTTCATTGAGAGTTCCTCTGTGACGTCGCCGTAAGGAAGGATGCCTCATCTCGTTGTTAAAAACAACATTACCGCCGGGGGAGCTCTGGCTGTCGGCCAAACTCTCCGGCTAGGCAGTTTCGTCATGACCGCCTGTTCGGCCCCTGCACCGACGATGACTTCTCGGGTCATCAAAAACAGCCTCCACGTCGGCTCGGAATTCGCCGAGCAGATGGATCCAATGGAGCTCTCTTCCCTAAACGAACTCTTGGATCGCATCGCCGCCTTGGGAGTCTCTACGGACTATGATCGGATTGGGCTTAAACCCGATCGAAGGGAGATTAACTCTCCACCGGTCACCCATCATGTTGCGGTGGTGGAGGAACAATGCGGCGATTCTTCCTCTATCTTGAGGACTAACTATGTCCGAATTCCTGAGCTCTCCGAGCCGGATACCCGTTTATGGGAGGACATCACCTAAACCCTGAACCTAGAGTCAGGTAGCGGGCCAGACTCATTGGGCAACATACCGGAATCCGAACTTCCAATATCAGAAACCCCTCGGCCCCTGGGTCTCAGATCGGGTAGGGGTCCGGACTCAAATCCACCCACCCACCCAGACATAAATGATCTTTCCCACATCAGGCAACAGCCCCATGAAACAGTACATCATTATTGGGCCAGATTCCTCCTTGTGATGAACAAGGTTAAGGACTGCCGCGAGGAAGACGCAGTCTCACTTTTCTGCAATAACTGCACGGACAAGGTAATCCTTAACGCCATAAGTCGCCGTGACATATCACGCTTCGCCGACTTGGCGTCCATAGTACGAAAGTACTATGTGATGGAAAGTGCCTGGAAAACCGAAACAAAATTTTAGGATAATCCGGCTCCGAATATGCACCCAGTCCGAGGTAAAAGGGTGCACTATCATAAGACATCTGAGTTCATTACAAAGAAACAAAAACCCTCTATAGGGCACAGAACCGTATTGGAGGGATGGCTTAACGGACCCTGCAAAATTCATAGCACATCGGATACAATACCAACGCACACCCTTAGAGCATGTTGGATACTCCGGCAGGTGGCCAAAAGTGGTGAGGATCTTCTTATCCCAAATACCACAGAGCACCATCCCATGGATAACAATACAGTTTTAACAGTCTTTGAGACCTTCGCGTCAAATAATAGGCGCAAGTGAACACTCCGCAGCATTGCCGAAATCTGCCACGTAGCAGCAATAAATCCATGGAGTGACACCGCTATTACCTTCAATGCTAGTGACGAACCTAAATTCCAAACAGCCAGAGCACCAGCCGCGCTGGTCCTCAGTCCAATCGTGGACGGCTTTCGACTCACCAAAGTACTCATGGATGGCGGCAGCGGATTAAACCTCATCTATGAGGAAACTCTTCAAAAAATGGAAATAGACTGGAACCGCATTGAGCAAAGTAGCACAACCTTCAGAGGAATCATACCCAGTCGGGAAGCATGATGCGCTGGGAAAATCACACTAGATGTGGTATTCGGTACACCAGAGAACTATAGGTCCGAAGAAATCGCATTTCAAGTGGCCCCATTTAGGAGTGGATACCACGCCCTTTTAGGACGTGAGGCATTCACGATCTTCCAAGTCGTACCCCATTATGGGTACATGAAGCTCAAAATGCCCAGGCCCAACGGAATCATCACTCTTGCCAGTGATCCGGAAATAGCACTCCACACCGAAAACAAAACAGCCGCACTGGCCCTCGAGGCATTATCCAAAGCCCTCTCGGTCGAGGAATTAACCACGCTATGCTCCATGGTGGACAGGGACGACGTGATACTCGACAAGAGATCCAAGTCCACCTCTTTTAAACCAGCGGATGAAATAGTCAAATTCCAAGTCCACCCAACGGACCCTACAAAAACAGCCTCCATCGGGGCACAGTTAAACCCTGCCATGGACGCCACACTACGAGAGTTCCTGCACGAGAATTGGGACATATTCGCCTGGCATCCCTCAGACATGCCAGGAATCCCACGCAGGCTGGCCGAGCATAGCCTCAATATCCTAAAGGGATTCAAGTCGGTCAAGCAGGCTCTTCGGCGTTTCTCCGAACCTAAGAGACAGACCATGGGAGAGGAACTAGCTAAGTTATTGGAGGCCGGATTCATCAGAGAAATAAAACACCCGGACTGGCTAGCAAACCTGGTGATGGTACCAAAGAAGGATAAATCCTGGCGCCTTTGTGTTGATTTCAAGGACCTCAATAAAGCTTGCCCAAAGGATCCCTTCCCCCTCCCCCGCATTGATCAAATTATTGATGCTACCGCAGGACACGAGTCATTGTGTTTCCTTGACACATACTCCAGTTACCACCAAATCAAGATGGCGGAGTCCGACCAAGCCGCAACGGCATTCATCACACCATACGGTCCCTTCTGTTTCAACACAATGCCTTTTGGGCTCAAAAACGCCGGCGCAACATATCAGCGCATGATTCAGACATGTCTGGAGAAACAAATCGGCAAAACAGTAGAGGCATACGTAGATGATGTGGTCGTCAAAACCAAACACGTCGACTCTCTGATAGACGACTTGAGGCTCACATTCGACAACCTCCGAACATATGACATCAAGCTCAATCCGGAAAAATGCGTTTTTGGCGTACCAGCCGGAAAGCTCCTGGGTTTCATTGTCTCCAGTAGAGGTATTGAAGCTAATCCGGCCAAAATCCGAACTTTGTCACAGTTGGCTACCCCAACAGACCTCAAACAAATCCAGAAGTTAACTGGATGTGTGGCGTCTCTAAGACGCTTTATCTCCCGCTTAGGAGAAAAGGCATTACCCCTTTATCGCCTCCTTCGGCGCACCGAACACTTCGAGTGGACGGACGCTGCCACAGCCGGATTGGAAGAAATAAAACCCATACTGGCAACCACCCCAATCCTGGACGCACCAAACATCGGTGAACCAATGCTATTATACATTGCGACAACTCATCAAGTTTAAGTGCAGTGCTCGTCATCGAACGAGAAGCGGAGGGACATAAATTCCCTCTGCAAAAGTCAGTATATTATGTATCCACTATCCTCACTCCATGCAAATCACGGTACCCACATTATCAAAAGATAGCCTATGCGGTATTCATGGCATCCCGGAAACTGCAACACTACTTTCAAGAGTGTTCGATTACAGTAGCCTCGGAGGTGCCACTCAATGGTATTATAAACAACCGCGACGCCACGGGCCGGATTGCCAAATGGGCCATTGAGCTCCTCCCGTTCGACATAACGTACAAACCCCGGCTAGCCATTAAATCGCAAGTATTGGCCGACTTTGTCGCCGAATGGACGTAAGCCGAACTCCCTAAAGAGTACGGCGCATACTCCAATTGGATTATGCACTTCGACGGCTCCAAAATGCTGGCTGGACTGGGGGTTGGCGTCGTCCTGACGTCCCCAACCGGAGATATAGTTCAATACGTACTACAGATACTGTACACAGACTCCAACAATGCAGCCGAATACGAAGCCCTGTTACATGGTCTTCGGATGGCAGTTTCCATGGGCATTCAGCGCCTGGAGGTGCGTGGGGATTCGAACCTTGCAATATCCCAAATAAATGGAGACTTTGATGCCAAGGATCCGAAGATGGCGGCCTATCGTAACGCCATCCTAAAGATGTCACCTCGGTTCGAGGGGCTCAAATTTCACCATGTGGCTCGGGAAAACAATTAGGCGGCGGATATCCTCGCCCGCATCGGCGCAAAACGCGATGCGGTCCCCCCAACATCTTTTTAGAGAGGTTGTTTAAGCCATCCGTGGTATGGGAGGGGGACACCGGCAATATTAGTCCGGACCCGGCCACAACACTCAATACCGAACACTCTGACATAATCGGAGGCTCTGCCACCGAAACAACACCTTCAGCCCACGTAATAATGGCCATCATAGCCCCGTGGACAGAACCATTCCTGGCCTACCTAACTAGGCAGGAACTTCCGGAGGACCAAAATGAGGCACGCTGCATAGTGCGGTGATCTAAGGCCTACAGGGTCCATGAGGGAGAATTGTATAAAAAAAGCACTACCGGAGTCCTTCAAAGGTGCATCTCCGAAGAGGAAGGGCGGAACCTTTTGGCAGAAATTCACGCCGGACTCGGCGGCCACCACGCCGCAGCCCGGGCTCTTGTAAGCAAGGCCTTCCGTACAGGATTCTATTGGCCGACGGCCCGGGCAGATGCACAGGACTTGGTCCAACGCTGCGCCGGTTGCCAGCTTTTTGCAAATCAAAGCCACATGCCACCCACCGCCCTCCAAACAATCCCCATTACATGGCCCTTCATGGTCTGGGGGCTTGACATGGTTGGACCCATTAAAGGGGGAACCCACAAGAAAAAATACTTACTGGTCATGGTGGATAAATTCACCAAATGGATAGAAGCCAAACCTGTTAAAACAGCCGAATCCGGACCGGTGATAGACTTCATATCCGGGGTCGTACACCATTATGGCGTCCCCCACAGCATCATCACTGACAACGGCACGAACTTCACGACCGATGAGGTAAAACTCTGGTGCAGCAAAATGGGCATCAAGCTCGATTATGCTTCAGTCTATCACCCACAAACCAACGGCCAAGTTGAGCGAGCAAACGGTCTTATAATGAGCGGCATTAAACCCAGATTAGTGTGGTCCTTAACGGAGTCTAACACGCACTGGGTAGAGGAACTCGACTCTGTACTCTGGGGACTGCGGCCCATGCCGAATCGCAGTACCGGATATACACCCTTCTTTATGGTGTACGGCGCAGAGGCAGTCTTGCCATGTGACATAATTCATGACTCACCTCGAGTGCGCATGTACGAAGAAAGAGAAGCTGAGCTCGATCGGCAGGACAGTCTGGACACCCTGGAGGAGGAGCGCGATGTGGCAAAAGCCTGTTCCGCATTTTATCAGCAACAGGCTCGCAGATACCAAAGCAAACAAGTACGGGCCAAAACTTATAACGTTGGTGAACTAGTTCTACGCCTGCCGGATAAGAAAAAGAACAAGCTCGAGCCCAAATGGGAAGGTCCCTTCATTATTGACCAAGTTCTGACCGGTGGAGCATACCGTCTGCGGGATGCATCGACTAATCGACTCGAGCCGAACCCATGGAACGCGGCCAGGCTCCGAAGATTCTACGCCTAGTGTTGGACTCTATGTTTGTCTCCTTCCTCTGTCCATTTTTTGCATATACATTATCTGTCTTGTTTTTCTTTCTTTCTTTTATTCTTTCTCTAGGCCTTCAAGGGCCAACTTGTGCCTCGCTTGCACATTATAGATGCGCTAGCCGCGCTCATCATACCTGGGGGCTTCTCTCACAGAAGCTTAATTATTTATCTGGGCCTCATGCCCCGCACATGTGTTATACTTCTGCATGTACCTTTTTTGCCATTATATGCATCGATATGACCTAAGTTTTGGCCAAGATGGGTTGTCTGGCTCTTGTATTTATGCCCTACATTCCCGTTAATTCGGCTAGGGCATAAGGGGAGCACCTCTGCGATTGTTACTGCCGGGTCAGCCGGATGTGTACCTCAGACTGGGTGAAGCCGAAAGCTAGCATTCTTAAGGGAATATTCGGTCGGTGAACAAAAGATGATTTTTATTTATTTTCCATATGTGCCCCCAGATGTTTTTTCCTGCGTTTCCTATCGCAGTCCGGACATGCACTTTAGGGCATGCGTACCCAGGGAAAGGAACCCTTAACGGAACTATTCTCCCTGGAAGATGTTTCTTACTACCCATGTAATATAACATAACTAGTTGGGCACTTGTCTGTTCAAGCACTAATGACCCCTACGCCTGGTCTCCACGCATACCCCGGTTCTTATATAACTGAGCGGGTATTCGGATACACTCCGGACTATCGGGTCCCAAGGTTGAAGCGAAAAGGTCTGCCATGACAAATGATCTACAATCCAGCTAGAAGGCATTATACATGTCACTTTAATTACATAGTCATGCAGACTGACTAAATTCCTCTTCTATACCATCCAACAGGCGGTCTAGCCTACAATCCTGTTGGGAATACTTTGCAGCTAATTCTACTTGCCCATAAACTAAGCTAACGGGAATCTCTTTTCTGTCGGGCCCCACAGGTCCGACCTCGGCCATGTGATTTGGGTCAGCCTTGGTATACTGCGTCTTCACCATGGCCCAGGCTTCCCTGGCACCTTGATGATAGGTCGATATCTTCCATAATCGGAAGCGCCGCCGTGCTCCCTTGAGCTTCTCCGTAAGCTCTGCAACGCCTTCTGGCAAGGAGACGGATGGCCACAAGGCCTGGGCAACACCTTGTATCACCTGTCGAACTTGTTCGTGCAGTTGTGAGAGCTCGGATAGAAGATCACCAGCAGAACCGGGCATTTCCTTCGTGGGACGACCCGTCAGGATACCTACAGACATAACGCTGTTAGTCGGCTTCTTCGCCGAACTCCTTCAAAAGGATCCGTTCAAGCACTTACTGAAAATGTCGCGTAGAAGCCGGTTATTCTCCTTCTCGGAGTAGGCAAGCTGGGCTCAAACGTCTTTCAGTTCCACGCTCAGCTTGGTATTGGCGTCTTGGAGATTGTTTTTCTCCCGCCCGACCTCAGTCAGCATGCGTTCGCCAGCCTGTAGCTGTCGCACGACATGCTGGTCCTCCGGATTTTCTCCGGATTCATCTGCAACATCTATTGTTAGATCTGCAGCCATGCCGCACACTATATGGTAACCATCATTCTTTAAAGTAAATGTTACCAGCGTGGGACTTTTTTGGTTCCTTCAATCCGGCAACAGCGGCCTGCAGTTGGGTCTTGCATTCCTCCAGCTCTTGTGACAGCCGAGTATTCTTCTCTGTAAGAACCTGCACAACAAAGATGATCCTTAAATCAGTTCTGCTAACTATTTCAAGTCTCAGGGGCTACTGATACATATAATCGTCAGATTTACTTACCCGTACATCCTTTACATACTAATCTGTGGCTCTGGCTAGACCATCTTGAGCAGCACGGAGGTATGCCTCTCCAGAATTGAAGGCATCAAATGCCTCTGGTGACAAACAAGCATCGCGGAGTACGGCCCGGCGGTGCCTATGATTCATGGTGCTTTCCACTTCTGAATTTGTGGCAGATAATCTATGTAGGAGGATTATCCGGCGCCCGCCCCATATCGGCTTCCGCCTCTATGTCCGGTCCTGGCGCCCGACTGGTAGAAGCGTGATTAGCAACATCGCCGGACATATTCCAGCGAGTATTTTTTCTGTTAAAGAAACATGGGCGTCATTCCATTTCGAGAAAGACGACAACCACGGAGCGGGGTTTCTGTTATACCTTTGCACCGGCGTCTCCGTCCTGACCGCCTTCCTTTTTGGCCTGCCCAGCCTCGGTGCCTCTTGTTGGCGAGTTGCTACGGGTTCGGCAGGGCGTCCCGAATGCCTTCCCTGTAAAAATGCCATATGTACATGGTAGCTGAAGTGTCTAAAAGGGGATCCTAGTTTTTGGAGTTGGGATTTTTGGTTTTTCTTACGTGCGATGCAGGAATCGGTCTGGGATAGTCGGCCATAATGGCCACCATGGCATCATCGCAGCTTAACTGATAGAATTGCCGGTCTATCAGCTCCATGAATATGACCGGATCTTCTTCAAGTCCGGAGTCGAGGCCCCGGTCAGGGTCCTCTTATTGTGGGGAGGGGCTGCTGACCTCCTTTATGGCTTTTCGTAGTTCCTGCCGCAAAACGGCAAGGTGAATACCTATGACAAAGAATGCGGGAAAGAATGAGAGTAAGGAGATATAACTCACCCAGCTTGGAGGATTGTACATGGAGAATCCATCCCGTGGCTTCATGTGGATGAACTCCTCTTCCTCTCCCTTGAACAATTCGGACAGAATTTTTGCTACAGCCGCAGCATTGTTCGGACACTTACGCCCGCAACGGGTGGCATCATCTGCCCCGTTAAAACACCACAAGGGGTGCCCTTGATATTGAAGTGGTTGCACTCCCCGCATTATGCATATTGATATAACTTCGATTACTATCAGTCCTGATTGAGCCAGTGCTTTAATCCAGTTCATCAGGTAAAGGACTTCTCCATTGTCTTCCTCCTGGGGGCTCCGTGGGCGCCAACTTCGGCGTTTCTTCAGAGGAGCATTGTTGAACTCAGGAAGACCCCGCCGAACAGGGTCCGGAAGGGGAACGTCCTCCATATAAAACCATTCCGAAGGCTAGTCTTCGGACGACTTCTTCGGGGTACCGGACAGGTATCCGGTTCCGGCGATGCGCCATATTTCGGCTCCGCCCACTTGATAAAGTGACCCCCTCTGTGTGCGAGGGACGAGGCAAAATAGCCTTTTCCACAGCTCGAAATGAGCCTCGCAGCCCAGGAACAACTCGCAGAGAGCAACATAGCCGGCGATGTGTAAAATGGAGGCAGGGGTGAAATTGTGTAATTGGTGGACGTAGAACTCCAGGAGCCCGTGGAGGAACGGATGAATTGGAAATCCGAGTCCCCTTAATAAATAAGGAACAAGGCAGACCCGCTCCGCCGTAGAGGGACTGGGGAAGCTCTCCGCTTGCTCCCCGCCATTGTAGGTGGCAAGCCCGGCTCGAACGGGCACCATGTATGCTGGAGGGAGAAATCCCTTAGTCTGCAGTTCGATTAATCGACCGTGTGGGACTGAACACCTCTCCCAATCACCAGGCTTAGGGCTACGGGAGCGGGAGGAGGAGCTGCGAAGGTCGGCCATGTTGGAATGGATCTTTCCAGAGCGCGCTCTGATGGATTCTCGCTGGGGGAGGATGGTATGGATCGGATCTGAGAATCCCCATCCTTTTAATAGACAATTTATTTATCTGGCTAGGGGGGCGAATGTAAAAATGCCCTGGCGCCTCGTATTCATTCGACGCGTGGGAGATAGCCCTTATTGGGCGTAGAAGCCAAGAGGTCCAAACATTTATGGGACCAGACACTGCTTAACAAACGTTTGAAATTTGGAGAAGAACCTGCCTTGCAATGCCGAAGACAACACTACGCGCCGGACTCGTCGTCATTGAAGCCTGGTTCGGGGGCTACTGAGGGAGTCCTGGATTAGGGGGTCTCCGGACAGCCAGATTATATCCTTTGGCTGGACTGTTGGACTATGAAGATACAAGATTGAAGACTTCGTCCCGTGTCCGGAAGGGACTCTACTTGGCGTGGAAGGCAAGCTAGGCAATACGGATATGTATATCTCCTCCTTTGTAACCGACCTTGTGTAACCCTAGCCCCCTTCGGTGTCTATATAAACCGGAGGGTTTTAGTCCGTAGGACAATATACAATCATACCATAGGCTAGCTTCTAGGGTTTAGCCTCTCCGATCTCGTGGTAGATCAACTCTTGTAATACTCATATCATCAAGAATAAATCAAGCAGGACGTAGGGTTTTACCTCCATCAAGAGGGCCCGAACCTGGGTAAAACATCATGTCCCCTGCCTCCTGTTACCATCCGCCTTAGATGACAGTTCGGGATCCCCTACCCGAGATCCGCCGGTTTTGACACCGACAGTTATAATACAGCAAATTTTCCCATTTTTCTCTATAGAGAAGGACCAATTTGGAAACTCGAGATGAGGTAACCTATGCTAATACCTCTGCTATCTTCAAGAATGCTTGGTGACAGTATCGGAATTACCTGAAGAAAACGTACTTCACTAGCAAAGAAACTCATCAAATTCCCTTACGTTCTCCTGAGACACATTTACTGGACGATGACTGGGAACGCCTTGTTCTTTACTGGTCCCGAACCAAGAATCTGGTAAGGTCTATGAGCTCATTTTATTTTAAGTATTATATGCTTGCATCTTACTGTACTCTGTTCATGTAGAACAAGTGCTTAAACCTGAAGAACAATTGTTCTCATTTAAGATTCCATTGCTATCGTGCATATTGCTTTGCTCTTGTATCACTGTATTTACTCATACAAACTTATTTTTAAATTGAACTATACAATGGAAACTCCAATGGCACAACACGTATGTTTACACATGTTTCTTTAATAGGTTTGCTCTTATAAATAGCTCTGTTGATTTCAATTTCAATTGTGTATACAGTTGACTTCTCATATCATGCACATTACTAGCATCATAACAGGGCAAATAGTGTTGTTGTACATGTAGACCCGTGGTACCCATCTGAAATCTTGTTGTGCCGTTTAGTCTCCACGCTTTGTATTACTCCAGTGCTGCTTTCTCTTGAACTGATATGATTTGAACCGTGTCTCTATTTTGATTTGGCAAGACAATGTAGTGACCATAGGATATAGATATATGTTTGTTTGATGCTTTTATAATGTACTACTTGGCAATAGAAGACTTGGTAGTTTAATCTTGTCCACCTTACTAATGAACCCGTTCACCGAAATGAGTTTCATATACTAGTACATGCTAAACCTATTATGTGTATGCTTGTTTCTTCTTTTAGAATGCTAACAGAATATTGGGGAAGAGTGCCTTATTAAGCAATGATAAAGGAAGTAATGCAAATAAGGTTCAAGATCGTGAGACATCCTTGTTGGTCTCCAACAAAGCTGATAAAACAGCTAAGGAAAACTATCTTGAAGACAGTGAGGCCACACCAAAGTTCTGTCTTGGTTTACTGTTTGAGTTACTGGCCACTACTGCTTGGACAAGCTATTCAAACTCACTGTCTGAATCAGTTCGATTTCTTGAGTCTCAACTACAAGTTGAAATACATCGATCAGCTGTGCTACGACAAGAAGCGGAAGGACTGCGAAGGTCCCTGGAGCATTCAGATGCATACTTTCTGGTGCAACAGCAAGCGTTGGAGGATTTTAGCGCCAAACAGGACAAAGCTAATAAGCTTGCTAAGATTATTGTCAGCATGGTGGATACCCAGGATAACGTTTCTTGAGCTCTTCTGAAGTTGTTTCAGTTATGGACTTGTTTTGTTGCTGCGTTTATTTGCACTGATGGCCAATTTTGACGGCCAGTGTATGTAATATGCTGCTTTGTTCCCTATATTTGCACTGGTGGCGAACTTTGATGCCCAGTGGATGTAATATGTGTAATAGCTGTAATAGGCTAGTGTCAGTTGCTTGCTTATTTATTTCCTTATTGTCTTGTTTAGTTGTTTGCTTGTAGTCACTGCAGTTCTTTTTCTGTGTTTTTTTAGTGGCCACAATAACCTAGTTTTGGTAACTGGGCCACAATAATCATGGCAACACATGGACTATTGTAACCATGGGCCTCCTGCGGGCCGTAGGATCCGTGGGACTTCTACGGGCCGTAGGATCCATGAACTTTCTATGGGCCGTATGATCTATGGGCCTTCTACGGGCCGTAGGATCCATTGGTCTTCTACGGGTCGTAGGATCCATGGGCCTTTTACGGGCCGTAGGATCCATGGACTTTCTACGGGCCATAGGATCCGTTGGTCTTCTATGGGCCGTAGGATCCATGGACTTTCTGCGGGCCATAGGATCCATGGGCCTTTTACGGGTAGTAGGATCCATGGACTTTCTACGGGCCGTATCATCCATGGGCCTTCTACGGGCCGTAGGATCCATTGGTCTTCTACGGGCCGTACGATCCATGGGCCTTCTACGGGGCGTATAATCATTTCGCCAGACATGGGTCATACTATTCATGGACCATAACGGGCCGTTAATAGGCCGTATTTGATAACGCTATGAAAACAGCCCAACGGGTTAACGGGCCAAATGTAACCACGGGTTGTATTTGGCCCACAAACGGAATAGTCCAGTAACGGACCGTATCTAACCGAATTCTAGAAATGAGCCCAAGAATAAATGGGCCCTTAAAAGGCCGAAAGTTAACACAGGCTGGAAACGGCCGACGGAATAATGGGTCGTTAATGGGTATAAAGCGATACACTGTTCATTATGGGCCAGTTTCATCTCGGGCCTTTAATGGGTCGAGAGTTACAAAGGGCCTCATATGGGCCGAAAGACATCATGTACCATACATGGGGCAGAAGTTACAATGGGCTAGAATCATATTTGATGGCCCAGATGAAGCTACTAGGCTTAATTCCGATAGGCCATAACGGGCCGGTAGTAAGCGGGCCGTAAATGGGCTATATACGAACAGGCCATTAACAGGCTTTCCGTGGGCCGGCCCGTTACCTTTTGACCAAGTCAAATGGCCCGGCCTTTTCACCGGAATGGGCCTCTGTTGGGCCGTGCCACGTGTCGACGTATCATAGGCTCCTCCTGTCCAATGAGTGGAAGACATCTGTCTGAACGTTGAGCCGACACGTGTTTCCTCCGGCCAATGAGAATTTTACAGGTGGAAAATTCCCATTGGTCCGGGCTGTTAACGGGTTATCAGATCCAAAACCGGACCCGATAGCTTAACATCATCCCGTTATGGTGGATGCCACGTGTCGCTCATCCTTGACGAAAGCACTTCTACGACACGCGATTTATCATCATGGAAGTGGACACTTCCGTGATGATAATTTTGGTAATGTCATGGAACACTTCTACAACAGCACATGTATGACTATCTTGATTCTGTCATAAATTTGTCATGGATGTACATGCATGACAGAAAACGTGACCTACTGTGACAAACATGTATCATCACGGAAGTGTCTTTTTTTGTAGTGACCCCTTCACCATAATCCACCTCGATCATATCGTAGTGGTGCTTAGGCGAAGCCCTGCTCTGGTAGCATCATCATCATTGTCATCACGCTGTCGTGCTGACGAAGCTCTCCCTCGACACTCTGCTGGATCGTCAGTTCGTGGGACATCACCGAGCCGAACGTGTGTAGACCGTGGATGTGACGTACTTCCGGTACTATGATCGGTCGATCGTGAAGACATACGACTACATCAACCGCGTTGTCATAACGCTTCCGCTTACGGTCTATGAGGGTACATGGACAACACGCGTCCCCTCTCGTTGCTATGCATCACCATGATCTTGCGTGTGCGTAGGAAAACTTTTGAAATTACTACGTTCCCCAACAGTGGCATCCGAGCCAGGTTTATGCGTAGATGTTATATGCATGAGTAGAACCCAAAGGAGTTGTGGGCGTGGGTATATACATATTGCTTGTCGTCACTAGTTGTTTCTTGATTCGGCGGTATTGTTGGATGAAGCGGCCTAGACTGACATTACGCGTACGCTTACGCAAGACTTGTTCTACCGACGTGCATCGCACACAGGTGGTTGGTGGGTGTCAGTTTCTCCAACTTTAGTTGAATCGGATTCAATGAACAAGGTTCTTTCTAAAGATCAAAAAGAAATCACTATACTGCGTTGTTGTTTTTGATGCGTAGGTAAGAACGGTTCTTACTCAGCCCGTAGCAGCCATGTAAAACTTGCAACAACAAAGTAGAGGGCGTCTAACTTGTTTTTGCAGGGCATGTTGTGATGTGATATGGTCAAGACATGATGCTAATTTTTATTGTATGAGATGATTGTAACAGAGTTATCGGCAACTGGCAGGAGCCATATGGTTGTCGCTTTATTGTATGAAATGCAATCGCCATGTAATTGCTTTACTTTATCACTAAGCAGTAGCGATAGTCATAGAAGCAATAGTTGGCGAGACGACAACGATGCTTCGATGGAGATCAAGCTGTCAGGACGGTGACGATGGTGATCATGACGGTGCTTTGGAGATGGATATCAAAGGCACAAGATGATGATGGCCATATCATATCACTTATATTGATTGCATGTGATGTTTATCCTTTATGCATCTTATTTTGCTTAGTTCGGCGGTAGCATTATAAGATGATCTCTCACTAAATTTCAAGGTATAAGTGTTCTCCCTGAGTATCCACTGTTTCTATAGTTCGTCGTGCCGAGACACCACGTGATGATCGGGTGTGATAAGCTCTATGTTCACATACAACGGGTGCAAGCCAGTTTTGCACATGCAGAATACTCGGGTTAAACTTGACGAGCCTAGCATATGCAGATATGGCCTCGGAACACTAAGACCGAAAGGTCGAGCGTGAATCATATAGAAGATATGATCAACATAGTGATGTTCACCATTGAAAACTACTCCATCTCACATGATGATCGGACATGGTTTAGTTGATATGGACCGCGTGATCACTTAGATGATTAGAGAGATGTCTAACTAAGTGGGATTTCTTAAGTAATTTGATTAATTGAACTTTAATTTATCATGAACTTAGTACCTGATAGTATTTTGCATGTCTATGTTGTTGTAGATAGATGGCCCGTGTTGTTGTTACGTTGAATTTTAATGCATTCCTAGAGAAAGCTAAGTTGAAAGATGATGGTAGCAACTACACGGACTGGGTCCGTAACTTGAGGATTATCCTCATTGCTGCACAGAAGAATTACTTCCTGGAAGCACCGCTAGGTGACAAACCCGCTGCAGGAGTAACGCGAGATGTTGTGAACACCTGGCAGAGCAAAGCTGATGACTACTCGATAGTTCAGTGTGCCATGCTTTACGTCTTAGAACCGGGACTTCAACAACGTTTTGAACGTCATGGAGCATATGAGATGTTCCAGGAGTTGAAGTTAATATTTCAAGCAAATGCCCGGATTGAGAGATATGAAGTCTCCAATAAGTTCTACAGCTGCAAGATGGAGGAGAATAGTTCTGTCAGTGAACATATACTCAGAATGTCTGGGTACCACAACCACTTGACTCAACTAGGAGTTAATATTCCTGATGATAGTGTCATTGACAGAGTTCTTCAATCACCGCCACCAAGCTACAAGAGCTTCGTGATGAACTATAATATGCAAGGGATGGATAAGACGATCCCTGAGCTCTTTGCAATGCTAAAGGCTACGGAGGTAGAAATCAAGAAGGAGCATCAAGTGTTGATGGTCAACAAGACCACCGGTTTCAAGAAAAAGGGTAAAGGGAAGAAGGGGAACTTCAAGAAGAACAGCAAGCCAGTTGCTGCTCAAGTGAAGAAACCCAAGTCTGGACCTAAGCCTGAGACTGAGTGCTTCTACTGCAAAGGAACTGGTCACTGGAAGCGGAATTGCCCCAAGAATTTGGCGGAGAAGAAGGATGGCAAAGTGAAAGGTATATTTGATATGCATGTTATTGATGTATACCTTACTAATGCTCGCAGTAGTGCCTGGGTATTTGATACTGGTTCAGTTGCTAACATTTGCAACTCAAAATAGGGGCTACGGATTAAGCGAAGATTGGCTACGGATTAAGCGAAGATTGGCTACGGACGAGGTGACGATGCGCGTGGGAAATGGTTCCAAAGTCGATGTGATCGCCGTCGGCATGCTACCTCTACATCTACCTTCGGGATTACTTTTAGACCTAAGTAATTGTTATTTGGTGCCAGCGTTGAGCATGAACATTATATCTGGATCTTGTTTGATGCGAGACGGTTATTCATTTAAATCAGAGAATAATGGTTGTTCTATTTATATGAGTAATATCTCTTATGGCCATGCACCCTTGATGAGTGGTCTGTTTTTACTAAATCTTGATAGTAGTGATACACATGTTCATAGTATTGAAGCCAAAAGATGTAGAGTTGATAATGATAGTGCAACTTATTTGTGGCACTGCCGTTTAGGTCATATTGGTGTGAAGCACATGAAGAAACTCCATTCTGATGGACTTCTGGAATCACTTGATTATGAAGAACTTGGTACTTGTGAACCACGCCTCATGGGAAAGATGAATAAAACTCCGTTCTCCGGAACAATGGAGCGAGCAACAGAGTTATTGGAAATCATACATGCTGATGTATGCGGTCCAATGAACATTGAAGCTCGTGGCAGATATCATTATTTTCTCACCTTCACACATGATTTGAGAAGATATGGGTATATCTACTTAATGAAACATAAGTCTGAAACATTTGAAAAGTTCAAAGAATTTCAGAGTGAAGTGGAAAATCATCGTAACAAGAAAATCAAGTTTCTACGATCTGATCATGGAGGTGAATATTTGAGTTATGAGTTTGGACTTCATTCGAAACAATGCGGAATAGTTTCGCAACTCACGCCAGCTGGAACACCACAACATAATGGTGTGTCTGAACGTTGTAATCGTACTTTGTTAGATATGGTGCGATCTATGATGTCTCTCACTGATTTACCGCTATCGTTTTGGGGTTATGCTTTAGAGACGGTTGCATTCATGTTAAATAGGGCACCATCTAAATCCGTTGATACAACACCTTATGAACTGTGGTTTGGCAAAAACCCAAGTTGTTGTTTCTTAAAGTTCGGGGCTGCGATGCTTATGTGAAGAAGCTTCAACCTGATAAGCTCGAACCCAAATTGGAGAAATGTGTCTTCATAGGATACCCAAAGGAGACTATTGGGTACACCTTCTATCACAGATCCGAACGCAAGATATTCGTTGCTAAGAATGTATCCTTTCTAGAGAAGGAGTTTCTCTCGAAAGAAGTGAGTGGGAGGAAAGTAGAACTTGATGAGGTAATTGTACCTTCTCCCTTATTGTAAAGTAGTTCATCACTGAAATCAGTTCCAGTGATTCCTACACTAGTAAGTGAGGAAGGTAATGATGATGATCATGAAACTTGTGATCAAGTTACTACCGAACCTCGTAGGTCAACTAGAGTAAGATCTGCACCAGAGTGGTACGGTAATCCTATTTTGGAAGTCATGTTACTTGACCATGACAAACCTATGAACTATGAGGAAGCGATGATGAGCCCAGATTCCGCAAAATGGCTTGAGGCCATGAAATCTGAGATGGGATCCGTGTATGAGAACAAAGTATGGACTTTGGTTGACTTTCTCGATGATCGGCAGGCCATAGAAAATAAATGGATCTTCAAGAAGAAGACTGACACTAACGGTAATGTTACTGTCTACAAAGCTCGACTTGTTGCGAAAGGTTTTCGACAAGTTCAAGGAGTTGACTACGATGAGACCTTCTCACCTGTAGCGATGCTTAAGTCCGTCCGAATCATGTTAGCAATTGTCGCATTTTATGATTATGAAATTTGCCAAATGGATGTCAAAACTGCATTCCTTAGTGGATATCTTAAAGAAGAGTTGTATATGATGCAACTAGAAGGTTTTGTCGATCCAAAAGGTGCTAACAAAGTGTGCAAGCTCCAACGATCCATTTATGGACTGGTGCAAGCCTCTCGGAGTTGGAATATACGCTTTGATAGTGTGATCAAAGAATATGGTTTTATACAGACTTTTGGAGAAGCCTGTATTTACAAGAAAGTGAGTGGGAGCTCTGTAGCATTTCTGATATTATATGTGGATGACATATTGCTGATCGGAAATGATACTGAATTTATGAATAGCATAAAAGGATACTTGAATAAGAATTTTTCAATGAAAGACCTCGGTGAAGCTGCTTATATATTGGGCATCAAGATCTATAGAGATAGATCAAGACACTTAATTGGACTTTCACAAAGCACATACCTTGATAAAATTTTGAAGATGTTCAAAATGGATCAAGCAAAGAAAGGGTTCTTGCCTGTGTTACAAGGTGTGAAATTGAGTCAGACTCAATGCCCGACCACTGCAGAAGAGAGAGAGAAAATGAAAGGTGCTCCCTATGCTTCAGCCATAGGCTCTATCATGTATGCAATGCTGCATACCAGACCTGATGTGTGCCTTGCTATTAGTCTAGCATGGAGGTTCCAAAGTAATCCAGGAGTGGATCACTGGATAGCGGTCAAGAACATCCTGAAATACCTGAAAAGGACTAAGGATATGTTTCTCGTATATGGAGGTGACAAAGAGCTCGTCGTAAATGGTTACGTCGATGCAAGCTTTGACACTGATCTGGATGACTCTAAGTCACAAACCGGATACGTGTTTCTATTAAATGGTGGAGCTGTTAGTTGGTGCAGTTCCAAGCAGAGCATCATGGCGGTATCTATGTGTGAAGCGGAATACATAGCTGCTTCGGAAGCAGCAAATGAAGGAGTCTGTATGAAGGAGTTAATATCCGATCTAGGTGTCATACCTAGTGCATCGGGTCCAATGAAAATCTTTTGTGACAATACTAGTGCAATTGCCTTGGCAAAGGAATCCATATTTCACAAGAGAACCAAGCACATCAAGGGACGCTTCAATTCCATCCGTGATCAACTCAAGGAGGGAGACATAGAGATTTGCAAGATACATACAGATCTAAATGTTGTAGACCCGTTAACTAAGCCTCTCTCACGAGCAAAACATGATCAACACCAAGACTCCATGGGTGTTAGAATCATTACAATGTAATCTAGATTATTGAATCTAGTGCAAGTGGGAGACTGAAGGAAATATGCCCTAGAGGCAATAATAAATTGTTGTTTATATTTCCTTATATCATGATAAATGTTTATTATTCATGCTAGAATTGTATTAACCGGAAACTTAGTACATGTGTGAATACATAGACAAACAGAATGTCACTAGTATGCCTCTACTTGACTAGCTCGTTGAATCAATGATGGTTATGTTTCCTAACCATAGACATGAGTTGTCATTTGATTAACGGGATCACATCATTAGAGAATGATGTGATTGACTTAACCAATCCATTAGCTTAGCACGATGATCGTTTAGTTTGTTGGTATTGCTTTCTCAATAACTTATACATGTTCCTATGACTATGAGATCATGCAACTCCCGAATACCGAAGGAACACTTTGTGTGCTACCAAACGTCACAACATAACTGGGTGATTATAAAGGTGCTCTACAGGTGTCTCTGATGGTGTTTGTTGAGTTGGCATAGATCGAGATTAGGATTTGTCACTCCGATTGTCGGAGAGGTATCTCTGGGCCCTCTCGGTAATGCACATCAATATAAGCCTTGCAAGCAATGTGACTAATGAGTTAGTTGTGGGATGATGCATTACGGAACGAGTAAAGAGACTTGCCTGTAACAAGATTGAACTAGGTATTGAGATACCGACGATCGAATCTCGGGCAAGTAACATCCCGATGACAAAGGGAACAACATATATCATTAGGTGGTTTGACCGATAAAGATCTTCGTAGAATATGTGGGAGCCAATATGAACATCCAGGTTCCGCTATTGGTTATTGACCGGAGACATGTCTCGGTCATGTCTACATAGTTCTCAAACCCGTAGGGTCCGCACGCTTAAAGTTCGGTGACGATCGGTATTATGAGTTTATGTGTTTTGATGTACTGAAGGTAGTTCGGAGTCCCGGATTTGATCACGGACATAACGAGGAGTCTCGAAATGGTCGATACTTAAAGATCGATATATTGGAAGCCTGTGTTTGGATATCGGAATGGTTCCGGATGAGTTCGGGCATTTTCCGGAGTACCGGGAGGTTACCGGAACCCCCCGGGGAGTATATGGGCCTTATTGGGCCTTAGTGGAATAGAGGAGAGTAAGGGAAAAGGTGGGCGTGCCCCCCTAGTTCCAATCCGAATTGGGTGGGGGCCGGGCCCCCCATTCCTTTCCCCTTTCCTCCCCTTCCTTCTCTCCTACTCCTACTACTTGGAAGGGGGAATCCTACTCCCGGTGGGAGTATGACTCCCCTAGGGCGCGCCATAGAGGGCCGGCCCTCCCCCTCCTCCACTCCTTTATATACGAGAAGGGGGCACCCCATACACACAAGTTAATCATTGATCTCTTAGCTGTGTGCGGTGCCCACCTCCACCATAATCCACCTTGGTCATATCATAGCGGTGCTTAGGCGAAGCCTTGTTCCGACATCATCATCATCATCATCATCACGCCGTCGTGCTGACGAAGCTCTCCCTCGACACTCTTCTGGATCGTGAGTTCGTGGGACGTCACCGAGCCGAATGTGTGCAGATCGCAGAGGTGTCGTACTTTCGGTACTAGGATCGGTCGATCATGAAGACGTACGACTACATCAACCGCGTTGTCAGAATGCTTCCACTCACGGTCTACGATGGTACGTGGACAACACTCTTCCCCTCTCATTGCTATGCATCACCATGATCTTGCATGTGCGTAGGAAAACTGTTGAAATTACTATGTTCCCCAACAAAAAGGCTCAGGTAGGCAAATGTAAAACCAAGGTTGGGCCTTGCTGGAGGAGTTTTATTCAAAGCGACATGTCAAGGGGGTCCCATAACCCCAACCTTGTAAGGAACGCAAAATCAAGGAACATAAAACCGGTATGACGGAAACGAGGGCAGCAAGAATGGAACAAAACACCAGGCATAAGGCCGAGCCTTCCACCCTTTACCAGGTATATAGATGCATTAATTAAAATAAGATATAATGTGATATCCCAACATATCCATGTTCCAACATGGAACAAACTTCAACTTCACTTGCAACTAACAACGCTATAAGAGGGGCTGAGCAAAAGCGGTAACATAACCAAACAACGGTTTGCTAGGAAGGTGGGTTAGAGGCTTAACGTGGCAATATGGGAGGCATGATATAACAAGTGTTAGGTAGCACGACATAGTGATAGAACAAACACCTAGCAAGCAAAGATAGAAGTGATATCGAGGGTATGGTCATCTTGCCTGCAATGTACTCAGAGTTGTCGAAAGCTTGATCCTCGTTAGCATACTAAACAGGTTCCTCATTCACGTACTCATCTCCCGGCTCTACCCAAAGCAAGAACACAAGCAATGGAACAACAATCTATCACGGTGCAATGCACAAGCAACATGATGCAATACATGGCATGGAATGCAAGATATGATGTGCAATGCATATGGGTACTCCGGAAGGAAAAGGATGAACGAGGCATCAACTTGTCAAAACAAGTATGCCGCTGGAAAGATGAGGTGATTTCGGTTGAAATCGATATAAAGATCACCGGAAACGGATGCACGGTTTGCAAATGACAAGCAAAGCAAGAATGACGCAAATCTACGATTAACAGCATGATAGCACTTAGAATGCAAAAAAGAAACTATGCTACAGCACTCCAACATGGCAACAAAGCATATGACCATAAAGTACACATGAAGCTCTACAAAACATGAACACTATGCTCCTGCTAGTTCTCACTAGAACAAGCTCAAAATAGCATGTCAAAATGCAAATGATACCAGCTTAACAGACTTGGCAGAAATTCAAGCATCAAGACAAAAACAGCACCAGGTTGCAAAGTTAAGCATAGCAAACTATATGCTATAGGAACACATTCCATTACATAAGAACATGGCATGATGGTACTAAATGCACTTAACAAGGGATCCCGCACACGCACAAGGCAAGCGCGACATCGGATGACGACACGAATGACACGGAGACGAGGTGACACGGATGGCTGCGGCGATCGCGAACACGGTGAAACAGATGCCTACGCGGGCGGCAGAACGCGCGGATCGGATGCGCGTGCTGGCGTTCTGGGAACGGGGTCCCCAGACTTGCCTGCCTGCGGCCTGCGGCGTGGCTCAAGTGGGGGCCCAGCGCAGCCCATCTTCATCAGCTCAAGCTCAAGACCCTCGCGAGGGGCCAAGCCTCGTGGGGCGGATGACAGGAAGCTTCCTCAGAAGCAGCCTCATCAGGCAGGCTCGTGAGGAGGCGGAGAGATCAAGGCAGGGGTACCTCGCGAGGAGCCCATGACGCAAGCCATGACGATCGAGACCAGGCGGGCGCCAGGCAGGTGCCGGCCCTTGCAGTGTCCTTGTTTCCCCCTTGGTGCAAAGGGGGCAAGCACAGGCCAAGGCAACGGGCAAAGGTTACCATTTCGGTGCAACGAGACCAAGACTAGCAGAGCGGCAGGACGGAGGTCACCGTAGAGCCCAAGACGGCATCATCACCAGTACTTTTGGCAGCCGAAGCCCACCTTTGGTCAGGATAACTTGTACTAGATGTTCCCTTCAAAATGGCCAATTGTTGGCGCCCTTCTCGCTCATTATTTTGGGGAGAGGCCCAGGGCCTCTATAAATGGAACTAGCCACCACAGAGTAGGGGAGGAGGAGAGATCTGGTAGAACCCCAGCAGAGAGAGAGAGAGACGAACATACCCATCCATCTAGAGAGAGAGAGAAAGAGAGGCGATTGAACTCACCCCAGCAGTTCATCGCACTAGCTCAAGAACACCTCTCGCGAGGCTGTTCTTCCCTTGTACTGTTCATCATCAGCCCCTGAGGCAATCCACCACACCACACACTGGAGTAGGGTATTACACCACAACGGTGGCCCGAACTAGTATAAACCTTGTGTCCCTTGTGTTGTTCGTTGTTTCCAGCTCAAATCACGCGAGGAGATCAGACGTAGATCGATAGGGGAGAGATCTCCGCGTGCACCCCAGTGTTCGAACCTCAAGGGTCTGCCGGAACCCAAAATCTGGCATTTGGTGCGCCAGGTAGGGGTGCACCAGAATCCTTCTTCTGTTGTTCACGTGCGATCTTCCGTCGTGTCCATGGCTGGCGCTCGCCGGGCTCGCGCCGAGCGCCGGGATGCTCTTGCCACCCGCGTCACCCAGACGGCGCACGTCGGCGGACGCCCTCGTCGTTCCCCGTCGCCTGCCGCCACCGACCTCGCAGGGAACGAGCAGCAGGCATCATCCCAGCATCCTTTGGTATGGCGGGAAGGCCGCACTGCCACACCGTCGCTAACTCCAGCCGCTTCGTTGTCCCACGCCCGTCGCGCCCCCACAGATGCGCATGCCGTGCTGCTCCTGGCAAGAGAGCTCTTGCACTACCGCCCCGTCGACGACCTCTACGAGGATTGGCTCGCCCGCATCACCGAGCTCGTCAGCACTGCAAGGGGCTCCCCCTTGTCGTCCCTCTCGCTGCCTCGCCCTCCATTCCGCGCAGGAGGCGGGGATCAGGAGGTGCCTCCACCACCTCCTCCCCAAGAAGGTGCCCTGGCTCCAAGGTGCGCAGCCCTAGGGCGAGACCCTCCGTGTCCGGCGCCTGCGCGGCAAGAAAGGAGCTGCAAAGAGATCCCTCGTCCCCGAGAAGATGCCCGCGCGCTCCCAGCGCTGGCGCGCCAAGATCGCGTCCCTGCACCTCCACACCAAGACCCCGCGCTGCTCCAAGCGGCGGTGCACGGTAATCCCCATGAACAAGCCCAGCACCAGCAAAAGGCACCGGTGGCCACGGCAGGCTGCCACGCCCTCACCCCCGAGCTACGCGGTGTCGCATGGCCAGGCAAATTCAAGCCTAACCTGCCCCCTCGCTACGATGGCACGACGGACCCCGCGGAGTTCCTACAGCTCTACGAGCTATGCATCGAAGCCGCCAACGGAGATGAAAGGGTCATGGCGAACTGGTTTCCCATGGCGCTCAAGGACGGGGCCCGCACCTGGCTCCTGAACCTAGCTCCTGGCACAATCTCCTCCTAGGATGAGATGCGCATTCGCTTCATCGCCAACTTCTAGGGCACTTGCGACCAGCCCCCAGCCGTGAGCGATCTGCACCGCATCAAGTAGCGGGAAGGGGAAACCCTGCAAAAATACATCCAGCGCTTCAATAACGCTCGCCTCAAGATCCCCAAGGTGACTGAAGAAGCCATCATCTCGGCCTTCTCCGACGGCATACGCGACATCAAGATGAAGGAGGAGCTAGCAATCCATGAAGACCTGTGCACATCCCTGGAGCTGTTCAACTTGGCAACCAAGTGCGCCAGGGCTGAGGAAGGGCGCCTTTCCCTCCTCGAACTCCCGGCTGCTGACCCAGAAGAGAAGAAGCCCAAGGCCAAGGACGTGAAGCGCAAGGGGGCTGCCGTGCTTGCAGCAGAACCAGACACCAAGCGAGGCAAGGATCAGCCTGAGTCATCCAAGGGCAGCCGGTACTACATGTACCCCGACCTCCACACCCACAACACCAACGAATGTCACGAGCTCAGGGCCGTGAGAGATGGGCGTGTCGTCCGATGCCCCGAGCGCAATGACAGGGGCTATGGCTGAGGAGGAGGAAGAGGTAGCGGATGATGGGAAGACAGTGGCCCTCGCCAAGGGTGGCGTGACCGACCTCGCGAGGATCATTGGCAGGACCAGCCTCGCGAGGGAGGCTGGAGAGATCAGCCTCGTGAGGATCGCCCGTACGGCAACGCAGGCCTTCCTCCTCTGCCGCCACCGCCAAGGAGGGACGAAGACCAACATCAAGACGAGGGGGCTGGGGGCTTCCAGGAGCCGCGCACGATCGCTCGCATCTTGGGTGGCGTGCAGGCCCCGGCCTCACAGCGCATCTTCAAGCAGTTTGCTCGCGAGGTGAATGCAGTCCTCCCCAAGCTTGAGGCCACGCGCCCTCTCAGGTGGTCTGCGTGCGCTATTACGTTCAGCTCAGCGGATCAGCTCAAGTGCGCGGCAACGGTCGGGGTCCTCCCGATGCTTTGCTCCTCAGTCATCAGCAACGTGCAGGTCACCAGGACCCTCATTGACGGCGGAGCAGGACTCAACGTCCTGTCCGTCGAGACGTTCGACAATCTCCAAGTGTCATACGATCAGCTTCAGCCAACCAAGCCATTCTCGGGAGTCACTGATGGTTCCACTGTTCCAATAGGGTAGATTCGCCTTCCAGTCACCTTTGGGCAGCGCAACAACTACCGCACCGAGCTCATCGACTTCGACGTCGCCCACATCCGTCTGCCATACAACGCCATCCTCGGGTACCCAGCCCTGGCCAAGTTCATGGCGGTGACTCACCATGGATACAATGTCCTCAAGATGCCAGGAAGCGGTGGAGTCATCACCGTACCCTATGAAGAAAGAGACGCAGTGTGTTCACTTGAGCGCGCGTTCCAAGCCGCAACAATTGAAGACCCGGACCGCAGGAACGGAACACTTCCCGAGGCGACCCTTAAGAAGAAGAAGGTTTCACCTGGCCCAAGCCACAAGGAGGCAGGCGCCTCTGGAGGTGTCGCATCAGGGTCCGCGCCCAATCAGGGAGCGCCACCCTCTCTTGCATAGGAAGGCGCACCCGGCGCCCTTGTCAGGCAGGGCTCGGGGGCTCTTTCTTGGAGAGCCACCGACTTTGCCAAGGTCGTGAAGGAGGCGCTCGGGCACCACTTGGAGGGGTGCTTCCAGGCACGTTTCCCTCAATAAGGTACAAGGCAAGGAAGACTAAACCCACAGGAGTTCATCGCAAGGAGCACCCAGGAGCTACAGGAGTCGAGAATCATGCGTGGCAGCCGCCGCTTGCCCACCGTGGCCCCACATCCAGGCGAGGATGGTGGGTTGCGCGTCTGCGTAGACATGCCAGGGCTCAACCGAGCTGCGTCTCAGGAGTGCCTCTGGCCTTCGCGCGTGGGGTGTTGCGAGGGTCCACCTCACATCTACGTTCGCATGCCTTTCGGCCTGCCGAACGCGGATGCCACTCATCAGCGCCTGCTGAGGAGCATTCTGGAGGCTCAGGAGTTCAGGCATCATGCGGTCCTGGCGGAGATGGAGATGGCTCTCGGAGACCCACCTGTGCCCCCGGAGCCTCCCGAGGCTCCTGGGCCTGGGGGCTCGTGAGGGTCGACGCCTTCATCGCGCATCGCCTGCTTCTTCAACATCACTCCATCTTCAATGGCACCAGGTGACATCTTTCTAAGTCCCATTTTTAGCTGGGAGCACCCACAGGGCCGCATCATTCCCAGGTCGCGTGGATCCGTCCCTGCGGCATGTATCTGTTTTGCTTATGATCTTTACTTACCTTGTTGGGGGCGCCCCTCGAGCTGCATCATCCCCAAGCTGCTCGGGCCTGGCCCAGCGGCGTTTGCTTTTCCTGCGTCTACTCAAAATGAATTTCCTCCTGCGTGCTTAACACACCTGACCTAATCGCCTGCTCGATTGGCGCCTACCTATGGAGCTGCTCGCTCTGGCATGGTGTCTGCGCACGGGTCCGTCCCTGCAACGCCGATAAATCTGAGTGGTCGAGCTCTAGCCGCGGCAGCCCCGCAAGGCGCCACCTCACCAGGCCCTCAGTGCCCCAATCACTTCCCCGGAGCGACAAAGGTTGGCCGGCAACCGTAACAATAGGTCTTGTTTCTCTTCATGATTGGTGTGCAGGACCTACTCCAGGAGCAACGGCAGGGACATCGCGAGCTGTCTCTCCCTTCCTCCAGCACGGACCGCTTGCACGTTAAAAGGGGGTACCTGAGCATCGCGACTCATGGGCTCCTACTGGCTCTCCAGCCCTCACCCCCTGGCCTTGACCCACGGCATCGCGACCTGTCATACTAGCGGTGGCTGAGCTCGCTCGAGGGCCGGGACCTGAGGACGTAGAGCATTAAGGAAAGTGCTGGGGAGTGGGAAGGAGCTCGCGAGGACCTAACCCAGCAGCGCCTCAGCTGCCACCACTCGGGCCGGGCGCTTCACCGAGGAACTACACCAAACTCAAGAGATAAGTCACGCCCTTACAGGAGTTGGACTAACGCTGCACCAAACCCTCGCCCAGTGCGGCTCTGTCACGGCGACGTTACCTTCCTTTCTCGCCCAGCGAGGGCTGCTTGAGCGCTAAAGGGGACCTCCCGAGCATCACGACTCAGGGGCTCTTATCGGACCTCGGGCCGCTCACGTCCTGGCCTTGACCACGGCATCGTGACCTGGCATACCAGCGACGGCTGAAGCCTGCCTGGAGATTGGGACCTGTCAACGTAGAGCGCCAAGTCCTTGTGAGGATAGAAAGGGGGAGCCAAGCCGAGACAGGACAAGCACCTCACATTGATTCATATAAAGGATATAATATTCATAAAAGACATGGCAGACGCCTTACATACCCCCATGGGGTGTTGCTTTGATTCCTCACAGGGAACAAGAGTACTAATCCTAAGGAACGCTAATTGGCCGAACCTCCGTCAGGGACGCCATCATCAACAGTGGGCTGCCCAACGTCGACCCCAACCCCATCCAGATCAGCGGCGTCGGCGGCTGGACGCAGCTGCCCCGCTCCGAGCACGGCGCGAGCTCGGGGGCTCGTAGCTGTCGTCGCTCGTCTCCGGAGTCGCGAGGAGCTCGGGGGAGCCGCTGGATTCCCCAGCTCCTCCGCTGCCGCCTGAGGAGCTGCTGGAGGGCTGGTGGGCGGGCCAGGTCCTTGCCGGTTCGTCGCCCTTGCCGCTCTCCCTGGGGCAGCACTCCAGTCGGTGTCCTTCAGCATCGAAGACCTTGAAGAACATCAGGGAGGTGCCGTCATATTCAAGATGAATTACGAGGGCACCTACCGTCCGGCAGACCCGGGCGATTTCGCCCCAGCCCCGGGTCATGAAGACCTTGCCCGGAGCGACGACCGCGACCTTCGCTCCGGTCGCAAGGGTGCTGCAGTCAGCATGCTGCAGCCAGAGCTCCAGAGCCCCGATCGGCGGCATCTCGAAGGCGAAGGAAGGAGGGAGGTGAATCCAAGAGCTTGGAGGCATGGCGGCGTGGAGCACGAGCTCGCGAGAGGAGCGTTCGGCGTGGACTCCGGGAGGAACACGCGCACCACCGTGACTCGCCGGCATCGACGACGGCACCATCGATGTTGCTCGACGCCTTCTCCCCTAGGACCCACGACGCGGGTGTACAAGGGTAGCGGATACCTAGGCGGCGGCTGCTCATACCAGGGCCTCGGTGCCTTCTGCTGAGAACCCTCTTCTCGGTGGCAGAGGACCATCCGCCTCTTCGGCGGAAGTGGGTCAGGACCCTCTCGGGGGGCCTTTCCCTTCTCTTCTGCAGAAAACCGGCGGATTGGTGCTATTGGCGTAAGGAGAAGCAAGAACGAAGATGAAGAAGGAAAGGAGCGGCAGCAAGGGATGGACTGAAGGGACTCGCGCAGCCCCGTACTTATAGCCGGAGGAGGCCAACCGCCGAGCACCACGATCACAGGTAATCATGACCGGTTCCTCTGCATGCAAGGACTTGTCAAGTCGTGCGGTCGCTGAGGCATCATGGGGAAGTGCAGTCGCCCACGTCCAATCAATCGCCACGCGGCGCCCAAGGCCGTAGGCTGTTAGAGCCCGCGGCGCTTCGCGCTTGCCCCTTCGCTTCCCTACTAGGCCAAGCCCGGGCGCGCCTTGGGCCCGGTGGCTACTGTCAGCGTGATGGGAATGGGGGTCCCCAGACTTGCTTGCATGCGGCCTGTGGCGTGGCTCAAGTGGGGGCCTAGCACGGTCCATCTTCATCAGCTCAAGCTCAAGACCCTCGCGAGGGGCCAAGCCTCACGGGGCGGACGACAGGAAGCTTCCTCAGAAGCAGCCTCATCAGGCAGGCTCGCGAGGAGGCGGAGAGATCAAGGCAGGGGTACCTCGCGAGGAGCCCGTGACGCAAGCCATGACGATCGAGACCAGGCGGGTGCCGGCCTGCGCAGTGTCCTTGTTTCCCCTTTGGTGCAAAGGGGGCAAGCACAGGCCAAGGCATCGGGCAAAGGTTACCATTCCGGTGCAACGAGACCAAGACCAGCAGAGCTGTAGGATGGAGGTCACCGTGGAGCCCAAGACGGCGTTATCACCAGTACTTTTGGCAGCCGAAGACCACCTTTGGTCAGGATAACTTCTACTAGATGTTCCCCTTCAAAATGGCCAATTGTTGGCGCCCTTCCCGCTCATTATTTTGGGGAGAGGCCCAGGGCCTCTATAAATAGAGCTAGCCACCACAGAGTAGGGGAGGAGGAGAGATCTGGTAGAACCCCAGCAGAGATAGAGAGAGGAACATACCCATCCATCTAGAGAGAGAGAGAGGTGAATGAACTCACCTGAGCAGTTCATCGCACCAGCTCAAGAACACCTCTCGCGAGGCTGTTCTTCCCTTGTACTGTTCATCATCAGCCCCTGAGGCAATCCACCACACCACACACTGGACTAGGGTATTACACCACAATGGTGGCCCGAACCAGTATGAACCTTGTGTCCCTTGTGTTGTTCGTTGTTTCCAGCTCAAATCATGCGAGGAGATCGGACGTAGATCGGTAGGGGAGAGATCTCCGCGCGCACCCTAGTGTTCAAACCTCAAGGGTCTGCCGGAACCCGAAATCCGACATCACACGGCGCTAGGAATCTATTGGACATGCCAACTACGGCGGACGAGGTCAGGGTCCTCACCGAAGACGAGACCCGACGCCGATGAGCTCCGGTGGTCATGGCAAAATGCAACGGAGCAAGCTAAAGTGAGGGAAAAGGGGATGGGGAACAGGGTAGGCGTTGACAAGTGGGACCCGAGGGACGACGTGGCAGGTGGCTAGCGGGGGTACGCGTGGGCGCGAGTGAGAAAAGGTAGGGAGAGAGAGCGTGGGTGGGTGTGCTGGGCTGCGGGGCGCGGGGCCGATGGGCCGGCCTGGGAGGCCGAGGCCCAGGTGGGTGCTGCTGCTGCTGGGCTGCTCTGCTGCCGCTGCCGCTGCTGCTTCCTTTTTTCTTTAACTGCGAGTAGAAAATAAAAAGGAAAAGCATATAGGGATTTGGGAGGAGTTTGAGGAATATGACAATATTCTCAGGATCCGAAAATTTTGTAATATTTGAAATAATTGTCCTGGACATTTTTAGAGGTAGAAAAATAGAGCAAATTTGAATAAAATTCAAACTTGATGCATTTTTGAACCTGACCAAAACAATTCCAAAAGGGGTGAAATTTGGCAGAGGGGTTTAGGACATGAAGCCAGAATTATAGAGGGAAAAAGGGGGCTAAAAATATTAGCTTGCCAAAATAAGGAAAGGAGGAGGTAGGGAGAGAGAGGGGAAAGATGATGCCATGACTCACAACTACCATGCCACAATGCAATGTGCTACACAAGAAGATGCACATGATGATGATGACAAGTCCAAAGGCAAGAAACACACATGCAACACTATGGCAAGATCATAATGCAAACATAGATGACAAATGCAATACATAAAAGGAAAAGGCATAGCAATGCAACAATTGAAAACACAAAGGCAACCAAAAGAATCCAACCATGATAGACCCAAGGAATTGGATGAAGACCAAAATTGATAGATTGCGAAAAAGGAAGGTTTTACATCTGGGGTGTTACAACACTCCACCACTACAAGAGGATCTCGTACCGAGATCAAGGACTGAAAGAACTCCGGATATTCAGAATGGAGGTCATCCTCGCGCTCCCAGGTGGCTTCTCGGTCAGAATGGTGTGACCACTTCACTTTTAGGAATTTGATTGACTTGTTGCGAGTCTTGTGCTCAGTTTCTTCAAGAATAGCAACGGGGTGCTCATGATAAGACAAGTCTTCTTGAAGGTCAACCTCTTCAAAGTTGATAGTGCGCTCGGGCGTCTTGAAGCACTTGCGAAGCTGTGACATGTGAAACACATCGTGCACATTTGCGAAGTTGGACGGAAGCTCAAGTTGATAGGCGAGGTCGCCTCTTTTGCCAATGATCTTGAAAGGACCCACGTATCTCGGGGCAAGCTTCCCTTTGATATTGAAGTGACGAGTGCCTTTCATTGGAGAGACGCGGAGGTAGACATGGTCTCCGATCTCGAAAGCCAAGTCACGGTGCTTGCTATCATAGTAACTCTTCTGGTGCGATTGCGCGGCTTTGAGATTTTCACGGATGACTTTACACATTTCTTCATCTTTTGTGATCAAGTCATTGCCAAGAATTTGGCGTTCACCAGTCTCTGACCAATTGAGAGGAGTACGACACTTTCTGCCATAGAGAATTTCGAATGGGGCCTTGCCCGAACTCGCTTGGAAGTTGTTGTTGTAGGAGAACTCGGCATATGGAAGACAATCTTCTCACTTTATACTGAAAGAGATAACGCAAGCCCTAAGCATGTCTTCGAGAATTTGATTGACTCGCTCGACTTGGCCACTTGTTTGAGGATGGAAAGCTGTGGTGAAGCGAATGTTGGTGCCCATGGCCTTCTGGAAGGAGTCCCAAAACTTAGAAGTGAAAATGCTTCCACAGTCTGAAGAGATCAATTGTGGAATACCGTAAAAGGAGACAATTCTGGAGGTGTATAGCTCTGCCAACTGATCTGCCGCAATAGATTCTTTGATTGGGAGGAAATGAGCCACTTTTGTAAGCTTGTCAATGACAATGAAAATAGCATCATTCCCACGCTTAGACTTGGGAAATCCAGTAACGAAGTCCATTTCGATATGATCAAACTTCCATTCTGGAATAGCAAGAGGTTGGAGGAGACCAGTTGGTCGTTGGTGTTCTGCTTTCACCCTTCGACAGACATCACATTCATTCACGAACTGAGCAATCTCTTGCTTCATTCGAGTCCACCAATACGACTGCTTGAGGTCATGGTACATCTTCGAACTGCCAGGATGAATGGATAGAAGAGAATTGTGCGCTTCATTCATTATGACCTTCCTTGGACCACCTTGAGGAACCACAATCCGGTCCTCGAAGAATAAAGTGTTTTTGTCATCAATGCGATAGCACTGGTATTTGGGTTGGCTCTTGGAAATACCATGTTTCACTCTCTTCACCATGGTATCAAGGAGTTGTGCCTCACAAATTTGGTCTTCCAAAGTAGGAGTGACTTGAAGGTTGGCAAGAAAACCTTGAGGAACAACTTCGAGGTTGAGTTTGCGGAAAGCTTCACAAAGATCCGGTTGGAATGGCTTGAGAATTAAGCTATTGCGGTAAGCCTTCCTGCTCAAAGCATCTGCAATGACATTGGCCTTGCTTGTAGTATATTCAATACTCGGATTGTACTCTTGAATCATTTCGACACAATGAGTTTGCCTGAGGTTGAGGTTGGGTTGAGTGAAGATATACTTGAGGCTCATGTGATCTGTGAAAATGTCCACTTTCCTTCCCAACAAGAGATGTCTCCATGTTATTAATGCATGGACAACTGCCGCCAGCTCAAGATCGTGAGTAGGGTAGTTCCTTTCATTGGGATTCAACTGACAAGAGGTATAAGCCACAATTTTCTTTTCTTGCATTAACACAGCACCGAGACCTTGCAAAGAGGCATCACAGAAAACTTCGAATGGCTTGGATTCATCAGGAGGAGTCAAGACAGGAGCTGAGACAAGCTTCTCTTTGAGGGTGTTGAAGGCAACGTCACACTCAGGTGTCCAGACATACTTGACATGCTTCTGGAGGAGGTTGGAAAGAGGCTTTGCAATCTTAGAGAAATTCTCAACGAATCTTCGGCAATAGCTCGCAAGTCCAAGAAAACTGCGGAGCTGCTTGACATTCTGAGGAGGTTCCCAGTTCATAATTGTAGAAACCTTTTCCGGATTAACAGCGATGCCCTTGGTGGAGATGATATGACCAAGGTAAAGAACTTCATCAAGCCAAAACTCACATTTGGAAAACTTCGCATAGAATTGATACTCTCTGATCTTGTCGAGGCACAATCTCAAATGCTTGGCATGATCCTTCTTATTCTTGGAGAATACCAAGATATCATCGAGATACACCAGGACGAATTCATTTGTGTATGGGTTGAAGATAAAGTTCATCATGCGAGAGAACGTTGGAGGAGCATTCACAAGGCCGAAAGACATGATGGTATATTCATAAGAACCATAGCTTGTTCTGGATGTTGTCTTGGGAATATCTTCTTCATGAATACGAATCTGATGATAACCCATACGGAGGTCAAGCTTGGAGATTACTTTAGCACCTTTAAGTTGCTCGAATAGCTCATTGATGTTGGGAAGTGGATCTTGTTCTTTATTGTCTTCTTGTTCAATGGACGGTAGTCGACACAAAGTCGGTCAGTGACATCCTTCTTCCAGACAAAAAGAACACCACAACCCTATGGAGATGAACTCGGTCTGATCAAACCCAGACGCTTTTGTTCATCGAGATGTTTCTTAAATTCCTTCAACTCCTTTGGTCCAAGCTTGTATGGACGCTTGCAAACGGGTTCCGTAATAGGCTCAAGATCGATAACGAATTCAACTGGCCGGTGAGGAGGCATTCCCGGAAGCTCTTCTGGAAAGACGTCTTGGTATTCACAAACGACTGGAATCTGAGAGATCGCATCCAACTCGCCCTTCTCATTGAGAGAAAACAGTCGAATGGTTTCATCCCGAGCAGCATAGATGATCACATCATCAGAAGAGTGTGTCAATTGAATCTTCCTGGCAGCACAATCAAGCTGAGCCTTGTGCTTAGAAAGCCAGTCCATGCCGAGAATTAGATCAATATCCGAGTCACCAAGAACAATTGGAGAAGACAGAAATTTATAGTTGCCCATCTTGATGGAAACATCCGGCACCACCAAACTAGAGCTCAATCGTTTACCCGGAGAAACGACAGCCATGGGTTTACCCAAATGTGAAGAAGTGAATTCATGCTTGGCAAAAAACGGTCTTGACATGAAACAATGTGATGCACCAGTATCAAATAAGACTTTTGCAGGAATGTCATTAACTGAGAGATTACCCATTATCACATCAGTAGATTCCTCCGCTTGAGCTGCATTCAAAAAGTTCACCTTTGCATGCTTGGGATTATGCTTGACCACTGCATTGCTAGAAGATCTCACAGGAGGAGGAGGCGAAAGGCGCCTTTGGTTGAAGCACTTGTTCACATAGTGACATTTCTGCTGACACTTGTTCCAAGTCACCTCTGAGAGCGGACGATGATAAGGAGCACTTGACCTTGGAGCTTGAGACTGAGACTTGTTCTGATAGCCTGGGTTGGGTGGGTGGGAAGATCCATGGCCACCTTTGTTCTTTTGCTGGTAGGGCTGACGAAACGGAGGAGGAGGAGGAGGAGGAGGAAGCCAGAACTTCTATTGCTTAGCTGCCACTTGTGAGGAAGAAGAAGACTGAACTGCATCCCTGGTTCTCTTCTTAGAAGCCTCACACTTGAGCTGAGCACCTTCTTGCTTGAGGGCCGTGTTATAGAATTGATCAAACTTAGTAGGCTCAAGAAGCACGAGTGCTAACTGCAGATCTTCTCTGAGGCCACCCCTGAAGTGATATATCGTGCTCTTTTCATCAGGAACATCCTGCCTTGCAAAGCAAGCAAGTTTTTGAAACTGGATGTTGTATTGGTACACGGACATGCTGCCTTGCTTGAGATTGTGGAACTCCTCACACTTACTCTCAGCAACACTTGTTGGAATATAATGAGCTTTGAAGTCTCGGCAGAAATCATCCCAGATAATCACACGACCTCCTCTAGAATCTTTGTATTGTTGATACCAATCAGCAGCTTGGTCCTTGAGTTGAAATGAAGCGAACTTGACAAAGTCCTCAGTCCTGACATTGCTACATTCAAAATGCTCGTTGATGTCCATGAGCCAATCATCGGTGTCCGTGGCCTTGGCACAGTAGCTGAAAGACTTCATCTGATTTGCAAGGAACTAGTTGAGGGTAGCAAACTAAGGCTGATTGTTGAAATTCCCTTGGCCTTGATTTCCTTGGTTGCCTTGGCCTTGGTTGCGCTCTTGCAAGAGTTGCAAAAGCATCTGGGTATTGGCGTTGGTGGCTGCCATGACAGCTTGCCATGCCTCCAGAGGTGGAGGTGGTGGCAGAGGGTTCGTCTGACTCCCATCATTGCGTTTTGGATTCAGACGTGTTGGAGGAGCCATCCTGAAGAAGGTGACATCCGTTAGAATCTTGATAGACAGATATACAAGCTGAATCAATGGATAGAAATTGCAACATGTAGTCTTCACAATAAACATTGGAATAAGGATTGAACGAATGAATTCCAAAGTTAACATCACACGTCCATTAAGTTGAGAAGCCACTTAGATAAAGGTTGATGAATGAAACAACAAGGTACGGCTGGAACAAATAAGTGGTAAGGATTACCCAATCACAAACCAAATATCTGCGAGAAGAAATACTAGAGCTACTTGAATTCCCACCTATAAACTCCCAAAACTTTTTGGTTATGCAATATGCTGTTGGGGATATAGGGAGGCACAATAAATATCACACAACTAACAAGCCCTACGCTCCAACTATATCCATTCGTCAACACATAACCAAGAAAACTTCGGAAATCATGTACCTCAACCTTCGAAAAGCATCCGTTATATGAGTTATGGCAATACTCCCGAACTCCCGCCCCAGTACTGGGTGGCATCGAGCTTATCTCACCAACAACTGCATAAAAGAGATTTTCAATGTCGGCGAACTCAGGTATTCCAGAACTGCAACGATAAAATTGTGACGACAACACCTCGGAGCTCAACTCCCCGGGACACTTCTACAACCCCTAAATGTCAGGAGGCACCAAGAAAAATGTTCTCGTCACAAGAATATCAGAACGATTCCAAGATACCCGTGTGATCCTAAATTCTATTTCGTGTAATTTGAGGAGAGGAAAGACAAAACATCTATGTTAGGAGGCCTCACCTGAGCGACTAAGGGACTGAGGAGTAAAAAGAATCCTACTCTTTGATATATATAATCCTAAGACTCAAAACTTTTTTGTTCTAGACTCAACAGTGTCAGTGATTCGATCAAGCAGGGGGCTCCTAAGTCGGGGATGGCTCTGATTACCAACTTGTAACGCCCATGATGCGGCTATATCTCCCACGCATCGAGGCACGACTTAGAGGCATAACCGCATGGTGATTTTGTCGCAAGAGGGGTAATCTTCACACAATCCCATGTACAGAATAAGAAAGGGATAAAGAGTTGGCTTACAATCGCCACTTCACACAATACATAAATAATTCATACATCATCCAAATACACTCATACACCAACTACGGTCAAATCCAAACTAAAAGGAAGATAAACGCCAAATGCTAGATCCCCGATCGTCCCAACTGGGCTCCACTACTGATCATCATGAAACGAAACATAGTAACGACCAAGGTCCTCGTCGAACTCCCACTTGAGTTCGGTAGCATCACCTGCACTGGTATCATCGGCACCTACAACTGTTTTGGAAGTATCCGTGAGTCACGAGGACTCAGCAATCTCACACCTGCGAGATCAAGACTATATAAGCTTATGGATAGGATAAGGTAATGAGGTGGAGCTGCAGCAAGCGCTAAGCAAATATGGTGGCTAACATACGCAAATAAGAGTTAGGTGAGAAGCTACGCAACGGCCGTGAAGCTAGAAGTGATCAAGAAGTGACCCTGATACTACTTACGTTCAAACATAACCCAAACCATGTTCACTTCCCGGACTCCGCCGAAAAGAGACCATCACGGCTACACATGCGGTTGATTCATTTTATTTAAGTCAAGTGTCAAGTTCTCTACAACCAGATATTAACAAATTCCCATCTGCCACTTAACCGCGGGCACGGCTCTCGAAAGTTTATACCCTGAAGGGTGTCCCAACTTAGCCCATAACAAGCTCTCATGATCAAAGAAGGATATTCCTTCTCCCGGAAAGACCCGATCAGTCTCGGAATCCCGGTTACAAGACATTTCGACAATGGTAAAACAAGACCAGCAAAGCCACCCGACTGTGCCGACAAATCCCGATAGGAGCTGCACATATCTCATTCTTAGGGCACACTAGATAGGTCAAGCTACAAGTAAAACCAACCCTCAAGTTTCCCCGAGGTGGCCCCGCAGGTTGCCCGGTTCGGACCAACACTCAGAGGAGCACTGGCATGGGGGGTTAAAATAAAGATGACCCTCGGGTCTGCAGAACCCAAGGGAAAAGGCTTAGGTAGGCAAATGTAAAACCAAGGTTGGGCCTTGCTGGAGAAGTTTTATTCAAAGCGAACTGTCAAGGGGGTCCCATAACCCCAACCGCGGAAAGAACGCAAAATCAAGGAACATAACACCGGTATGACGGAAACTAGGGCGGAAAGAGTCGAACAAAACACTAGGCATAAGGCCGAGCCTTTCACCCTTTACCAAGTATATAGATGCATTAATTAAAATAAGAGATAATGTGATATCCCAACATATCCATGTTCCAACATGGAACAAACTTGAACTTCACTTGCAACTAACAATGCTATAAGAGGGGCTGAGCAAAAGTGGTAACATAGTCAAACAACGGTTTGCTAGGAAGGTAGATTAGAGGCTTGACATGGCAATATGGGAGGCATGATATAACAAGTGGTACGTAGCGCGACATAGCGATAGAACGAACAACTAGCAAGCAAAGATAGAAGTGCAATCGAGGGTATGGTCATCTTGCCTGCAATGTACTCAGAGTTGTCGAAAGCTTGATCCTTATTAGCGTACTAAATAGGTTCCTCGTTCACGTACTCATCTCTTGGATCTACCCAAAGCAAGAACGCAAGCAATGGAACAACAATCAATCATGGTGCAATGCACAAGCAACATGATGCAATACATGGCATGGAATGCAAGATATGATGTGCAATGCATATGGGTACTCCGGAAGGAAAAGGATGAATGAGGCATCAACTTGTCAAAACAAGTATGCCGCTGGAAAGATGAGGTGATTTCGGTCGAAATCAATATAAAGATCACCAGAAACAGATGCACGGTTTGCAAATGACAAGCAAAGCAAGAATGACGCAAATCTGCGATTAACAGCATGATAGCACTTAGAATGCAAAAAGAAACTATGCTACAGCACTCCAACATGGCAACAAAGCATATGACAATAAAGTACACATGAATCTCTACAAAACATGAACACTAAGCTCCTGCTAGTTCTCACCAGAACAAGCTCAAAATAGCATGGCAAAATGCAAATGATATCAGCTTAACAAACTTAGCGGAAATTCAAGCATCAAGACAGAAATAGCACCAGGTTGCAAAGTTAAGCATAGCAAACTATATGCTACCGGAACACATTCCATTACATAATAACATTGCATGATGGTACTAAACACACTTAACAAAACTCCCTTGTTGAACATGATCCAAAAACCTGCAGAAATGATGATAGCATCGATGCAAACATGGTAAAAGATACTAAACAGGTTTCTGTCAGATTTCGGGCTCCGCAAAACCCTTAAGATTCGAACACAGGGGCGTGACGAAGATCTCTCCCACTACACGTCTACCTAGCGCCTCGCTCTTCTCCTGGTGGTGGGAATGGAATGCAAGTAAGCAAGTAGAGCACACAAGAGTTTACCCAAGTTCGGGCCACCTTGCGGTGTAAAACCCTATGTCCTGCTTTAGTGGATTGGCCTCGTGAGGGCTCGAGTATGAACAAGTACAGTGGTTTCCTGAGCTCAGGAGGCGAGCTCAAGAAGGGTGAGGAGGCGGATGTTCTTGCTCCCTTTCTAGTCTAAGTCCCAATGGGTCGATCCCCCTCTATGATGGAACCCTAGCTACTTATATAGGCGGCCAGGGTCCTCTACCCCCGAAATGTTTAGGCGGGAAGGGAATCCCACAACTGCCATTTGAGCGGGAACACAGGGACGCTCCTATCCTGACAAAAGGTGGTCTTCGCCTGCAAAGAGAGCAGGCGGTGACACGGTGGTGGGCTCGGCGATGACATCCTTCATGTCGTCCTTGCGGTCTTTGGTCTTGTTGCACCAAAGAGGAAACCTTTGTATCGCCCCTCGGGAACCTGCACTTGTGCGGTCTCCTTTACACCGATATGGAAACTGCGCCTGCTGGCGCACGCTAGCGCCCGCTGGCACGGTTCGTCATGGCTTGTGTCACTGCCTCCTCTTGAAGCAGCCCATGCCTTGAGATCTCCGCCCTCCCGAAGCAGCCTAGCCGAGGCCACTCTAGGGAGAGGTCTTGGTCGCCCCTCCGGAGCAGCCTAGGTGAGGCCGCTCCTCGAGAAGGTCTCGGTCGTTCTCCTCGCGAGGGCTGGCTCCCTCGCGAGGGTCTTGAGTAGGTAGCCGATCAACTGGGCCCTACCGGGCCGTACCAGGAACGCGACGTGGGCCGCAGACAGGCAAGTCTGGGTACCCAGGATCCCAATACGCCGACAGTAGCCCCCGGGCCCAAGGCGCGCACGGAGTTGGCTTCTGGGCGAAGCCTAGTCGAGGATGAAGCACCGCGGGCCCCAAAGGCTGCGGGCCAGGCTGGCGCGTGCCGGTTGGATGGGACGTGGCGACTCCACTCCCCATGCAACCTTGGTAACCGTGTGATTAGACGACTCCATGGCGCGGGTGACGTGGCCATCATGGCCATGACCAAGCGATGGTTGGCCTTCCTCACCCTATAAATGAGGCCCTGGGAGGAAGCCCCCGGTCCATCATCAAGCCAGTGCCACCATCCTCCCTCCTTCCCTTGTCCCCCTTCGCCCCAAGATTTCCATGGCGCCGCTCAGGAAGTCCTCCGCCGCAGAGAGGGGCAAGGGTGTGAAGGCGCTGGTCTCGCCGCCGCTGAAGAGGGGCCGCGGGCATCCCCGCAAGCATGCCGCCACGGCCGTGATGGTTCCTCGGGGAAGCGGGCGTGGCTTCTCGGGCTCCGACGGGGTCACCGGCGAGAGGCGTGGAGCCTCTCCTCTTGGTGGGGGCGGCCGCGGTGGCGCAGGGGGGCGACCAACACCCAACCGTCCCCCGCGCCGGCAACTCCACTCCTCCGATGTGGCCTCCAAATTCGTGATGTGTGTGGAGAAACCCGGCAGCATGTGGCTCCGGCTTCCCCGCTGGTTCCGCGCTGAACTACCAGAAGAAGGGCCTGACGGTGTTTGGGTGCAGGCCGGCGGGTGCTGTAGCGGACCTTCTGGGTGGGGGTCGAGGTCCTTGCTTCAGGCGACGTGTTCCTTGGTCGTGGCTAGCAATCCTTTGCCCGTGCGCGCCGGCTGCAGGGAAAGTGCACCCTCCACTTCAAGTACGACGGGGTGTCGTCGCTACTCGTCAAGGCCTTCTCGGAGGGAGGAAGGCGCCTTGGGTGTTGCCCAGAGGTGGACGACGTCGAGGAGGGTGGCGATGGCGTCCTGAGGGGCAGCTCTTCCTCTGAAGGCGAGCTCGGCCTCGGCAGGCCCCGCGGGTCCCCCCTCTGTGGCAGTAGCAGTTCCTCCAGCAGTGGCGGCTACCCTAGGCGGCCGCTCCGCCGCGCCCGGCTCGTCGAGGAGGAGGGGCCCTCGCGCCGCTGCTCTTCGGTGAAGCGCGAGGAGTAGGGCTCGGACTTGGTTGAGGTGCTGACTACACCGATCCACGAGCTCCGAACCCGCCTGGCCCTCGTTTTTAGATTTTCTTCATTTCCTTCCTGTATTTAGTTTAAGCTGCCTCGGGTGGGCGTGTAATGAATAATGACACGTATGCTTGAAATGGAAGTCTACTGTTATTTTCATTCTGGATGAAATTACTTAGCTTGTGTGCTGTGCTTGTCATGAGAAGAAGTCCTAAGGCGGGTGGCCTCCTGATGTCACGAGCCCCCAGGCGAGTTATGAGGACCGCCGGGCTCAGAGCCCCCGAGCGTAGGTGAGCTTTGGTGAGTTGAGGAGGGCTTGCGCCCTTGAGCTCACTTGAGAGCGCGGAGCGAGTACTGATATGCCAAGGCCCGAGCAGGCTTGGCGAAGTAAGTCATGAGGGCTGAAGAGCCTGACGCTAGAGCCTGAGCAGGCTTGGCAAGGTGAGGTCGTGAGGTCACGGTAACCGAGAGCTGAGACTGGCCATATCCCAGCCCCCACGCGCGAGGTGCGCAAGGGAGGATAAGCGGCGCAGCTCGGCCCGAAGAACTGAACTTGAGAGCAGCGCGAGAAAAACGAGCGAAACCAGAGCAAACCGCAATAAACTCGGAAAACTTCATAGCATGGGGTAGAGGAAGGGCTAACATCCAAGGAAGTAGAAAAGGCTGACAGCCAAACACCAAGGCGAATAAAAGGAAAAAGGTCGCGTCCGACCCCTAGCTACGTCTTCTTCCCAGCGCAGAGCTAAGGACTGCCATTGGGACGTGGGTGGGAGCCCGATCTGAGGGCCCGTAGGCAACGCACAGGAGACTCCAAGGCGTGTACAGCCCCAACTCATTATTATGTGAGAGTGTCACGAGCGGAGACCTTCACGGGCATGGAGCCTTGATTATCTTCACGGGCACGGAGCCTTTATTATGGATAGAACCTCCTGAGGTGCTAAATGTTCCAGGAATTCTGGATGAGTATCCCATCCTGCGTCTCCAGGCGCACAGCGCCAGGCCTAGAGACACGGGCGATTCCGAACGGGCCCTCCCACATAGGCGAGAGCTTGTGTAGCCCTTCCCTGGAGAGGACCCGCCTCAGGACCAAGTCACCAACTTCCAATGTTCTTGAGCGGACGCTGCAGCAATGATACCACCACAGCGCCTGCTGATATCGCATTGCCCTGAGCGCAGCTCGGCGGCAGCCCGCCTTGCCGAGCATGAGGTCCATCCACCAGGCAGCGTCTTGGCGTTCCTCATCGAAAGCCAAGACCCGTGGGGAGCGACGCTTGACCTCGTGAGGGAGGACCGCTTCCGCACCATAAACGAGAAAGAACGGGGTTTCTCCCGTAGGTTTGGTTGCGGTGGTGCGGATTGACCACAGCACGGATTGGAGCTCGTCGATCTAGCCCCTGCCGCAGGCCTCTAGCTTTTTCTTGAAGCTGCGCGTCTTGAGGCCGCACAGGACCTCTACGTTGGCGCGTTCAGCCTGCCCATTGCTCCTGGGGTGGGCCACTGAGGCATAGCAGATCTGCGTTCCAAGGTTAGCACAATATGATCTAAAGAGATTGCTCGTGAACTGCGAGCCGTTATCCGTGATGATGAGGTTGGGGACGCTGAAGCGGGTCACGAGGCCCTTGATGAACTTGACGGCCGATCCTGCGGGAATCGTGCTCACCGGCTCCACCTCGGCTCACTTGGTGAACTTGTCAACGGCGACATAGAGGAAACGGTAGCCCCCTGCCGCTCGAGGGAATGGTCCCAGGATGTCCAGCCCCCAGACCGCGAAGGGCCGGGGGAGCGGGATGGTCTGAAGATCTTGCGCTGGCTGATGGGTTTGCTTGGCGTGGAACTGGCATGCCTCGCAGGCTCGCACGAGCCTCGTGGCGTTGTCCAATGCTGTGGGCCAGTAGAAGCCGCTGCGGAAGACCTTGCCCACGAGGGTGCGGGACGATGAATGATGGCCGCAATCCCCTCTGTGGATGTCGGCCAGCAGCTCCTGTCCTTACCTCCTCAAGATGCATTTTAGCGAGACACCATTAGGGCGCCTCCTGTAGAGCTCACCGTCTTGGATGCAGTAGGCCGAGGCCTGCCGAGCCACACGCTCTGCGCCTTCCTCCTTCTCCGGCAAGGTGCCACGCAGTAGGTATGCCTTGAGTTCCTCAGTCCAGCAATCTTCCTCAGGTTCAGCGGCGAGCAGCAGGCGGGCTCCGGAGGGCGGTCCACAGGGTGGTGCGCCGACCTCGAGAGCCGCTGGCAGCCCCTCGCGCGTGGATGCCGGCTCCGGAGTAGGTGGCGCCGCCGATGGCCTGAGCAAGCGCTCCTCGAAGACACCTGGTTCCTGCGGCTCTCGTCGAGAGGCCCACTTGGCGATGTCGTCTGCTTCCTTATTCGTGCCCCTCGGCACGTGTTGCAGCTCCAGCCCTAGGAATCGCTTCTCCATCTTGCGCACCTCCTCCAGATACGCTTCCATGTGTTCATCCTTGGGCTTGTACTCTTTGTTAGAGAAGTTGACAAGGAGCTGTGAGTCGCCTTTGATGGTGAGACGCTTCACCCCTAGTGCGGCCGCGGCCTTGAGCCCGGCGATTAGGCCCTCGTACTCCGCCACACTGGAAGCAAAGTTGCACAGCATAGCGGAGCTTGTCCTGAGTGGGTGATACCAGCACGGCGCTAGCCCCCGCGCCGAGGCGCGAGAAGGCACCATCAAAATATACCACCCATCCATCCGGAGTTTCATCGCCCGGGGCCAGTGAGCGGTCCTCGCCAGCCCCCTGGTCTGGAGCGTCGGTCCACTCTGCCATGAAATCAGCCAGCGTTGCCCCCTTGATGACCCGCGTGGTGCTAAACTCCAGCTGAAATGCCTGCAGCTCGATGCTCCACTCAGCAACCCTCCCGACGACGTTCGGGCCCCGGAGTACCTTCTCCAGGGGGTAAGATAAGACGACCTTGATGGGATGGCCTTGAAAATAGTGGCGCAGCTTCCTGGAAGCAACAAGGAGCGCCAGCAGCAGCTTTTGGGGCATGGGATAGCGCGAGCGAGCGTCACGGAGCACGGTGCTGACGAAGTACACGGGATGATCCACGAGGGTTGGTGAGGCGGGACCCTCAGGCGCTTCCGATGGCTCAGGAGCTCTACACAGGCCGGCGGGGTCGCCAGACATTGCGGCCGTGTCGGCTCCTTAGGTTGTGTCATGGGGCAGCGGAGTTCTGGAGGGCATCGGGTCATTCCGTGAGCTTTGGCCCCTGACCCTTTCCTCTCGTGCCACTACCAGCGCCGTGTTGGTGGAGTGAGGCATAGCGGCGAGATAAAGGATCAAGGGCTCCTGAGGTCTTGGCGCCACCATAACCGGCAGGCTGGTGAGGTACTTCTTGAGATCTACGAAGGCAACGTCGGCCTCCAGAGTCCACTCAAAAGGCCCCTTCCTCTTCATGAGCTTGAACAAGGGGAGGGCGCGCTCGCCGAGCTTCGAGATGAAATGCCCCAAGGACGTCACACATCCCGCAAGTTTCTGCATTTGCTTTAGGGTTGTGGGCGGCTTCATTCTCTCGATGGCTTTGACCTTCTCCGGGTTGGCTTCAATGCCCCAGTGCGAGACCAGGAATCCCAGCAGCTTGCCCGAGGGGACCCCAAACACACATTTTTCCGGGTTGAGGCATAAGTTCACCTTGCGCAGGTTGGAGAACGTTTCCTCCAAGTCCCCGTCAAGGGTCTTGGCCTCCTTGGACTTGAGCATGATGTCGTCGACGTAGGCCTCTACGTTCCTCCCGAGCTGAGGGCCGAGGGTGATGTGCATCAGCCGCTGGAAGGTGGCGCCTGCGTTCCTCAGCCCGAAGGGCATGCAAATGTAGCAATAGGTCCCGCATGGGGTAAGGAACGACGTCTTCTCTACGTCTTGTACTGTCATTTTGATCTGGTGGTAGCCTGAGAAGGCGTCGAGGAAGCAAAGCAAGTTGCACTCGGCCATTGAGTCCACGATCTGGTCAATGCGAGGGAGAGGAAACGGGTCCTGAGGGCAGAACTTATTGAGGCTCGTGAAGTCGACACACATGCGCTCTTTGCCCCCTTTCTTCGGGACGATGATGGGGTTGGCCAACCATTCAGGGTGGCGCACCTCCCAGATAACGCCTGCTTCTTCCAGCTTCCGGGTCTCTTGGACGATGAAGACCTGCTTTTCCGGAGCCTGCCGCCGTGCCTTTTGCTTGATAGGTCGTGCGTTCGGGCACATTGTAAGGTGGTGTTCAATGACGTGCCTAAGCACCCCGACCAGGTCGGTCGCCTTCCATGCGAACACGTCCTTGTTCGCCCTGAGGAAGGCCACCAACGCCTCCTCTTGCTCTGGAAGCAGGCCCGCGCCGATGGTGAAAGTGGAGCTCGCGTCTCCCTCATCGATGGGTACCTTCTTGGTCTCGATGCGATCCTGAGAGAAGAGTTGTTTCTTTTTGGCTGGAGCGGCTTTGGCGGCCTCCTGAGCCTCCTCTACGCTTGGGCGAGCCGCGACAGCAGCTTGATAAGCATGCTTGAGGACCTGAAGGGCGGCCTTGGTGTCTCCTTTGATGGTGATGGTGCCACTTCTCCCGGGCATCTTGACGATGTTGTAGCCCGGGTGAGTCGCCGCCATGAACTTGGCCAGGGCCGGGGAGCCGAGGATGGCGTTGTAGGGCAGGTGGACAGGCGCGACGTCGAAGTCGATGAGCTCGGTCTGGTAATTGGCGTGCGTCCCGAAGGTGACGGGGAGGCGGACCTGCCCGAGCGGGACGGCCGAGCCTGCGACCCCCGAGAAGGGTTTGGTGGGGAGGAGCTACCCGTAGGCCACCGGCAGACGACCAAAGGCCTCCGCAGAGAGGATGCTGAGCCCGGTGCCGCCGTCGACGAGGGTCCTTGTGACGGCCATCCCGCAGATGGTGGGGGTACATACCGTGGGGAGGAAGCATGTGCCGGTTGTAGCTCTGGTGTGGTCGTCGGGGCCGAAGACGATGACGTGCCCCTGCGCGTCTAGCCCCCGCGGGGCCTCCTGCGGCTGAGCGGCAGCCCCCAGCCGTCGAAGGTGTGATTTGGCGTGACGGGCCGATGCCGGCGCCTGGGATCCTCCAATGATGTAGGCGACCCCACGGGATGGTGGCTCTCCGCCGGCAGCGTCCAGCAGCTCACCGAGGCGAGCCACCCAAGCGTCAAGCTCCACCGCAGGCGGCCGATGTCGGAGCATCTCCTGGGCCGTTAGAAGCGCCGCTGGCGAGGCCATGGGAAGCGGGAGTGGCGTAGCGGGCCGCTCCCCAGTGGCCGGGCCGGCGACGGGGTCGTCGACATGGAGGACGAAGCGCCCATGAGCGATGCGGTCCGCCAACGCCACCCGGGCGACGGGAATGGCTCTAGCCTCCGCGCAGATGCCGCCAGCAGGTATCGCCATGGCGACGCAGGGTAGAAGAGGGGAGGTGAGGTCGTCGGAGAGGCGAGATTTCGTCACGCCCCTACCCGGTGCGCCAAATTGAAGGAAATATGCCCTAGAGGCAATAATAAAGTTATTATTTATTTCCTTATATCATGATAAATTTTTATTATTCATGCTAGAATTGTATTAACCGGAAACATAATACATGTGGGAATACATAGACAAACAGAGTGTCACTAGTATGCCTCTACTTGACTAGCTCGTTAATCAAAGATGGTTATGTTTCCTAACCATTGACAAAGAGTTGTTATTTGATTAACGGGATCACATCATTAGTTGAATGATCTGATTGACATGACCCATTCTATTAGCTTAGCACCCGATCGTTTAGTATGTTGCTATTGCTTTCTTCATGACTTATACATGTTCCTATGACTATGAGATTATGCAACTCCCGTTTGCCGGAGGAACACTTTGTGTGCTACCAAACGTCACAACGTAACTGGGTGATTATAAAGGAGCTCTACAGGTGTCTCCAAAGGTACATGTTGGGTTGGCGTATTTCGAGATTAGGATTTGTCACTCCAATTGTCGGAGAGGTATCTCTGGGCCCTCTTGGTAATGCACATCACTTAAGCCTTGCAAGCATTGCAACTAATGAGTTAGTTGCGAGATGATGTATTACGGAACGAGTAAAGAGACTTGCCGGTAACGAGATTGAACTAGGTATTGGATACCGATGATCGAATCTCGGGCAAGTAACATACCGATGACAAAGGGAACAACGTATGTTGTTATGCGGTCTGACCGATAAAGATCTTCGTAGAATATGTAGGAGCCAATATGGGCATCCAGGTCCCGCTATTGGTTATTGACCGGAGACGTGTCTCGGTCATGTCTACATTGTTCTCGAACTGTAGGGTCCGCACGCTTAAGGTTACGATGACAGTTATATTATGAGTTTATGCATTTTGATGTACCAAAGGTTGTTCGGAGTCCCGGATGTGATCACGGACATGACGAGGAGTCTCGAAATGGTCGGGACATAAAGATTGATATATTGGAAGCCTATGTTTGGATATCGGAAGTGTTCCGGGTGAAATCGGGATTTTACCGGAGTACCGGGAGGTTACGGGAACCCCCCGGGAGCTATATGGGCCATGATGGGCCTTAGTGGAAAAGAGAAGAGGCAGCCCCTCATGGGCCGCGCGCCCCTCCCCTCCCTTGGTCCGAATAGGACAAGGAGAGGGGGCCGGCCCCTCTCTCTCTTTTCCCCCCTCCGCGAATCCTATTCCAACTAGGATTGGGGGGATCCTACTCCCAGAGGGAGTAGGACTCTCCTGGAGCGCCCTCCTTGGCCGGCCAGCCTCCCCCCTTTAGTCCTTTATATACGGAGGCAGGGGCACCCTAGAGACACACAAGTTGATCTTCATGATCGTTCCTTAGCCGTGTGCGGTGCCCCCTTCCACCATATTCCACCTCGGTCATATTGTAGCGGTGCTTAGGCGAAGCCCTGCGACGGTAGAACATCAAGATCGTCACCACGCTGTCGTGCTGACGGAACTCCTCCCCGAAGCTTTGCTGGATCGGAGCCCGGGGAGCATCATCGAGCTGAACGTGTGCCAAGAACTCGGAGGTGCCGGAGTAACGGTGCTTGGATCGGTCGGATCGTGAAGACGTACAACTACATCAACCGCTTTGTGCTAACGCTTCCGCAGTCGATCTACAAGGGCACATAGATCACACTCTCCCCCTCTCGTTGCTATGCATCACCATGATCTTGCGTGTGCGTAGGAAATTTTTGAAATTACTACGTTCCCCAACACAAATGTCAGATTTCGGGCTCCGCAAAACCCTTAAGATTCAAACACATGGGCATGACGAAGATCTCTCCCACTACACGTCTACCTAGCGCTTCGCTCTTCTCCTGGTGGTGGGAATGGAATGCAAGCAAGAAAGTAGAGCACACAAGAGTTTACCCAGGTTCAGGCCACCTTGCGGTGTAAAACCCTACGTCCTGCTTTAGTGGATTGGCCTCGCGAGGGCTCGAGTATGAACAAGTATAGTGGTTTCCTGAGCTCAGGAGGCGAGCTCAAGAAGGGTGAGGAGGCAGATGTTCTTGCCCCCTTTCTAGTCTAAGTCTCAATGGGTCGATCCCCCTCTATGATGGAACCCTAGCTACTTATATAGGCGACCAGGGTCCTCTTCCCACGAAATGTTTAGGCGGGAAGGGAATCCCACAACGGCCATTTGAGCGGGAACGCAGGGACGCTCCTATCCTGACAAAAGGTGGTCTTCGCCTGCAAAGAGGGCAGACGGTGACACGGTGGTGGGCTCAGCGATGACATCCTTCCTGCCGTCCTTGCGGTCTTCGGTCTTGTTACACCAAAGGGGAAACCTTTGTCTCACCCCTCGGGAACCTGCGCCTGTGCGTTCTCCTTTACACCGATATGGAAACTGCGCCCGCTGGCGCCCGCTGGCACGGTTCGTCATGGCTTGCGTCACTGCCTCCTCCTGAAGCAGCCCTTGCCTTGAGATCTCCGCCCTCCCGAAGCAGCCTAGCCGAGGCCACTCTAGGGAGAGGTCTTGGTCGCCCCTTCGGAGCAGCCTAGGTGAGGCCGCTCCCCGAGGAGGTCTTGGTCGTTCTCCTCGCGAGGGCTGGCCCCCTCGCGAGATCCTTGAGCAGGTAGCCGATCAGCTGGGCCCTACCGGGCCATACCAGGAAAGCGACGTGGGCCGCAGACAGGCAAGTCTGGGTACCCTGGTTCCCAGTACGCCGACAGTTTTAGACTTAGAAGAAAACATGGCATGTCAAAATAGATCATGACAACAACTTTGCATGCTTGTGGCACTCATCACAGTGCACTAAATGACATGGAATAAATACTATCATGGAGTAGGCATGAAAATGAAGCTAACCATGTGCCAAACAACCTCATAGAATGCTTGAAATAAATCACACAAAAATGACAAAACACATCATGATGCAAAATGACATGTTCATGAACTTTCTCAAATTCAAAAACTAATGCGACCACTAGAATGGTGGGATTTTTCTACCCCAAAAACATATATAATATGTTTAGGTTACTGTAGAAGAATCATCACAAATGCTAATAGTCAAACACTGCCTAAAATGGAAAAAGGACATAAATGGAAAAACCTAAAATGGAAATGTCCTGATCTGGACTTGCCAGATAAGGAAAGGCCCGAATTAGAAAAGGCCCAAAATGGACAAACTACCCGATTTGGCTAGAGACGGAGTGGTGTGGATGACAGGTGGGCCCGTGGGTCCACGTGTCAAGTGAGTGTGTGTGTGTGCGCGCTTGAGAGGCTGGCAGGTGGGGTTCGTGGTGAGAGAGGCTGACTGGTGGGACCCACGGGCGGCTGAGATAGAGCAAAAATAGGGGCGCTGCCAGCCAGCGACGAGCACGGCGGAGGGCTGTAACACCCCGAGGATCATGCTACAGTAATCCCCTGCTGATGGTGCCATGTCATCACTCTTACTGTTGCTAGTCCTCATTTGCATTCAAACCAATTCAAATTCAAATCCAAGTTAATGTTGAAATACAAACCTTCTCAAACATGTAAACTAAAATGTTCATCTTGTGTCCAATAATCACTTGTTAATATAGGAGGTGAACTAACATTTTTCCAGAATGTCCAAATGCCCTAAACCACTTTAAAACAGTAGCTAAAGCAAATAAATTAAATGCTTGTTAAGTTATAAAATTAAAAAAACTACTTTATTTTGGTGCCAAGTTAATTGTAGCAATGGCCTAAGTTAAAATGGTATTTTAGGTGCAGGATTGGTTTTTATAAAACTATTTTGCTTTCTGAAGTTAAAAAAAAGGTAAGCCAAGAAAAGAGAGAGAGAGAGAGAACAACCCCCCCCCCTGGACCCAACCCGCCTGGACCGGCCCACCTAACCTACCCGAGCCAGCCCAGAGCCCCCTGCCTCCCTGGGCTTTAGCCCATTACACTGGCCGGCCCACCTTACCCCAGGTCGCCTTCCCTGTTCGACCGACCCCGTCGCTACAGGGGCGCGGTCGCCCCGGACCGCCTCGCCGTCGACGACGAGGGGGAGGATAAGGCCTCCACGCCCCCGACGCCTCGGTCCTCTCCCCTGCGCCCCACTCACTCCCCTGCTCTCCTCTGTCGCCCACTCCCCTCTGGGTTCTCCCCAGATCCCCTTTCCTCCACCTCCACGACGCGGTCGCCGCCGTGCCTCGCCCGTCCCCGCGGCCACCGAACCCCGTTCGCCTCACCGCCGTGTCCCTCGTCTCCGTCAACGTCGTCTGCTTCGTCTCCATCCACGAACGGGAGTCGGGGAGCTCCACAATGCGCGGATCGAGCCACCCCCTTCCGCCTCGGCCGCCGTTGATCTCCTCCAACTCCGGCCACCCTCTGCTGCTCCTAATCTGTCACCGGCTTTCCTTAGCCACTCGGTGAGCTCCTCCCCCTCTCCCTTCTCTCACGTAGGCCGCCCCCTTCTCTAGCTCACTCGCCGCAACCGCCGTAGCTCACCGTCGCCCTGCTCCATCACCGTCGTGGCCATCGCTACCGTGGCCCCCGTCCGAGCCCTCCATCGTGCTCCTGGTGTTCCCAGGAGCCCGACCAGCCCTTCCTCTCGCCCTCTCGTGCCCCCTAGCCCATTCCCGACGTGACTCCGAACGCCTCCGCCGCCCGTGCTCGCCGCCGTTGGTTATTCCGGCCGTCCCCGGGCGAGCCACCACCACCACCCGACACGACATCGTGTGCGCGTTTGAACGGTGCCAACTGCACGCGAAACGGCCGCCCCTAGCGCGTTTCCGACGAGGCCCGAGCGGCTCCGCCGCGTTCTAGCATCGCCAGCGGTGAGACGCCGGACGCCGCCGACGTGGCTGGGCGGGCCCGACCCTGGCTCACTGCCAGTGGGCCATAGGGGCCCTGTTGACTGGGTTGACCCAGTCAACACGCTGACATGGCGGTACAGTGCCACTGACGAACCGGCCCCACCGCTTAATTAATAAATAAAATGGTTTTTATAAGTAAAAGTAATTAGTTTAGCTAATTAGCCACTAACATGTGGGGCCCATCAGCTAATTAACCTTAGTTTAGTTAAAATAAGCTCTGTTAAGTAACAGAGGCTGACAGGTGGGTCCCCCGTGTCAGTTTTGACCAGTCAACCGGACTGTTGACTGCTGACGTCACTCCTACGTCATGCTGACATCATATTCCTTTTCTGTTAATATAAATAATTCCAGAATATGTTTAAAACTTAGAAAATTCATATAAAATAATCTATAACTCGGATGAAAATGTTTTCTATATGAAAGTTGCTCAGAAAAATCCAACAAATCCGAATACGCGGTCCGTTCATCTGTAACATGCCCCTAGCATGCTGAACTTGGGACATTCCCCCTCCGGTCATCTGTCTGACACAGGTCCGGAACCGGGAAAACATTCCCGGTTGAATTCCCCCTTCACCTATATCGTGTAGCCATACGTTAGGTCACTCCCGGCACAACATATTGCCACGTTATGCTTTGTGATGCTTGTTTGCTTTATATTTACTGTTTCTTCCCCCTCTTCTCTCCGATAGACCCCGAGACCGATGCCGCCCCTGTGATCGACTACGTCGACGATGACCCCTCCTTGCCAGAGCAACCAGGCAAGCCCCCCCTTTGATCATCCCGATATCGCCCATTCCATTCTCTCATGCTTGCATTAGATTTTGCTACTGTTATTGTTTGCTCCTATTCTGATGCATAGCCTGCTTTTGTATCTACTGTTGTACCTTACCTGCTTATCCTAAACTGCTTAGTATAGGTTGGTTAGTGATCCATCAGTGACCCCCACCTTGTCCTTGTTGCCCCTGCTTTAATACTTGAAGACCCGATCAACGGGATTGAAGACCAGGCCCCGGCACCGCACCTCACTTTCCCCTTAGTTGCTCGACACTGCTGGGTTACTATCGAGTGCCGAGGGTGAGACCTCTACAACACTTCTGATGTTAACCTGTAGTGTAGCTATTCGGTCGTGGTCATCGAGGGTGATTTCCTCCTTAACCACTTCCGATACGGCTCTGTCGTGCAACCCCTCAAGTGTGAACCTCGAGGGTGATTCCTCTACGTTCACCTTGATGACTACATTGAGTGGAACCCCCCGGGGGTGATTCCTTGGGTTTTCCTCTTGATGTTTGGACACACGGATACTTGGACTTTACAACTGTTACTTGGAAAGTGATGTGGAGACGGGTTGACCTGGAAGGTGCCCGTGAGATAATTACGAGGCGTGGCCGGGCATTCTTAGCCCTTGCCGCAAGTCCTCGAGACGGGGCAACGGGGTCACCTCTTTCGTGAGTCTCTGCTTGTTACCGCGCGTTCCTAATCCACTACGATTTGGATATTTGATCCGAGGGGCCTCTGGCCTGATAGCACTAACCATCACGTGGGCATAGTATGGGCGTTCTGCGTCGTATACATCAGCCGAAGCTTAATAGACGTCAGCGACTGAGTGGCGCGCGCCGGGTTGGACTGCGCAAGCGCCTGCCTTGTTGAAGGAGGTAGCTAGGTCTGCTCACCGGCCGCGTACGCAACGTGCAGGAGTTTCCGGGGAGATGGCCCATGACCCCTGGGGGCATAGGTTTAGTCCGGCGTGCTGACCTCTCTGTTAAGTCTAGGTCGGGTTGCGGCGTATTGTTTGGCCGAGGCCGGGCATGACCCTGGAAAGTGTGTCCGGCCGGAGTTAAGCGAGCGTGGTGGGTAAGTTGGTGCACCCCTGCAGGGAAGAACTAATCTATGCATAGCCTGTCCTACGGTAACGGACACTTGGAGTTGTATCCCGATCGATACAACTAGAACTGGATACTTGTGATGAGAACTGGATGGAGATGAGGATTTGATTGTGATGATAATTGGATAGTATGGCTCTGGGATTTCTTTCTCGCAGGGAGTCGAGAAAGGATCTCCGGCCGAGGTTGATAACACCACTGCTACTTACTTTATGCTACTCTACTCCCTCCTGTTGCTGCAAGATGGTGGGTTCGAGAAGATGCTAGTCTTCGATAGGACTAGGCCTTCTCTCTATTCTGGCATTTCTGCAGCCCAGTCCACATATATAGCCTTCCTTTGATAATGTTGCATATGTAGTGTAGATCCTTGCTTGCGAGTACTTTGGATGAGTACTCACGGTTGCTTTGCTCCCCCTTTTCCCCCTTCTTTCTTCTTTCTGGTTGTTGCAACCAGATGGTGGAGTCCAGGAGCCAGATGCCGCCTTTGACGACTGCTGCTACCCCGAGGGTGCCTACTACCACGTGACGGACGCCGACGACCAAGAGTAGTTAGGAGGCTCCCAGGCAGGAGGCCTTGCCTTTTCGATCGATGTTGCTTTTGTGCTAGCCTTCTTAAGGCAAACTTGTTTAACTCATGTCTGTACTCAGATATTGTTGCTTCCGCTGACTCGTTTGTATTCAAGCTGATGTATTCGAGCCCTCGAGGCCCCTGGCTTGTAATATAAAGCTTGTATTATTTTAAATTGTGTCTAGAGTTGTGTTGTGATATCTTCCCGTGAGTCCTTGATCTTGATCGTACACATTTGCGTGTATGATTAGTGTACGATTGAATCGAGGGCGTCACAAGTTGGTATCAGAGCCGACTGCCTGTAGGTAGCCCCCTTTCCAACTCCTTGGCCGAAGTTGAGTCTAGTCACTGAAAAACTTTTACTAACATTGGCTGTGTGGCTTACGGGCCCACGTCGCCATTGGGTGGTATTAGGATCTTTTATTCCTCGTCTATACTCTGGGACTCTGAACTCTCTTCTATTCGGGTTAAAGATTTTACTAACTCTGACTCTAGGATCTCGTAACCACTTCCTCCCGGAGAGCCCCTTCACTGCAGATGATCGCTTGCTTCGCCAGAAGATTCTGCAGATACTCCTCGATGTTTTCCCGAGACCCTTGTGCCCTTTGCCATTGCATTTCTCTACCACCGATAAATCCCCATGGATAGCTACATACACTTGCCGTCCATACAATCATTCCTCGATGCTCTTGTTATTACAAGATGCCCCGAAATTCTCTATTGCTTCAAGAATCCGTTGAGCTTACTGCCTTGCAGTTCTTTGCCCCATGAATACACCCCCCTTCGGATAATTCCTCGCACTCACCGAGGATCCGTTCATCCTCAGTTGTTCGTGTGATTCACAAAATTCTTCGAAATACTATGTGATCTTCCGAAAATCCTCTGCAGCCTATTGCTCTTGATTCTCCTTGCCTGCTTGCACTACGATTAGTTCCGTATGTCGAGCAATATCCTTTAAAATTCTTTGTGGTTGTACTTCTGTTCCTATGGATTCAACGTGTGAGCGAATACTGGCAATCACCAATTAATCCTTGGAAATTTTCTTTCCGTCTCCGACATCGCTCCGGTTATGAGCTGGTTCTTGCCCAATCAAGTTTTGATCAGGTGCACCTCTAAGTCTATTCAACTTATCATCTTTTGATCAGAGCCTCTGCTTCCGATCCTTCGTCTTGAAATCATAATTCCTTTGTACCCAAGCATCGAATCATTCAGACGTTTCTATAAGCCAATGCCTTTGCATCCCCTTCTTCATCTGATTGATTACCGATAATCACATCAACTCTGTCGTGAATCGCCAGATCCATTGCTGGGTTGTTATCCGACTGTGTCCTTCACATCCAAAGTCTTGTGAGTTTTTCCCTGATACATAACACCTTCGGTAAATTGTATCATCTGCTTTGACTCCGATACTCTTCTTTTGAACTCGTATCTTTGCTTGGTTGATGGTTCTATAGATTCGTAAAAATGCCCCGATGGGTTGAACTTATGCCTTCCATAATCCGTGTGAACCCGAGAGTTCTCACGAGTCTTACTCTACTGGTACTTCGGCAGATAAATCCTCTGCACTACAATTTCTTCAAAAAACGAGGAGTGAATGAAAGGTTATGCATTGAAGAAGTGGGAGTCGACCTTGAACTTTGTGTTCATGCCCATGGACCCGATGTGAAACTTATCATGGAAGCTTCTTGTGATAATAATAATCCCCTTGTTATAAGTTCATATGGTATCTATGTTTGGTCCTTTGCAACCGTGGTTCTGAACATGGTTGTTCCCCTTTGATTCCATTTCTCGGACAAGTTAAAGCACTTGTCTTCTACAGACCAATGCATCTCCGCAACCTCTATTTTGATTTTCCTTCGAGTATTACCCTTCGGTACCTCGAGAATAACAAAGAACCGTGTTGCTTCCTACGAGTCTTCATTTGGTATTGCTTCTCATCGATTTCATATTTCCCCGGGTTTTGAGTTGTTAGTCACTCGAGAACGCCGATAAGTGAATCGATTCCACACTCCGATTCTATAACTCTTAAGTAAATTTTGTTGCTTACGAGTTTAATAATCCTTCAAGTCATTCCTAGCCTGATCAGCTGTATTGTTACCGTGCTAAATTTCAACTGTGCTACCAGGTCCTTTCCGGAGCACAATCTTCGACGACGAGCTAAGCTTATGTCGATCTTCCTCATTATACCATTTTGCCATGAACAACAAGCTTGCTATCGAGTTTGTGTCGTACTCGTGGTTTCAATAACCTTTCGCTTCATCCTTCCTGTTGCTTGATGGCATCGCTCCTCGATGGCATCTTCATAGAGCCTCTCGACAAATGCGTCGTGATCAGCATCAACATTTTGACTTTCATTGAAATGACAATTGAATTCATGGTGAGGAATACCATCCTTGACCTTCGATGATTTGAGTTATCATCGACAACCCCTTTGTCTTCTTTCCAACGCATGTTTGATCATGTCTTGGTTATACCTTGGACTCCTTGCTAATCCCGCAACTCTTCCTTGGGTATTTCTTGTGATTTTCAACTACAACCCCTACTTGTAGCACCATGTTAATGCTACCTCGAAGCATGACTGAGGTATTCCGAATATCAACAAGAACATTGGAAGCACATTGCCGAATGTTTCTTGATCTATTATCCAAACACCGTTGTATGGGTAATATCATGATTCTTCCCTTGCCCCCTTTATCTAAATGCTTTTGAACTTGCTGTCATATCATGTATATCCTGCTCCGCCTCCCCATGGGAAGGATATACTCCCAATTCTTGTGTGTAAACACATTTTCCTTTCCAATGTTCTGTTTAATCTGATGATCACATTTTCCTTTCCATTGTTTTGTTTAACCTTTCTTGTGATCTTTATGATCTAAGCAGTAATATTCTTCTGCTTAAATAAACATCTTGGTGTACAATTCTTACAGAAAAACCCTGTTACTATTGTTGTTGATATTCTGGTAACCACCGATGGACAAGAACTTTGCCTAATGGTCTGCCTCGTTCCAACGAGCAGGAAAATGGTTCTCTTCGTCCCTCGCCCTTGGTACCAACGTTGATGCCAACATAACTAACATGCTATCCTATGACTTGCCTTGCTATCATATCCGTGCAAGATGTCGCTGCCTTTCCTCCTCTAAACACACAAGGTGGGCCCATAACCCACAGTTCCACATGATCGAAACCTGACTCTCTTATATACCCCCTGTTTCTAAAAGTTTTTCCTCACGCTTGGTTTCGTATGTAATTCATGAGTCACCTTCCGAGAGATCACCAATTCTGGTATCAGACAAAATACTTATTCCCATCGCTCTAAAACTCTTCCACACTTCGTTTCAGGCAACAAACGATTGCCTACACGTTTGAAGCTTTTTATTGCACCTTCTTACCTTGCTCTCGATGACCTTCTTGAATTTCAACTCGAGAGATGCCTCTTTGCCAATTTCACTGAGATAGTTCCCAGATAACTATCCTGTGTTAAGCTCTGTCTTTTCCGAGTCTTTCCCCCCTTACTCCACCCCTTAAATCTCGGGACGAGATTTCTTGTAGTGGAGGAGATTTGTAACACCCCGAGAATCATGCTACAGTAATCCCCTTCCAATGATGCCTTGTCATCATTGTTACTGTTGCTAATCTTCACTTGATCCAAATCACCGATTCAAATTTAAATCCAATCTAAAGTCAAAAACTCTTATTGGTCAGACAGGAGATCTAAAATGTTCATCTTGTGTCCAATAATCACTTGTTAATATAGGAGGTGAACTAACATTTTTCCAGAATGTCCAAATGCCCTAAACCACTTTAAAACAGTAGCTAAAGCAAATAAATTAAATGCTTGTTAAGTTATAAAATAAAAAACTACTTTATTTTGGTGCCAAGTTAATTGTAGCAATGGCCTAAGTTAAAATGGTATTTTAGGTGCAAGATTGGTTTTTATAAAACTATTTTGCTTTCTGAAGTTAAAAAAAAGGGAAAGCCAAGAAAAGAGAGAGAGAGAGAGAGAACAACCCCCCCCTGGACCCAACCCGCCTGGACCGGCCCACCTAACCTACCCGAGCCAGCCCAGAGCCCCCTGCCTCCCTGGGCTTTAGCCCATTACACTGGCCGGCCCACCTTACCCCGGGTCGCCTTCCCTGTTCGACCGACCCCGTCGCTACAGGGGCGCGGTCGCCCCGGACCGCCTCGCCGTCGACGACGAGGGGGAGGATAAGGCCTCCACGCCCCCGACGCCTCGGTCCTCTCCCCTGCGCCCCACTCACTCCCCTGCTCTCCTCTGTCGCCCACTCCCCTCTGGGTTCTCCCCAGATCCCCTTTCCTCCACCTCCACGACGCGGTCGCCGCCGTGCCTCGCCCGTCCCCGCGGCCACCGAACCCCGTTCGCCTCACCGCCGTGTCCCTCGTCTCCGTCAACGTCGTCTGCTTCGTCTCCATCCACGAACGGGAGTCGGGGAGCTCCACAATGCGCGGATCGAGCCACCCCCTTCCGCCTCGGCCGCCGTTGATCTCCTCCAACTCCGGCCACCCTCTGCTGCTCCTAATCTGTCACCGGCTTTCCTTAGCCACTCGGTGAGCTCCTCCCCCTCTCCCTTCTCTCACGTAGGCCGCCCCCTTCTCTAGCTCGCTCGCCGCAACCGCCGTAGCTCACCGTCGCCCTGCTCCATCACCGTCGTGGCCACCGCTGCCGTGGCCCCCGTCCGAGCCCTCCATCGTGCTCCTGGTGTTCCCAGGAGCCCGACCAGCCCTTCCTCTCGCCCTCTCGTGCCCCCTAGCCCATTCCCGACGTGACTCCGAACGCCTCCGCCGCCCGTGCTCGCCGCCGTTGGTTATTCCGGCCGTCCCCGGGCGAGCCACCACCACCACCCGACACGGCGTCGTGTGCGCGTTTGAACGGTGCCAACCGCACGCGAAACGGCCGCCCCTAGCGCGTTTCCGACGAGGCCCGAGCGGCTCCGCCGCGTTCTAGCATCGCCGGCGGTGAGACGCCGGACGCCGCCGACGTGGCTGGGCGGGCCCGACCCTGGCTCACTGCCAGTGGGCCATAGGGGCCCTGTTGACTGGGTTGACCCAGTCAACACGCTGACATGGCGGTACAGTGCCACTGACGAACCGGCCCCACCGCTTAATTAATAAATAAAATGGTTTTTATAATTAAAAGTAATTAGTTTAGCTAATTAGCCACTAACATGTGGGGCCCATCAGCTAATTAACCTTAGTTTAGTTAAAATAAGCTCTGTTAAGTAACAGAGGCTGACAGGTGGGTCCCCCGTGTCAGTTTTGACCAGTCAACCGGACTGTTGACTGCTGACGTCACTCCTACGTCATGCTGACATCATATTCCTTTTCTGTTAATATAAATAATTCCAGAATATGTTTAAAACTTAGAAAATTCATATAAAATAATCTATAACTCGGATGAAAATGTTTTCTATATGAAAGTTGCTCAGAAAAATCCAACAAATCCGAATACGCGGTCCGTTCATCTGTAACATGCCCCTAGCATGCTGAACTTGGGACATTCCCCCTCCGGTCATCTGTCTGACACAGGTCCGGAACCGGGAAAACATTCCCGGTTGAATTCCCCCTTCACCTATATCGTGTAGCCATACGTTAGGTCACTCCCGGCACAACATATTGCCACGTTATGCTTTGTGATGCTTGTTTGCTTTATATTTACTGTTTCTTCCCCCTCTTCTCTCCGATAGACCCCGAGACCGATGCCGCCCCTGTGATCGACTACGTCGACGATGACCCCTCCTTGCCAGAGCAACCAGGCAAGCCCCCCCTTTGATCATCCCGATATCGCCCATTCCATTCTCTCATGCTTGCATTAGATTTTGCTACTGTTATTGTTTGCTCCTATTCTGATGCATAGCCTGCTTTTGTACCTGTTTGTACCTTACCTGCTTATCCTAAACTGCTTAGTATAGGTTGGTTAGTGATCCATCAGTGACCCCCACCTTGTCCTTGTTGCCCCTGCTTTAATACTTGAAGACCCGATCAACGGGATTGAAGACCAGGCCCCGGCACCGCACATCACTTTCCCCTTAGTTGCTCGACACTGCTGGGTTACTATCGAGTGCCGAGGGTGAGACCTCTACAGCACTTCTGATGTTAACCTGTAGTGTAGCTATTCGGTCGTGGTCATCGAGGGTGATTTCCTCCTTAACCACTTCCGATACGGCTCTGTCGTGCAACCCCTCAAGTGTGAACCTCGAGGGTGATTCCTCTACGTTCACCTTGATGACTACATTGAGTGGAACCCCCCGGGGGTGATTCCTTGGGTTTTCCTCTTGATGTTTGGACACACGGATACTTGGACTTTACAACTGTTACTTGGAAAGTGATGTGGAGACGGGTTGACCTGGAAGGTGCCCGTGAGATAATTACGAGGCGTGGCCGGGCATTCTTAGCCCTTGCCGCAAGTCCTCGAGACGGGGCAACGGGGTCACCTCTTTCGTGAGTCTCTGCTTGTTACCGCGCGTTCCTAATCCACTACGATTTGGATATTTGATCCGAGGGGCCTCTGGCCTGATAGCACTAACCATCACGTGGGCATAGTATGGGCGTTCTGCGTCGTATACATCAGCCGAAGCTTAATAGACGTCAGCGACTGAGTGGCGCGCGCCGGGTTGGACTGCGCAAGCGCCTGCCTTGTTGAAGGAGGTAGCTAGGTCTGCTCACCGGCCGCGTACGCAACGTGCAGGAGTTTCCGGGGAGATGGCCCATGACCCCTGGGGGCATAGGTTTAGTCCGGCGTGCTGACCTCTCTGTTAAGTCTAGGTCGGGTTGCGGCGTATTGTTTGGCCGAGGCCGGGCATGACCCTGGAAAGTGTGTCCGGCCGGAGTTAAGCGAGCGTGGTGGGTAAGTTGGTGCACCCCTGCAGGGAAGAACTAATCTATGCATAGCCTGTCCTACGGTAACGGACACTTGGAGTTGTATCCCGATCGATACAACTAGAACTGGATACTTGTGATGAGAACTGGATGGAGATGAGGATTTGATTGTGATGATAATTGGATAGTATGGCTCTGGGATTTCTTTCTCGCAGGGAGTCGAGAAAGGATCTCCGGCCGAGGTTGATAACACCACTGCTACTTACTTTATGCTACTCTACTCCCTCCTGTTGCTGCAAGATGGTGGGTTCGAGAAGATGCTAGTCTTCGATAGGACTAGGCCTTCTCTCTATTCTGGCATTTCTGCAGCCCAGTCCACATATTTAGCCTTCCTTTGATAATGTTGCATATGTAGTGTAGATCCTTGCTTGCGAGTACTTTGGATGAGTACTCACGGTTGCTTTGCTCCCCCTTTTCCCCCTTCTTTCTTCTTTCTGGTTGTTGCAACCAGATGGTGGAGTCCAGGAGCCAGATGCCGCCTTTGACGACTGCTGCTACCCCGAGGGTGCCTACTAGCACGTGACGGATGCCGACGACCAAGAGTAGTTAGGAGGCTCCCAGGCAGGAGGCCTTGCCTTTTCGATCGATGTTGCTTTTGTGCTAGCCTTCTTAAGGCAAACTTGTTTAACTCATGTCTGTACTCAGATATTGTTGCTTCCACCAACTCGTTTGTATTCAAGCTGATGTATTCGAGCCCTCGAGGCCCCTGGCTTGTAATATAAAGCTTGTATTATTTTAAATTGTGTCTAGAGTTGTGTTGTGATATCTTCCCGTGAGTCCTTGATCTTGATCGTACACATTTGCGTGTATGATTAGTGTACGATTGAATCGAGGGCGTCACAAGGGCCTCACCGGAGTTGTCTCCGGGGACCCTACGGCACGGCGGAGATGTGCAACGGGATCGCCAGGGGACCCCGCACACGCGCAAGGCAAGCGCGGCACCGGACGATGACATGAACGACACCAACGACGAGGTGATAGGGAGGGTTGCGGTGATCGCGAACGCGGCGAAACAGAGGCCTGCGTGGGTGGAGGAACGCGGGGATCGGACGCGCACGGTGCTAGGAATCTACTGGACATGCCAACTACGGCGGGCGAGGTCGGGGTCATCAGCGGAGACGAGACCTGACGGCGATGAGCTCCGGTGGTCATGGAAAACTACGACGGAGCGAGCTAAAGAGAGGGAAAAGGGGACGGGGAACAGGGTAGGCGCTGACAAGTGGGACCCGAGGGACGACGTGGTAGGTGGCTAGCAGGGGTACGCGCAGGCGCGGGTGAGAAAAGGCAGGGAGAGAGAGCGCGGGTGGGTGAGCTAGGGTGCGGGGCGTGGGGCCAGATGGGCCTTACTGGGAGGACGAGGCCCAGGTGGGTGCTGCTGCTATTGGGCTGCTCTGCTGCCGCTGTTGCTTCCTTTTTTTCTTTAACTGCAGGCAGAAAATAAAAAGTAAAAGCACAGAGGGATTTGGGAGGAGTTTGAGGAATATGACAATATTCTCAGGATCGTGAAATTGTGTAGTATTTGAAATAATTGTCCTGGACATTTTTACAGGTAAAAAAATAGAGCAAGTTCGAATAAATTCAAACGTGATGCAGTTTTGAACCTGACCAAAACAATTCCAAAAGAGGTGAAATTTGGCAGAGGGGTTTAAGACATGAAGCCAGAATTATAGAGGGAAAAAGAACATTAATGGGGGCTAAAAATATTAGCTTGCCAAAATAAGGAAACGAAGAGCTAGGGAGAGAGAGGGGAAAGATGATGCCATAACTTACAACTACCATGCCACAATACAATGTGCTACACAAGAAGATGCACATGATGATGATGACAAGTCCAAAGGCAAGAAACACACATTCAGCATTATGGCAAGATCATAATGCAAACATAGATGACAAATGCAATACATAAAAGGAACATGCATAGCAATGCAACAATTAACAACACAAAGGCTACCAAAAGAAGCCAACCATGATAGACCCAAGGAATTGGATGAAGACCAAAATTGATACATTGCCAAAAAGGAAGGTTTTGCATCTGGGGGGTTACAAGCAAGTACCTCCTTATTACGCCAAAAAGAATGAATACTCCCAATGACAGCTCGGACCCACCAGTTATATCTTCGCACACAAGTGCCTCCTTATTACGCACAAAAAATGAATACTCCCCCTGTTAGTTGGGACCCACCATAGTGGGAGGATGACTTGTGGGCCTACTAAGTTGACACGGATGGAGGGCTTTGTCAACTTAGTCAATATGAACGATTCTAGCTCCAGTGACCGTATGATGTCCATCCAACGGTTGTACTGCTTCTTCAACCTTTGGTCTTGTTGCTCCAGCCGCCCAAACCAGCGTCGGTCATGTCGTGTTCTCCTGCCTCCCGTGGCCGGCTATGCTACCGAGGAGGCCTCACCGCCCCCTGCTACTCTCGCAGCTGGCCAGACCATCCCTCTACTCACCCACACCCCCTGTTATTCTACGGCGACGACAGCCTCACACCACAACCAAACTAGTGAACCCTCATACTCCTCTCCGCGTGGGCATCCACTACCGCGTCTTCCCCGGCTCCGCGTTGTCCCCCTCCTAGGCCTCGCCGTCGTCCATCATCTCGTTGCCCTCGGCGCGGCGTGGTCAATGTGGTCAAGGAACGACTTCCATCGAAAGAGTACTGTACATGGAGAGGCTGACAGCTGGGTCCACGGCCGCAGCAAGCAGGAAGTGCAACCTTATTACACGCAAAATAATGATTCATCCACCTGACAACAGGGACCCACCGGACGGGCCACTGTATTTCACGAAAAAAAATGTTTCCCCTTGACTGCTGGGACCCACCAACTACATCTTCGCACACAAGGAAGTGCCTCCTTATCTTCCCTGACAGTCGGGACCCACCAGGTCGAAGCGTATGTAGCATTGTCATTCCGGTCGTGAAACGTGAACATACATACGATCAGTCTGTCTGCAGGCTGCAGCGATGAACCGTGGCCGAGTAAGGAAGGGCACGTGTCGTAGTATAGGCGCGCACATGTCGTAGTAGAGGCGCGCATGTAGCATGTGACGCAGTCCCGTTAATATCGTGTACACGTACGTACAGCCAGGGTGCAAGAAAGTAAATACGGCCACGTACGTACATATGGGCAGGGTCTCGAGCGCCTACTCATGCATACGTATGGACAGGGCTCCTGTACATGGCTGGGTCAAAACGGGGAAACTGCGTCGTCATGTTCATCGGGAGCCAACCGGCTTGGACGGAACAGTCGATCAAAACAAGGCCTGGCGTACCGCAGAACGGAGGAAACGGCCTTCTGTTCGACGGACCACGGTCGAAACGGGATCCTGTTCATCGGGAGGGGTCTGGCGTACCACAAAATTGGAGGCAACTAACTTTTTTTCGAGTGCCTACGGTCGAAACGGGGTCTTGTTGTTCGGGAGGGGTGTGGCGTACCGCAAAACGGAGGAAACGGACTTGTGTTGGAGCGCTACGGTCAAAACGGGGGTCCTGTTCATCGGGAGGGGTGTGGCGTACCGCAAAACGGGACTCCACGGGCTACTGTTCATCTCCACTGTCGACCTTCTCTAGCCTCCACGGGCTACTGTTCATCCACCATCGACCTCCTCCAGCCTCTACCTGCGACTGTGTAACACCCCCGATGTAATTTACCTTATCTGTTCTCCAACTCTTGCCGTTTCTGGCCTAAGTTATTTTATTTTCCTCGGTGTCGGGTTTTTGTCTCCGTGTGTTGTTGCCTTTTTCATGCATCTCATATCATGTCTTCATGTGCATTGCATTTGCATACGTGTTCATCTCATGCATCCAAGCATTTTCCCCGTTGTTCGTTTCGCATTCCGGCGCTCCTATCTCCTCCGGTGCCCCTTTCTACCTCTTTTCGTGTGTGGGGGTTAAACATTTCCGGATTGGACCGAGACTTTCCAAGCGGCCTTGGTTTACTACCGGTAGACCGCCTGTCAAGTTTCGTACCATTTGGACTTCGTTTGATACTCCAACGGTTAACCGAGGGACCGAGAAGGCCTCGTTTGTGTTGCAGCCCAACACCCTTCCAATTTGGCCCAAACCCACCAAAAATCCTTCCATCATCTAGAGCATTCGATCACGATCGCGTGGCCGCAAACCGTGCTCAATTTGGAGCCTCCTAGCTCCTCCTACCTATAAAAAGGTCTCTCCCTCAAAAATCTCGGATCTCCTTCCACCCTAACCCTAAAAATTTCGTCTCCTCCGCCGCCGGACACGCCTCGCGCCGCCGCGCCCGGCCAACCGGGGGCCGCCACATGGCACGCCAGCCACCTCCTGCGCCGCGGCCCGCCCGGGCCCGAGGAGGGCCCCCGCGGCCCGAAGGAGCCCTGCCGCCCGTGCCTGTTTCTTCCCTCCACCCGGCGCCGCTCCATCCGCCCGACGCCGACCAACGTCGCCGCCCGCCACCTGCTCCGTCCGGCGAGCTCCTCGCCGCCCGCGAGCGCCGCCACCTACTCCGGCGATGGCGCTCGCGCCGCCCGCGGCCACCTCGTCGCTGGCGCTGCCGCCCCGCCGCCTCGCTCGTCTCCGGCGAGCGCCGCCCGAGACCGCCGTCTCCGCCACGCCTCCTCACCCCGGCGACCTCTCCTCCGTCAAATCCAGCCACCATCGCCCCATTTCCGGCGACGAACTCCGGCAACTCCCTCCTGCTACAGTAACCGCCCGGATCCAGATCTGGATCTGGGAGACGGTTGACTTTTTATCCCCCGAAACCCTAGTTTTTGGAAATTTTCATCATGTTGTAACTCTGCATCCGTAGTTCCAATTCGTGCGTGTAGCATATCAAAATGTTCGCCTCGACGAGTACATAATTTCATCTCATTGCATAATTTTCATTTGAGCTCATCTTGATGCCCGAAATGCTGTTGGAAGAGGGCTATGTGGTGAATTTGTCAGATCTATTTCATCAAATAGCTATTTGTCATTTTTGCCATGTTTAATATGTGCATGCTATGCTCCTGAGCGCTACATGTGTTTTGTTATATGCCATGCCATCTTTACAGTGGTGCTTGCCATTTATTTTTGTGATATATTTGGTGACTAGCACAAGCTTGCAAAGTAGCGTAATCGGTAATGCTGATTTCAGGGACTTAGAATTTCACCAAGTCCTTGTCCTGATTTTGTAGTTATGCCATATGTTCATGTTGTTTCCTAGTGATCCCTGCCTCTTTTGAGGATGATCAGTAAGGATGTTTTGTTAAAATTGTGGTGCTCTATCCATCCATGTCTTTGTTTGCATTTATGGAGCACCCTGGCTTGAGTCAATCGAGCTCTACTTTTGCTATAAAGTGAATCCTGGCAGATTGTTGACATGATTAGCGATTTTGCCGAGGATGTTGCTATTGATCCGTGCATGCTATGTTATTGTTCTTGCCATTTCTAGCTTCTATGCCATGTATTCTTGATGGGTGTATGCTTAGTTTGTCATGCAATGCTCTGTACTGAGTGCATCGAGCTCGTAAACATGCCTACTCGTTAACTGTTTTGCATGCTCCAGTTTTTCACTAAGTCTGAATCTGTTTATGTTTTTGCCATGTTCACATGCTTGCAATTGTATTTTCTGATCCCTTTTGGCTCAAGGTCACTAAGGGACTTTTGTTAAGTGCTTTGAGTAGCTTCATGCCATGCCTTGCTTTGCCATGTTAAGTGCTTGTAGCTTGTAGTTTTCATGCTCTAAAGTGTGCTTCCTGATGATAAATTCCAGACTGGTGTTAATTTCACCAAGTCTGAAACCTGTTATCATTTGCACTTTTGCCATGCTTGTTTGAACCTGTTAATGGATGAATTAGCTGTAGCTCAGTGTTCATCTTTTGTCAAGCATCATGAGTGGATCCCTGCCATGTATTTTGTTGTCATGTTTGAGTGTTGTAGCATATTTATCTTGATGAATTTAGTTGGTCACTTGCTGATTATCGCAGACCGGTGCCATATTTGTTTTGCTTGCCATTTTCAATCCGTGCATCCGATTCCGGTGATCTTTATATCGATTTCAACCGAAATCACCTCACCTTTCCAGTGGCACTCTTGGATTTCCAAGTTGAGGCCAGGTTCAATCATTCCTTGTCAAATCATGCATATGCATCGCATACCGCATCCCGCATATCATACCATGTTTGCATCATGTTGTTTGAGCATTGCACGTGGTTGATTGTGTTCCATTTGCTTGTTGTTCTTGTTTGGGTAGAGCCGGGAGACGAGGTCGTGAACGAGGAGCCTATTGAGTTCGCTTACGAGGATCAAGTCAACTCTGACAACTTTGCAGGCAAGATGATCATACCCTTGAAATCACTTCTATCTTTGCTTGCTAGATGCTCGCTCTTTTGCTATGCCTATACTAAGATACCTAACACTTGCTTATCATGCCTCCCAAATTGCCATGTCAAACCTCTAACCCACCATGTCCTAGCAAACCATTGATTGGCTATGTTACCGCTTTGCTCAGCCCCTCTTATAGTGTTGCTAGTTGCAGGTGAAGATTGGAGATCGTTCCTTGTTGGAACATTGCTTATTGTTGGGATATCACCATATTATCTTGTTATCTTAATGCATCTATATACTTGGTAAAGGGTGGAAGTCTCGGCCTTTTTCCTAGTGTTTTTTTCCACTCTTGCCGCCCTAGTTTCCGTCATATCGGTGTTATGTTCCCGGATTTTGCGTTCCTTACGCGGTTGGGTTATAATGGGGACCCCTTGACAGTTCACCTTGTATAAAACTCCTCCAGCAATGCCCAACCTTGGTTTTACCATTTGCCACCTAGCCTCGTTTTCCCTTGGGTTTCCGGATCCCGAGGGTCATCTTTATTTAACCCCCCCCCCCCCGGGCCAGTGCTCCTCTGAGTGTTGGTCCACCTCGTCAGCCACCGGTGGCCACCAGGGGCAACTCTGGGCTGGCCTATCGGAAGTTTGGACAATGTGAGTGGGCCCTGAGAACGAGATATGTGCAGCTCCTATCGGGATTTGTCGGCACATTCGGGCGGTGTTGCTGGACTTGTTTTATCATTGTCGAGGATGTCTTGTAACCGGGATGCCGATGTTGGAAATATGCCCTAGAGGCAATAATAAAAGTGTTATTATTATATTTCTTTGTTCATGATAATAGTCTTTTATTCATGCTATAACTGTATTATCCGGAAATCGTAATACACATGTGAATACATAGACCACAATATGTCCCTAGTGAGCCTCTAGTTGACTAGCTCGTTGTGATCAACAGATAGTCATGGTTTCCTGGCTATGGACATTGGATGTCGTTGATAACGGGATCACATCATTAGGAGAATGATGTGATGGACAAGACCCAATCCTAAGCCTAGCACAAAGATCGTGTAGTTCGTATGCTAAAGCTTTTCTAATGTCAACTATCTTTTCCTTAGACCATGAGATTGTGTAACTCCCGGATACCGTAGGAATGCTTTGGGTGTACCAAACGTCACAACGTAACTGGGTGGCTATAAAGGTGCATTACAGGTATCTCCGAAAGTGTCTATTGGGTTGGCACGAATCGAGACTGGGATTTGTCACTCCGTGTAAACGGAGAAGTATCTCTGGGCCCACTCGGTAGGACATCATCAGAATGTGCACAATGTGACCAAGGGGTTGATCACGGGATGATGTGTTACGGAACAAGTAAAGAGACTTGCCGGTAACGAGATTGAACAAGGTATCGGTATACCGACGATCGAATCTCGGGCAAGTAAAATACCGCTAGACAAAGGGAATTGTATACGGGATCGATTGAGTCCTTGACATCATGGTTCATCCGATGAGATCATCGTGGAACATGTGGGAGCCAACATGGGTATCCAGATCCCGCTGTTGGTTATTGATCGGAGAACGTCTCGGTCATGTCTACATGTCTCCCGAACCCGTAGGGTCTACACACTTAAGGTTCGGTGACGCTAGGGTTATAAAGGAAGCTTGTATGTGGTTACCGAATGTTGTTCAGAGTCCTGGATGAGATCCTGGACGTCACGAGGAGTTCCGGAATGGTCCGGAGGTAAAGATTTATATATGGGAAGTCCTGATTTGGTCACCGAAAAAGTTTCAGGCGATATCGGTAATGTATCGGGACCACCGGGAGGGTCCCGGGGGTCCACCAAGTGGGGCCACCTGCCCCAGAAGGCTGCGTGAGCCAAGTGTGGGAGGGGACCAGCCCCTAGGTGGGCTGGTGCGCCCCCCACAAGGGGTCCAAGGCGCAAGGGAGAGTGGGAGGGGGCAAACCCTAGTCCAGATGGGCTTTAAGGCCCACCTAGTGGGCGCCTCCCCTCTCTCCCCCTCTTGGCCGCCTCCCCAAGCCCCATCTAGGGCTGGCCGCACCCCTTTGGGGGGGAAACCCTAGATGGGGGCGCAGCCCTCCCCTTCCCCTATATATATTGGAGGTTTTTGGAGCAGCCCAACACATGAGAACTTCTCCCTCTATTGGTGCAGCCCTGCCTCTCCTCCTCCTCCTCTCCCGTGGTGCTTGGCGAAGCCCTGCTGGATTGCCACGCTCCTCCACCACCACCACGCCGTTGTGCTGCTGCTGGATGGAGTCTTCCTCAACCTCTCCCTCTCTCCTTGCTGGATCAAGGCGTGGGAGACGTCACCGGGCTGTACATGTGTTGAACGCGGAGGTGCCGTCCGTTCGGCACTAGGATCTCCGGTGATTTGAATCACGACGAGTACGACTCCTTCAACCCCGTTCTCTTGAACGCTTCCGCTTAGCGATCTACAAGGGTATGTAGATGCACTCTCCTTCCCCTCGTTGCTGGTTTCTCCATAGATAGATCTTGGTGACACGTAGGAAAATTTTGAATTTCTGCTACGTTCCCCAACAGTGGCATCATGAGCTAGGTCTATTGCGTAGATTCTTTGCATGAGTAGAACGCAAAGTAGTTGTGGGCGTTGATGTTGTTCAATATGCTTACCGTTACTAGTCCAATCTTGTTTCGACGGTATTGTGGGATGAAGCGGCCCGGACCGACCTTACACGTACTCTTACGTGAGACAGGTTCCACCGATTGACATGCACTTGGTGCATAAGGTGGCTAGCGGGTGCCAGTCTCTCCCACTTTAGTCGGAACGGATTTGATGAAAAGGGTCCTTATGAAGGGTAAATAGCAATTGGCATATCACGTTGTGGTTTTGCGTAGGTAAGAAACGTTCTTGCTAGAAACCCATAGCAGCCACGTAAAACATGCAAACAACAATTAGAGGACGTCTAACTTGTTTTTGCAGGGTATGCTTTGTGATGTGATATGGCCAAGAAGAATGTGATGAATGATATGTGATGTATGAGATTGATCATGTTCTTGTAATAGGATTCATGACTTGCATGTCGATGAGTATGACAACCGGCAGGAGCCATAGGAGTTGTCTTTATTTATTGTATGACCTGCATGTCATTGAAGAACGCCATGTAACTTACTTTACTTTATTGCTAAACGCGTTAGCCATAGAAGTAGAAGTAGTCGTTGGCGTGACAACTTCATGAAGACACGATGATGGAGATCATGATGATGGAGATCATGGTGTCAAGCCGGTGACAAGATGATCATGGAGCCCCGAAGATGGAGATCAATGGAGCTATATGATATTGGCCATATCATGTCACAACTATATAATTGCATGTGATGTTTATTATGATTATGCATCTTGTTTACTTAGGACGACGGTAGTAAATAAGATGATCCCTTACAAAATTTCAAGAAGTGTTCTCCCCTAACTGTGCACCGTTGCTACAGTTCGTCGCTTCTAAGCACCACGTGATGATCGGGTGTGATGGATTCTTACGTTCACATACAACGGGTGTAAGACAGTTTTACACAGCGAAAACACTTAGGGTTAACTTGACGAGCCTAGCATGTACAGACATGGCCTCGGAACACGGAGACCGAAAGGTCGAGCATGAGTCGTATAGTAGATACGATCAACATGAAGATGTTTACCGATGATGACTAGTCCATCTCACGTGATGATCGGACACGGCCTAGTTGACTCGGATCATGTAATCACTTAGATGACCAGAGGGATGTCTATCTGAGTGGGAGTTCATAAGATGAACTTAATTATCCTGAACATAGCCAAAAGACCTTTTGCAAATTATGTCGTAAGCTCGCGCTTTAGTTCCACTGTTTAGATATGTTCCTAGAGAAAATATAGTTGAAAGTTGAAAGTAGCGATTATGCGGACAGTAGAAAGCTTATGTCCTTAATGCACCGCTCAGTGTGCTGAACCCCAAACGTCGTTTGTGGATGTTACGAACATCGGACATACACGTTTTGATAACTACGTGATAGTTCAGTTAAATGGTTTAGAGTTGAGGCACTAAAAACGTTTTCGAAACGTCGCGGAACATATGAGATGTTTCAAGGGCTGAAATTGGGATTTCAGGCTCGTGCCCACATCAAGAGGTATAAGACCTCCGACGATTTTTCTTAGCCTGCAAACTAAGGGAGAAAAGCTCAATCGTTGAGCTTGTGCTCAGATTGTCTGAGTGCAACAATCACTTGATAGCGATGTTTCTCCAAAGTCATTGCCACCAAGCTCCTAGAGCTTCGTGATGAACTATAACATATCAGGGATAGATATGATGATCCTTGAGGTATTCGTGATGTTTGACACCGCGAAAGTAGAAATCAAGAAGGAGCATCAATTGTTGATGGTTGGTGAAACCACTAGTTTCAAGAAGGGCAAGGGCAAGAAGGGATACTTCATGAAACGGCAAATCAGCTGCTGCTCTAGTGAAGAAACCCAAGGTTGAACCCAAACCCGAAACTAAGTGCTTCTGTGATAAGGGGAATGGTCACTAGAGCGGAATTACCCTAGATACTTGGTAGATAAGAAGGCTGGCAAGGTCGATAGAAGTATATTGGATATACATTATGTTAATGTGTACTTTACTAGTACTCCTAGTAGCACCAGGGTATTAAGATACCAGTTCAGTTGCTAAGTGTTAGTAACTCGAAATAAAAGCTACGGAATAAAAGGAGACTAGCTAAAGGTGAGCTGACGATATGTGTTGGAAGTGTTTCCAAGTTTGATGTGATCAAACATCGCACGCTGCCTCTACCATCAAGATTAGTATTAAACCTGAATAATTGTCATTTGGTGTTTGCGTTGAGCATAGACATGATTGGATTATGTCTATTGCAATACGGTTATTCATTGAAGGAGAATAATGGTTACTCTATTTATTTGAATAATACCTTCAATGGTCTTGCACCTAAAGGAATGGTTTATTGAATCTCGATCGTAGTGATACACATTTTTATGCCAAAAGATATAAGATAGTAATGATAGTACCACTTACTTGTGGAACTGCCATGTAAGTCATAATGGTATAAAACGCATGAAGAAGCTCCATGTTGATGGATCTTTGGACTCACTCGTTTTGAAAAGTTTGAGACATGCGAACCATGTCTATTGGTGTATACGCATAAAGAAACTCCATGCAGATGGATCGTTTGGACTCACTTGATTTTGAATCACTTGAGATATGCAAATCATACCACATGGGCAAGATGACTGAAAAGCCTCATTTTTCAGTAAGATGGAACAAGATAGAAACTTGTTGGAAGTAACACATTTTGATGTGTGCAGTCCAATGAGTGCTGAGGCATGCAGTGAATATCGTTATGTTCTTACTTCACAGATGATTCGAGTAGATGTTGAGAATATTTATTTGATGAAACACAAGTCTGAATTATTGAATGGTTCAAGTAATTTCAGAGTGAAGTAGAAGGTCATTGTGACAAGAGGATAAAATGTCTATGATATGATCATAGAGATGAATATCTGAGTTACAAGTTTTGGCACACAATTAAGACATTGTGGAAATTGTTTCGCAATTAATACCGCATGGAACACCATAGTGTGATGGTGTGTCCGAACATCATAGTTGTACCCTATTGGATATGGTGCGTACCATGATGTCTCTTATCGAATTACCACTATTGTTCATGGGTTAGGCATTAGAGACAACCACATTCACTTTAAATAGGGCACCACATAATTCCGTTGAGATGACACCGTATGAATTATGGTTTAGAGAAACCTAAGTTGTCGTTTCTTAAAAGTCTGGGGTGCGACACTTATATGGAAAAGTTTCAGGTTGATAAGCTCGAACCCAAAGCGGATAAAATGCATCTTCATAGGACACCCAAAAATAGTTGGGTATACCTCCTAATTCAGATCCAAAAGCAATAGGGATTGTTTCTTGAATCGGGTCCTTTCTCGAGGAAAAGTTTGTCTCGGAGAGTTGAGTGGGAGGATGGTGGAGACTTGATGAGGTTATTGAACCATCACTTCAACCAGTGTGTATCAGGGCACAGGAAGTTTTTCCTGTGGCACCTACACCAATTGAAGTTGAAGCTTGTGATAGTGATCATGAAGTTTCGTATCAAGTCACTACCGTACCTCGTAGGGTGACAAGGATACGTACTGCTTCAGAGTGGCACAGTGATCCTGTCTTGAAGGTCATGTTACTAGACAACAATGAACCTACGAGCTATGGAGAAGCGATGGTGGGCCCAAATTCCGACAAATGGTTAAGAAACCATGAAATCCGAGATAGGATCCATGTATCAGAACAAAGCATGGACTTTGGTGGACTTGCCCAATGATCGGCAAGCCATTAAGATAAATGGATCTTTAAGAAGAAGATGGACGTGGACGGTAATGTCACCGTCTATGAAGCTCGACTTGTGGCAAAGAGTTTTTTCACAAGTTCAAGGAGTTGACTACGATGAGATTTTCTCATCCGTAGTGATGCTTAAGTCCGTCGGATTCATGTTAGCATTAGCTGCATTTATGAAATCTGGCAGATGGATGTCAAAACGAGTTTCCTTACCAGTTTTCGTAAGGAAAGGTTGTATGCGATACAATCAGAAAGGTTTTGTCGATCCTAAGGATGCTAAAAGGTATGCTAGCTCCAGCGATCCTTCCATGGATTGGAGTAAGCATCTCGGAGTTGGAATGTGCACTTTGATAAGATGATCAAAGATTTTAGGCTTATACAAAGTTTATGAGAAACTTGTATTTCCAAAGAAGTGAGTTGGAGCACTATAGAATTTCTGATGAGTATATGTTGTTGATATATTGATGATCAGAAATGATGTAGAATTTCTGGAAAGCATATAGGGTTATTTGAAAGGTGTTTTTCAATAGAAAACCTGGATTAAGCTACTTGAACATTGAGCATCAAGATCTACGAGGATAGATCAAAAACGCTCAATAGTACTTTCAAATGAGCACATACCTTAACATGATCTTGAAGGTGTTCAAGATGGATTAGTCAAAGAAGGAGTTCTTGCCTGAGTAGTAAGGTACGAAGTTAAGACTTAAAGCTCGACCATGGCAGAAAAGAGAGAAAGAACGAAGGTCGTCCCCTATGTTTCAGACATAGGCTCTATAGTATGCTATGCTGTGTACCGCACCTGATGTGTGCCTTGCTACATATCTGGCAAGAGAGTACAGAGGTGATCAAGGAGTGGATCACCAGATAGCGGTCAAAGTTATCCTTAGAGGAATAAGGATATGTTTCTCGATTATGGAGGTGATAAAGAGTTCGACATAAAGGGTTACGTCGATGCAAGCTTTAACACCTATCCGAGTGACTCTGAGTAGCAAACCGGATACGTATAGTGGAACAACCATTTGGAATAGCTCCAAGTGGAGCGTGGAAGTAGCATTTACAATATGACATAGAGAATTGCGAAGTACATACGGATCTGAATGTTACAGATCTGTTGACTAAAACCTCTCTCACAAGCAGAACATGATCAAACCCCAGATCTCATTGAGTCTTAATCACATGATGATGTGAACTAGTTTAGTGACACTAGTAAACTCTTTGGATGTTGGTCACATGGTGATGTGACCTGTTAGTGTTAATCACATGGTGATGTGAACTAGATTATTGACTCTAGTGCAAGTGGGAGACTGTTGGAAATATGCCCTAGAGGTAATAATAAAAGTGTTATTATTATATTTCTTCGTTCATGATAATAGTCTTTTATTCATGCTATAACTGTATTATCCGGAAATCGTAATACACGTGTGAATACATAGACCACAATATGTCCCTAGTGAGCCTCTAGTTGACTAGCTCGTTGTGATCAACAGATAGTCATGGTTTCCTGGCTATGGACATTGTATGTCGTTGATAACGGGATCACATCATTAGGAGAATGATGTGATGGACAAGACCCAATCCTAAGCCTAGCACAAAGATCGTGTAGTTCGTATGCTAAAGCTTTTCTAATGTCAAGTATCTTTTCCTTAGACCATGAGATTGTGCAACTCCCGGATACCGTAGGAATGCTTTGGGTGTACCAAACGTCACAACGTAACTGGGTGGCTATAAAGGTGCATTACAGGTATCTCCGAAAGTGTCTGTTGGGTTGGCACGAATCGAGACTGGGATTTGTCACTCCGTGTAAACGGAGAGGTATCTCTGGGCCCACTCGGTAGGACATCATCAGAATGTGCACAATGTGACCAAGGGGTTGATCACAGGATGATGTGTTACGGAACGAGTAAAGAGACTTGCCAGTAATGAGATTGAACAAGGTATCGGTATACCGACGATCAAATCTCGGGCAAGTAAAATACCGCTAGACAAAGGGAATTGTATACGGGATCGATTGAGTCCTTGACATCGTGGTTCATCCGATGAGATCATCGTGGAACATGTGGGAGCCAACATGGGTATCCAGATCCCGTTGTTGGTTATTGACCGGAGAACGTCTCGGTCATGTCTACATGTCTCCCGAACCCGTAGGGTCTACACACTTAAGGTTCGGTGACGCTAGGGTTATAAAGGAAGCTTGTATGTGGTTACCGAATGTTGTTCGGAGTCCCGGATGAGATCCCGGACGTCACGAGGAGTTCCGGAATGGTCCGGAGGTAAAGATTTATATATGGGAAGTCCTGATTTGGTCACCGAAAAAGTTTCGGGCGATATTGGTAATGTATCGAGACCACCGGGAGGGTCCCGGGGGTCCACCAAGTGGGGCCACCTGCCCCAGAAGGCTGCGTGGGCCAAGTGTGGGAGGGGACCAGCCCCTAGGTGGGCTGGTGTGCCCCCCACAAGGGTTCCAAGGCGCAAGGGAGAGTGGGAGGGGGCAAACCCTAGTCCAGATGGGCTTTAAGGCCCACCTAGTGGGCGCCTCCCCTCTCTCCCCCTCTTGGCCGCCTCCCCAAGCCCCATCTAGGGCTGGCTGCACCCCTTTGGGGGGGAAACCCTAGATGGGGGCGCAGCCCTCCCCTTCCCCTATATATATTGGAGGTTTTTGGAGCAGCCCAACACATGAGAACTTCTCCCTCTATTGGTGCAGCCCTGCCTCTCCTCCTCCTCCTCTCCCGTGGTGCTTGGCGAAGCCCTGCTGGATTGCCACGCTCCTCCACCACCACCACGCCGTTGTGCTGCTGCTGGATGGAGTCTTCCTCAACCTCTCCCTCTCTCCTTGCTGGATCAAGGCGTGGGAGACGTCACCGGGCTGTACGTGTGTTGAACGCGGAGGTGTCGTCCGTTCGGCACTAGGATCTCCGGTGATTTGAATCACGACGAGTACGACTCCTTCAACCCCGTTCTCTTGAACGCTTCCGCTTAGCGATCTACAAGGGTATGTAGATGCACTCTCCTTCCCCTCGTTGCTGGTTTCTCCATAGATAGATCTTGGTGACACGTAGGAAAATTTTGAATTTGTCACATCCCTGGTCCTGTTATGCACTAGGCTAGACCTCATGTGAGCATCATGTTTTAATTCAAATGAAATTTGAATTGAGGAATTTTCAAAGCCTCAGAAACCTTCTAAAAATGATCAACATTAAAATCTCCTCAAAGAAGTCCAAGAAAATGCTCCTCTTAGTCTCTGAAAATATTGCAAAGAGGTAAAACTCAAAACAATATTTTTGGTATCTCAGAGTTAATTATTTTGGGCCTTTGAATTAAATAAATAGCTATTTGCATTGGATATATATTTGATATATAAATAATATATGTCCAAAAATTACTGGAACATTTTATGTGGTTTGGTATATTTTAGTTCTAGCCACATAATTATTTTCAGGATTTTATAAAATGGTTTAGTATTTTTACTAAACCAAAACAAAACAGAACAAAATAGAAAACAGTAAATAAAAGCAGAGAGAGAGACTTACCTCAGCTTACCTGTCAGCCCACCCGGCCCAAACCTACCTGTCGGCCTAGCTGGCAGGCCCAGCCCACCTCCTCCTCCCTGTCGCCTTCCTCCTCGCGCCAGTAGGCAGAGGAGGGACTCGGCGCACGCGCCCGAGCTCGCCACGCCACCACCCTGCTCGTCTGCATCGCCTGGACACCGCGATGCCTCGCGTCATCCTCTCGGCACTGCCCCGACCCCCTGGAACCCCCTCGACCTCTCCCATCGCCTCTCCCCTTCCCCGTCCCTCTCGCACACAACCGGCCGAGCGCCACCGTCGCTGACCCTCGTTGCCCTCGCGGCCACCGCCACCCCCTCTCCTCCCCGACGTGCTCCTGAGCTCCGCAGTGCCTCCCTCGACCTCCCCGTCGGCTCACGCGACCGGAGAAGCCCCGAAGCGCCGTCCCGACGCTTTTCCCCTCCTCGGCCACCGAGGACCGCCGCTATCGATTCGCCGCCTCCGACGCCTCCCCGAGCTCCCCGAGACCACCGACGAACTCGCTGTGAGCTCCACTCCGTTTCCCCTCCTTCGTTTTGCTCGTTCCCATGCCGTAGCACCCCCGCCCACATTCCCGAGCACCGCCGTCCGCCATGGCCGCGTAGCCCTCCTGACCTGAGCCCCTCTGCTCGAACCCGTGGCACCAGCGCGCTTCTGGTGGCCCGCGGATGCCGTCTGGACCATCAGCTTCTTCCCTAGCGCGCCGCAGCCCCAACCCCGCACATGGCCGAACTCCGGCCGCCGCCAGGAGCCCGTTTCCGGCGAACCCCGGCCTCCCTGTGCCCAGCTGCATGCGCCACTAGATGCGCGGGAGCACGGGCTCCCTCTTGGTGCCCTCAGCGCGACCAGCCGCGGGCTGTAGCGCCATCCCGAGCAACTCCGGCGAGGTCCCGCCGTCGCCATGGTCGCCGGCGTCACTAGCCGACGTGGCCGCGTGATTAGCACTAATCACGGCCAGCTAACCTCCCCAGAGCCGCTGACGTATGGGCCCCACGCCCTTGTTTAATCCTTATCTTTTTCTGTTAAGTTTTAATCTAACCACCATGGGCCCACACGTCAGCTTTGACCAAGCTGACGTGGCTGTTGACCTGGTCCCACCTGTCATTGTCACTAACCAGCACTAGTCACTGACCAGTGGGCCCCACTGGTCAGGTTTGACCTGGGGCGCCCAGTTGACCCTGCTGACGTCACTGTGACGTGGGGCTGACACAATAAGTATTTTCTGGATTTAAAAATAATCAGGAAATTCCAGAAAATAGCTAAAACTTCAATAAATCATAGAAATTCAACCGTAACTCCAAATTAAATAATTTATATATGAAAAATTATCAGAAAAATTCAAGGAATCCATCTGTACCATTTTCATGCATGTTAGAACAACTTATAGCTGCTGTTTAGCACAAATCAATGAAATGGCATTTGAATAATCACATATGGAGTTTGAATTTGAATCTTGTATTCAAACCAACTTCATTTAATCTGTTGCTAGTTGCATTAGCCCAAAACACATTCATTTTGCCATGTAATGATCATGCATCATATTGTGCATTGCATTGATTGTGTTCCCTTCTGTGTTGCCGGTATTTGTCCCCTCTCGATAGACGTGATACCGATGATGTGGTCGTTGACACTGATGAAGACTCAATGTTATCTTCAGAAGTGCCAGGCAAGCAAAACCCCCTTGTTCATTCCGATACAATCCCACTCTCTCGCTCCTGCTCTCTTTTACTGCATTAGGACAACAACGATTCATCTGTTACTTGCTGCAGTAGCTGAACCCCTTTATCCTTTGCATGACCTGTCATTCCATAGTAAACAGATGAAACCCACTAGCATGGGTAGGAGTTGTTTGAGCCCTGTTGTGCCTACTCATTCTTGCTTGTTTGTCATGCCTGCTACTGCTTAGAGTTGAGTCAGGTCTGATTCATCGGGGATGAATCAGAGGCGTGTGAACATGTCCTACTGTGTGTGAGCTAAGTGTGTGAACACGTTTTGGTAAAGGTAGCGGTGAGAGGCCATGTAGGAGTACATGGTGGGTTGTCTCATTGCAGCCGTCCTCAGGAACTGAGTTCTGTGTTTGTGATCCATGATTCAGCTACTACCACGCATTGGGCCCGAAACCAATGGACCCTCTCGGCTTCTTGATCACCCTTGTCCTCTGTCCAGGAGTTGCAAGTAGTTTCTGGTGTTTGTAGTATGCTGGAGGCCGTGGGCAGCGCTGACCGTAGGGGTGGGCTGTGATGCGGTAGGCATGTGGCACGGTGTACCGGGCGCCCGTTTGGTGTCTCGGGAACCCTGTTCACATCGTTTGGGGCTGTGAGCGAAACTCCGGCCGGATCTCCTCATGGATGGAACCCGAATAGGCGATAAACCTGGACTAGAGACTTAGGTGATTAGGTAGGTCGTGGCCGACACCCACGTTGGGCTTCCGCTTGAAGGTTGCCGAGTACATGTCGTGTAAACGACGGTAAGTGGTGAGAGCGTGTGTGAAGAAGTACACCCCTGCAGGGTTAACATCATCTATTCGAATAGCCGGATTCCTCGGATATGGAAACTTGGACCCCTTGTACAGTTCATAGACAAGTGAAAGTGGATACTCTAAAATACGCAAGATAAGCGTGAGTGCTATGGATGGCGTTCTCGTAGGGAGACGGGAGCGGATCCATAGTGGTGTATTGATATGGTGAATATGTGGACTCGTGTGCGCCACCTCAAAAGAGTTACTTGCAGTCGTAGTTCAGGATAGCCACCGAGTCAAAGCTGGCTTGCTGCAGTCAAACTCCACCATCCCCTCTGTTGATAATGATGCATATGTAGATAGATCTGATGTAAGTCTTGCTGGGTACATTTGTACTCACGTTTGCCTATTTTATGTTTTGCAGAGAGACTTCAGTCTCACTAGTAGTTCCGCGTGGACTTCGACGTTTAGCTTGTTACCTCAGCTACGATCTTGTGCCCTCGGCAGGATCTGGTAGATAGTCAGGCTTCTCAGCCTTTTTCATTTATAGATGTCTGTACTCAGACATGATAGCTTCCGCTTGTGCTTTGATTTGTATGCTCTGAGTGTTGGGTCATGAGACCCATGTTTGTAATATCCCGCTCCTCGGAGCCTATTGAATAATTACTTGAGTTGTAGAGTCATGTTGTGATGCCATGTTGTATCTGCACATATCGAGCATATTGTGTGTATGTTGTTGAAATGCTTGGTATGTGTGGGATCTGACTATCTAGTTGTTTATCCTTAGTAGCCTCTCTTACCGGGAAATGTCTCCTAGTGTTTCCACTGAGCCATGGTAGCTTGCTACTGCTCCGGAACACTTAGGCTGGCCGGCATGTGTCCTTCTTCGTTCATGTGTCTGTCCCTTTGGGGAAATGTCACGCGATGAATACCGGAGTCCTGTTAGCCCGCTACAGCCCGGTTCACCGGAGTCCTGCTAGCCCAGTGCTACAGCCTGGATTTACTCGCTGATGACCGACACGTTCGATGTTGGGTCATGGATGCCTGTCCCTGTAAGTTTGTGCCACTTTGGGTTTACGACTAGCCATGTCAGCCCGGGCTCCTTACCATATGGATGCTAGCGACACTATCATATACGTGTGCCAAAAGACGCAAACGGTCCCGAGCAAAGGTAAGGCGACACCCGTGGGAATACCGTGCGTGAGGCCGCAAAGTGATATGGGGTGTTACATGCTAGATCGATGTGGCATTGAGTCGGGGTCCTGACAGAATTTCTGCTACGTTCCCCAACAGCCGAGTCTGATCGGAATGTCTCGGGAGAAGGAATATCCTTCTTTGACCGTGAGAGCTTGTGATGGGCTAAGTTGGGACTCCCCTGCAGAGTTTTGAACTTTCGAAAGCCGTGCCCGCGGTTATAGGTAGATGGGAATTTGTTAATGTCCGGTTGTAGATAACATGAAACTTAACTTAATTAAAATGAATCAACCGCATGTGTAACCGTGACGGTCTCTTCTCGGCGGAGTCCGGGAAGTGAACACGGTGTTGGAGTAATGCTTGACGTAGGTTGTTCTAGGATCACTTCTTGATCATAGTTGTTCGTCCGTGCTTTGCTTTCTCTTCTCGCTCTCTTTTGCGAATAGGTTAGCCACCATATATGCTAGTCGCTTGTTGCAGCTCCACATCTTACCTTGCCTTACCTATAAGCTTAAATAGTCTTGATCGCGAGGGTGTGAGATTGCTGAGTCCCCGTGACTCATAGTTTACTTCCAAACCAGATGCAGGGACCGATGATACCGTTCCAGATGATGCGCTTGAGCTCAAGTGGGAGTTCGATGAAGACTCTCGCCGTTACTATGTGTCTTTCCCAGATGATCAGTAGTGGTGCCCAGTTGGGGCGATCGGGGACGTGTCGCATGTGGGGTTTGATCTTTATTTTGGTACCATAGTCGGACCATGAGTGTATTGGATGATTGTAATGTTATTCATGTATTTGTGTGACGTGGCGAGTGTAAGCCAACTATGTATCCTTTTCCCCTTTTATCTATTTACATGGGTTGTTGTGAAGATTACCTTACTTGGGACATTGCTTTCAATGCGTTTATGCCTCTAAGTCGTGCTTCAACACGTAGGAGATATAGCAGCATCGAGGGCGTTACAAGTTGGTAATCAGAGCCTTCCCCGACCTTAGGAGCCCCCTGCTTGATCGAATCGTTGGCGTTGTTGAGTCTAGAAAAAATGTTTTGAGTCATTTAGGAATTATATATCAGAGAGTTTAGGAATTCTTTTTACTCCCCAGTCCCTTCATTGCTCTAGTGAGGCATCCTGACGTAGAGTTTTGACTCTTCTCTTCTCAAATTTCACTAAAAAATTTAGGATCACGCTGGTATCTTGGAATCTTCCGATCGATTTGTGACGAGAACATTGTTCTTGGTGCCTCCTATCATTTAGGGGTTGTGGCAGTGTCCCGGGGAGTTGAGCTCCGAGGTGTTTTCATCACAATTTTATCGTTGAGATTCTGGAATACCTGAGTTTCGCCGACATCGAAAATCTCTTTTATGCAGTTGTTGGTGAGATAACCTCGACGCCACCCAGTACTGGAGTGGGAGTTCGGGAGTATTGCCATAACTTGTATAACGGATGCTTTTCGAAGGTTGAGGTAGATGATTTCCGAAGGTTTCTCGGTTATGTGTTGAAGGATGGATACAGCTGGATGTAGGATTTGCTAGATTTGGGTGAGATATTATGCTTCCCCTGTATCCCCAACACCTGATTGCATAACCGGAAAGGTTCGGGAGTTTCATAGGTGGGAATTCTTGTAGCTCTAGTTCTTCTTCCGCGGATATTTGGTTTGAGATTGGGTAATCCTCACCAAGTATTTGTTCTTATCCATACCTTGTTGTTTTTCTTCTACCTCAATTCTAAGTGGCTTCTCAATTTATGGATATGTGACCATTTCAATTGGAATGCATTCGTTCATTTTGTTCGGATGTGAAGACTTTATGTTGCAATTTCAAACCGTTTGATTCAGCTTCAATATTTGTCTGTCAATGTGCTAACGGATGTCAACCTCTTCAGGATGGCTCCTCCAATGCGCACGACTCCGAATCCTGATCCGCCACCACCACCTCTACCTCCGGAGGCATGGCAAGCTGTGATGGCCGCTACCAATGCAAACACGCAGCTGATCATGCAACTTCTTCAAGAGCGCAACGAAGGGAACCAGGGCCAGGGCAACTATTAGAATCAGTTTGCTACACTCAACCAGTTCCTTGCTAACCAGCCAAAGATCTTCAGCAATTGTGTTGAGGCAACAGACGCTGATGATTGGCTCGTGGACATATGCAAGCATTTCGAGTGCAGTAACGTCAGGCCTGAGGACTTTGTCAAGTTCGCCTCCTTCCAACTCAAAGACCAAGCTGCAGAATGGTTTCAGCGGTACAAAGATTCCAGAGGAGGCCGTGTGATTACCTGGGATGAATTCCGTCAAGACTTCAAAGCTCATCATATTCCTCAGAGTGTGGTTGAGAGCAAGCGTGAGGAATTCCGCAGCCTGGAGCAAGGCACTATGTCTGTCTATGAGTACAACAAAATGTTTCAGAAGATCGCCCGTTTTGCTAAGCAACACGTCCCTGACGAGAAGAGCATGATATACCAGTTCAAGGGTGGTCTCAGAGAAGAAATCCAGCTAGCTCTCATCCTCTTTGAGCCCAAGAGGTACGATGAGTTTTACAACATGGCAATGAAGCAAGAGACTGCTCAACTGAAGTGTGATGCTTCCAAGAAGCGAGTCAGAGATGCAACTCCTTTTTCCTCAACTCAAGTGGCTAAGCAGCAAAAGTATTGGCTTCCTCCTCCTCCGTTCCGTCAGCCTTATCAGCAGAAGAGCAAAGGTGGCAGTGGATCTTCCCACCCACCCAACCCTGGCTTTCAGAACAAGACTTCGTCTCAAGCTCCAAGATCAAGTGCTCCGTATCACCGTCTGCTTCTAGAGGCCACGTGCAACAAGTGCCAACAGAAGGGTCACTATGCCAACAAATGCTTCAATCAGAGGCGTCTCCCTCCTCCTCCTCATGTGAGATCGGCAAGTACAGCTGTGGTTAAGCATAACCCCAAGCACACCAAGGTCAACTTGATGAATGCATCTCAGGCAGAGGACTCGTCAGATGTCATCATGGGTAACCTTCCTGTTAACAATGTTCCTTCAAAAGTACTTTTTGACACTAGTGCATCGCATTGTTTCATCTCGAGACCTTTTGCATCTAAGCATGAGTTGTCTTCTCAAGTTTTGCATAAACCGTTAGCAGTTGTCTCACCGGGTAAATGTTTACTCGCAAACTACGAGATTCCGGATATTTCTGTCATGATGGGTGATTTCAAGTTTCTGGCTTCTCCAATGGTTCTTGGTAACTCGGATATTGATCTTATTCTTGGAATGGACTGGCTTTCTAAGCACAAGGCTCAGCTTGATTGGGCAGCCATGCAGATTCAATTGACTCATTCGTCTTAGGATGTAATTGTCTTTGCCGCTCGGGATAATACCATCCGTCTGTTTTCCCTCAATGAGAAGGATGAACTGGATGCCATCTCTCAAATTCCAGTTGAATTCGTCATTGATCTTGAGCCTGGCACGGAACCTGTTTGCAAACGTCCTTACAAGCTGGGACCCAAAGAGTTGAAGGAGCTGAAGAAACAACTCGATGAACAAGAGCGTATGGGTCTCATCCTACCTAGTTCTTCTCCGTGGGGTTGTGGAGTTCTTTTTGTGAAGAAGAAGGATGGAACGGACCGACTCTGTGTTGACTATCGTCCATTGAACAAGAAGACTATAAAGAACAAGTACCCACTTCCCAACATCAATGAGCTGTTTGAAGAACTCAAAGGTGCTCAAGTATTCTCCAAGCTTGATCTCCGTATGGGCTATCACCAGATTCGAATTCGTGAGCAAGATATCCCCAAGACGGCGTTCAGAACAAGCTATGGTTCATATGAATACACTGTCATGTCTTTTGGCCTCGTCAACGCTCCTCCGACATTCTCTCGCATGATGAACTTCATCTTCAACCCCTACACAAATGACTTCGTTTTGGTCTACCTAAATGACATTTTGGTCTTTTCCAAGAACAAGGAAGATCATGCCAAGCACTTGCGTTTGGTGCTGGATAAGCTCAGAGAACATCAGTTCTACGCCAAGTTTTCAAAGTGTGAGTTTTGGCTCGATGAGGTTCTCTCTCTTGGGCATATCATCTCTGCCAAGGGCATAGCGGTGAATCCTGAGAAGGTGTCTGCAATTGTGAATTGGGAACCACCTCAGAACGTGAAGCAACTCCGCGGCTTCCTTGGTCTTGCAAGCTATTGTCGAAGGTTCGTTGAAAACTTTTCAAAGATCGCGAAGCCTCTTTCAAACCTTCTCCAGAAGCACGTGAAGTACGTTTGATCTCCGGAATGTGACATCGCTTTCAACACCCTGAAAGAGAAATTAGTCACTGGTCCAGTTCTGACTCCTCCTGATGAATCCAAATCGTTCGAGGTTTTCTGTGATGCCTCTCTTCAAGGTCTTGGTGCAGTGTTGATGCAAGAGAAGAAAGTTGTGGCTTATACTTCCCGCCAGTTGAAGCCCAACGAGAAGAACTACCCCACTCATGACCTCGAGTTGGCAGCAGTTGTGCATGCTCTTTCGACTTGGAGACATCTCTTATTGGGAAGAAAAGTGGACATCTTCACTGACCACAAGAGTCTCCAGTACATCTTCACTCAGCCTAATCTCAACCTCAGGCAGACTTCTTGGGTCGAAATGATTCAAGAGTATAATCCGAGTATCGAATATACTCCAGGCAAGGCCAATGTAATTGCTGACGTATTGAGCAGGAAGGCTTACTGCAATAGTCTGATTCTCAGGCCTTACCAACCCGAGCTTTGTGAAGCTTTCCGCAAACTCAATCTGCAAGTTGTTCCTCAAGGTTTCCTCGCCAACCTTCAAGTCTCTCCTACTTTAGAAGATCAGATTCGTGAGGCTCAACTTCTTGATGCTATGGTGAAGAAGGTGAAGATTGGGATTGCCAAGATTCAATCCAAGTACAAGTGCTATCGCCTTGATGACAAGGATACTCTCTTCTTCGAGGATCGCATTGTGGTGCCTAAAGGTGACCTTCGTAAAGTCATTATGAACGAGGCTCACAATTCACTCCTCTCTATCCACCCTGGAAGTACAAAGATGTACCAGGACCTCAAGCAGGCATATTGGTGGACTCGAATGAAGCGCGAGATTGCTCAGTTCATGAATGAATGTGATGTCTGCAGAAGAGTGAAGGCAGAACACCAACGACCAGCTGGTCTCCTCCAACCTCTTGCCATTCCAGAGACCGGTGAACGTCAACTTCTTGGAAATGACTTGATCACAGAGGCAGAGGAAATGTGCAAAGTCATTCGTGATAACCTCAAAGCAGCGCAATCGCGCCAGAAGAGCTACTATGATAGTAAGCATCATGATTTGGCTTTCGAGATCGGAGATCATGTTTACCTCCGCGTCTCTCCAATGAAAGGTACTCGTCGCTTCGGTATCAAAGGGAAGCTTGCCCCTAGATACGTGGGTCCTTTAAAGATCATCAGCAAGAGAGGCGATCTCGCCTATCAACTCGAGCTTCCCTCCAACTTTGCAAACGTGCATGACGTGTTCCATGTCTCTCAGCTCCGCAAGTGCTTCAAGACCACTGACCGTACCGTAAACTTCGAAGACATTGAACTCCAAGAAGACCTTTCTTATCGTGAGCACCCCGTTGCTATTCTTGAAGAAACTGAGCGCAAGACTCGCAACAAGTCAATCAAATTCCTCAAAGTCAAGTGGTCACACCATTCCGACCGTGAAGCCACCTGGGAACGCGAGGATCACCTCCGTTCTGAGTACCCGGCGTTTTTCCAGTCCTAGATCTCGGGACGAGATCCTTTCGTAGTGATGGAGTGTTGTAACACCCCGGATGTAATTTACCTTATCTGTTCTCCAACTCTTGCCGTTTCCGGCCTAAGTTATTTTATTTTCCTCGGTGTCGGGTTTTTGTCTCCGTGTGTTGTTGCCTTTGTCATACATCTCATATCATGTCTTCATGTGCATTGCATTTGCATACGTGTTCGTCTCATGCATCCGAGCATTTTCCCCGTTCTCCGTTTCGCATTCTGGCGCTCCTATCTCCTTCGGTGCCCCTTTCTACCTATTTTTGTGTGTGGGGGTTAAACATTTCCGGATTGTACCGAGACTTGCCAAGCGGCCTTGGTTTACTACCGGTAGACCGCCTGTCAAGTTTCGTACCATCTGAACTTCGTTTGATACTCCAACGGTTAACCGAGGGACCGAGAAGGCCTTGTTTGTGTTGCAGCCCAACACCCTTCCAATTTGGCACAAAACCCACCAAAAACCCTTCCATCATCTAGAGCGTTCGATCACGATCGCGTGGCCGCAAACCGTCCTCAATTTGGAGCCTCCTAGCTCCTCCTACCTATAAAAAGGTCTCTCCCTCAAAAATCCCGGATCTCCTTCCACCCTAACCCTAAAAATTTCTAGCTTCTATGCCATGTATTCTTGATGGGTGTATGCTTAGTTTGTCATGCAATGCTCTGTACTGAGTGCATCGAGCTCGTAAACATGCCTACTCGTTAACTGTTTTGCATGCTCCAGTTTTTCACCAAGTTTGAATCTGTTTATGTTTTTGCCATGTTCACATGCTTGCAATTGTATTTTCTGATCCCTTTTGGCTCAAGGTCACTAAGGGACTTTTGTTAAGTGCTTTGAGTAGCTTCATGCCATGCCTTGCTTTGCCATGTTAAGTGCTTGTAGCTTGTAGTTTTCATGCTCTAAAGTGTGCTTCCTGATGATAAATTCCAGACTGGTGTTAATTTCACTAAGTCTGAAACCTGTTATCATTTGCACTTTTGCCATGCTTGTTTGAACCTGTTAATGGATGAATTAGCCGTAGCTCAGTGTTCATCCTTTGTCAAGCATCATGAGTGGATCCCTTCCATGTATTTTGTTGTCATGTTTAAGTGTTGTAGCATATTTATCTTGATGCATTTAGTTGGTCACTTGCTGATTATCGCAGACAAGTGCCATATTTGTTTTGCTTGCCATTTTCAATCCGTGCATCCGATTCCGGTGATCTTTATATCGATTTCAAACGAAATCACCTCACCTTTCCAGTGGCACTCTTGGATTTCCAAGTTGAGGCCAGGTTCAATCATTCCTTGTCAAATCATGCATATGCATCGCATACCGCATCCGGCATATCATACCATGTTTGCATCATGTTGTTTGAGCATTGCACGTGGTTGATTGTGTTCCGTTTGCTTGTTGTTCTTGTTTGGGTAGAGCCAGGAGACGAGTTCGCGAACGAGGAGCCCGTTGAGTTCGCTTACAAGGATCAAGTCAACTCTGACAACTTTGCAGGCAAGATGATCATACCCTTGAAATCACTTCTATCTTTGCTTGCTAGATGCTCGCTCTTTTGCTATGCCTATGCTATGATACCTAACACTTGCTTATCATGCCTCCCAAATTGCCATGTCAAACCTCTAACCCACCATGTCCTAGCAAACCGTTGATTGGCTATGTTACCGCTTTGCTCAGCCCCTCTTATAGCGTTGCTAGTTGCAGGTGAAGATTGGAGATCGTTCCTTGTTGGAACATTGCTTATTGTTGGGATATCACCATATTATCTTGTTATCTTAATGCATCTATATACTTGGTAAAGGGTGGAAGGCTCGGCCTTTTTCCTAGTGTTTTTTTCCACTCTTGCCACCCTAGTTTCCGTCATATCGGTGTTATGTTCCCGGATTTTGCGTTCCTTACGCGGTTGGGTTATAATGGGAACCCCTTGACAGTTCACCTTGTATAAAACTCCTCCAGCAATGCCCAACCTTCGTTTTACCATTTGCCACCTAGCCTCTTTTTCCCTTGGGTTTCCGGATCCCGAGGGTCATCTTTATTTAACCCCCCCCCCCCCCGGGCCAGTGCTCCTTTGAGTGTTGGTCCACCTCATCAGCCGCCGGTGGCCACCAGGGGCAACTCTGGGCTGGCCTACCGGAAGTTTGGACAATCTGAGTGTGCCCTGAGAATGAGATATGTGCAGCTCCTATCGGGATTTGTCGGCACATTCGGGCGGTGTTGTTGGACTTGTTTTACCATTGTCGAGGATGTCTTGTAACCGGGATGCCGAGTCTTATCAGAATGTCTCGGGAGAAGGAATATCCTTCGTTGACCGTGAGAGCTTGTGATGGGCTAAGTTGGGACTCCCCTACAGGGTTTTGAACTTTCGAAAGTCGTGCCCGCGGTTATAGGCAGATGGGAATTTGTTAATGTCCGATTGTAGATAACATGAAACTTAACTTAATTAAAATGAATCAACCGCCTGTGTAACCGTGATGGTCTCTTCTCGGCGGAGTCCGAGAAGTGAACACGTGTTGGAGTAATGCTTGACGTAGGTTGTTCTAGGATCACTTCTTGATCATAGTTGTTCGTCCGTGCTTTTCTTTCTCTTCTCGCTCTCTTTTGCGAATAGGTTAGCCACCATATATGCTAGTCGCTTGTTGCAGCTCCACATCTTACCTTGCCTTACCTATAAGCTTAAATAGTCTTGATCGTGAGGGTGTGAGATTGCTGAGTCCCCGTGACTCATAGTTTACTTCCAAACCAGATGCAGGGACCGATGATACCATTCCAGACGATGCGCTTGAGCTCAAGTGGGAGTTCGATGAAGACTCTCGCCGTTACTATGTGTCTTTCCTAGATGATCAGTAGTGGTGCCCAGTTGGGGCGATCGGGGACGTGTCGCATGTGGTTGTTGATCTTTATTTTGGTACCGTAGTCGGACCATGGGTGTATTGGATGATTGTAATGTTATTCATGTATTTGTGTGACGTGGTGAGTGTAAGCCAACTATGTATCCTTTTCCCCTTTTATCTATTTACATGGGTTGTTGTGAAGATTACCTTACTTGCGACATTGCTTTCAATGCGGTTATGCCTCTAAGTCGTGCTTCGACACGTAGGAGATATAGCCGCATCGAGGGTGTTACAGACTGTTCATTCATGGGCTCCTGTTCATCCAGCCTCCACCGCTCCTCCACCAGCTACTGTTCAACCAGCCCTCTCCACGGGGTCCTGTTCAACCACCCCTCCATAGGCTACTATTCATCCAGCCCTCCACCGGCTACTATTCAACCAGCCCTCCACGGGGTCCTATTCATCCAGCCCTCCACGGGGTCCTGTTCGTCCACCCCCAACCGGCTCGATCAGGGTCCAGTTCATCCAGCGGCAACGGCCTCTACAACCACGGGGTCCTGTTCATCCAACCCCCCATCGAGAACTGTTCATCCAACCCCCCCCCCCCAACAACGCTCACTGTTCTTCAAGAGGCGGCAGGTTCGATCGTCTTTAGTTAGCAACAGTAGCGAAGGAATCGCTCGATCGGGTTCAGTTAACAGCCATGGATCGATCACTCCGTTTCAGTAACACATAGCCTGCAGTGCAATCACTTGGGTTCAGTAGAGGAACGCCTCGATCAGGTTCAGTTAGAGCGCAACGCCTCGCACACACGCGCGTATGTGTATGAGAGAAACGCGCAAACCTCCATGCATCACTCGGCCCCGACCACCCACCGTAACCGGGAACTCCCCACGGTTTTTTTGTCATGGGCGTCCCAAAGAATGTCATGTAGCTGCGTCTCCGGTCCGCCTAGGTCGAAAAGCCCATTTTCTGTCACGATTTTTTGTTATAGAAGTAGGAGCCCACCACATTTATGATGATACTGGGTTTTGTCACAATTATCGTCATAGAAGTGTCATAAGCATGACAGGAAAAAAATTCGTTCGACCCAAAATGACATAGATGTTTCTCTTTTTGTAGTGCTAGGAGCCAACGATGGGGGCCGCCGGGTCTGCCGGGTGCGGGTCCTGCCGGGTCCGCCGGGCGCGGGCCGTGCCAGGGCCACCGGGCATGGGTCCGACCGGCGGCATGATATTGTGGCCTGTCCCACCCCACGATGCAAGGTGGCAGGCGCCGCTCAGCTACAGGGTTGTGTCGTCCGGGCACCGCCCGCCTCGGTCAACGGCGTGGGGCACACTGTAGCCACGCCTGTGCGGGTAGACGCAAAGGGGGAGCACTGTTGCCATGCTTGCCTTGTCATGGAGGGTCGTCCTGTTGTACATCCGAAAGGACTAGTTGTTGACCTGCGGCCAGCCGGGTGGGCTGGGTAGTCGCATCAAGCCAACTCACGCTGGGGATGCGGTGGGTAGGCCAGCCAGATTGAGGGGCGTCAGCTACCCCAATGTTTTGAGAAAGGATCCAGGTTTCGTTGCCTACCCGCGTGTTGGAATCGGGGCTCCGGGGACCCAAGAAGGTTCGAACTCTGGGGTGCGCTCGCTACCCCCGCTAAGCCCTACCTTGCGACTCCACAACCTCACGGCGATGCTCCGGCATGCTCGTGAAGGAAATATGCCCTAGAGGCAATAATAAAGTTGTTATTTATATTTCCTAATATCATGATAACTGTTTATTATTCATGCTAGAATTGTATTAACTGGAAACTTAGTACATGTGTGAATACATAGACAAACAGAGTGTCCCTAGTATGCCTCTACTTGACTAGCTCGTTAATCAAAGATGGTTAAGTTTCTAGACATATACATGTGTTGTCATTTGATGAATAGGATCTAATCATTAGAGAATGATGTGATGGACAAGACCCATCAGTTAGCTTAGCATAATGATCATTTAGTTTTTTCTGCTATTGCTTTCTTCATGACTTATACATGTTCCCGAGACTATGAGATTATGCAACTCCCAAATACCGGAGGAACACCTTGCGTGCTATCAAACGTCACAACGTAACTGGGTGATTATAAAGATGCTCTACAGATGACTCTGATGGTGTTTGTTGAGTTGGCATAGATCAATATTAGGATTTGTCACTCTGTGTATCGGAGAGGTATCTCTAGGCCCTCTTGGCAATGCACATCACTATGAGCCTTGCAAGCAATTTGTCTAATGAGTTGGCCACGGGATGATGCATTACGGAACGAGTAAAGAGACTTGCTAGTGACGAGATTGAACTAGGTATGATGATACCGAGGATCGAATCTCGGGCAAGTAACATACCGATGACAAAGGGAACAATGCATGTTGTTATGCAGTTTGACCGATAAAGATCTTCGTAGAATATGTAGGAGCCAATATGAGCATCTAGGTTCCGCTATTGGCTATTGACCGGAGATGTGTCTCGGTCATGTCTACATAGTTCTCGAACCCGTAGGATCCGCACGCTTAACGTTCAATGACGATTTGTATTATGAGTTTCGTGTTTTGATGAACCGAAGTTTGTTCGGAGTCCCGGGTGAGACCACGGACATGACGAGGAGTCTCGAAATGGTCGAGACATAAAGATTGATATATTGGAAGGTTATGTTTTGACACCGGAATGGTTTCAGATAGGTTCGGGCATTTTTTGGAGTGCCGAGGGTTACCGGAACCCCCCCCCCCCCCGGGAGGGGGGGGATTAATGGGCCACAATGGGCCTTAGTGGAGAAGAGAGAGGGCCGGCCAGAGGTGGCGCCTGATAACCCACAAGTATAGGGGATCAATTGTAGCCTCTTTCGAAAAGTAAGAGTGTCGAACCCAATGAGGAGCTAAAGGTAGAACAAATATTCCCTCAAGTTCTATCGACCACCGGTACAACTCTACACACGCTTAACGTTCGCTTTACCTAGAACAAGTATCAAACTAGAAGTACTTTGTAGGTGTAACGAGATAGGTTTGCAAGAATATAAATAGCACGTAAATAAAAACTAGGGGCTGTTTTAGGTAAAGAAGCAATAAAGTTAGTATAGCGAGTGTGGAAAAGTGGTGGTAGGAGTTGCGAAATTGTCCCTAAGCAATTGACTACGTTACCAGACCGATAGCAAGTTTTATGTGGGAGAGGCCACTGCTAGCATGTCATCCCTGACTTGGAATTCTATGCACTTATGATTGGAACTATTAGCAAGCATCCACAACTACTAACGTTCATCAAGGTAAAACCCAACCATAGCATTAAAATATATTGGTCCCCCTTCAATCCCATATGCATCAATTTCTATGCTAGGTTGAAGCTTCTGTCACTCTTGCCCTCCAATACATAGTCCTATCAACATACCACTAACCCTATGGTGTGATCCACGCACGCGCTCATATGATGGGCACCAAAGGACAACAACGTAACCACAAGCAATTTAAACCAATCATAGCAATTCACCAATTATCGATAGGACAACGAAAATCTACTCAGACATCATAGGATGGCAACACATCATTGGATAATAATATGAAGCATAAAGCACCATGTTCAAGTAGAGGGTACAGCGGGTTGCGGGAGAGTGGACCGTTGTAGATACATGGGGGAAGGTGATGAAGATGTTGGTGAACATGACTGAGGTGTTGGTGTAGATTGCGGTGAAGATGATGGCCCCGGCGGTGTTCCGGCACCACCGGAAGAGAGGGCAGAGGGCCCCCTTCTTCTTCTTCTTCTTCCTTGACCTTCTCCCTAGATGGGAGAAGGGTTTCCCATCTGGTCCTTGGCTTCCATGGCATGGGAGGGGCGAGAGCCCCTCTGAGATTGGATCTATCTCTCTGTCTCCCTCTGTTTCTGCGTTCCAGATTCTGCCCTTTCACAGTTTCTTATATTCCCGGAGATCCCTAACTCTCATTGGGCTAAAATTGGACACGATTTTATCTGGATATTATTTCGGCAAAAGAAGGGCACCAACCGCCTTACAAGGTGGCCATGAGGGCCCAGGCGCGCCTGACCCCCTGGGGCGCGCTTGCCTCGTGGCCCCCTCGGGCATTGTCTCGCGTTGATTCTTCTTCCCAAAAATCACATATATTCCAAAAAAATCTCCGTTAGTTTTTATCCCGTTTGGACTCTATTTGATATGGATTTTCTGCGAAACAAAAAACATGCAACAAACAGGAACTGGCACTGGGCACTGGATCAGTATGTTAGTCCCAAAAATAGTATAAAAAGTTGCCAAAAGTGTATGAAAGTTGTAGAATATTGGCGTGGAACAATAAAAAATTATAGATACGACGGAGACGTATCAGCATTCCCAAGCTTAATGCATGCTCGTCCTCGAGTACGTAAATGATAAAAAAAGATAATTTTTGATGTGGAATGCTACCTAGCATAATCTTGATCATGTAATCTAATCATGGCATGAATATTTAAGACACGAGTGATTCCAAGCAATAGTCTATCATTTGACATTAAGACAATAATACTTCAAGCATACTAATAAAGCAATCATATCTTCTCAAAATAACATGGCCAAAGAAAGTTATCCCTACAAAATCATATAGTCTGGCTATGCTCCATCTTCACCACACAAAATATTCAAATCATGCACAACCCTGATGACAAGCCAAGCAATTGTTTCATACTTTTGACGTTCTCAAACCTTTTCAACTTTCGCGCAATACATGAGCGTGAGCCATGGACATAGCACCATGGGTGGAATGGAATATGATGATGGAGCTTGTGTGGAGAAGACAAAAAGGAAGAAAGTCTCACATCGACGCGGCTAATCAATGGGCTATGGAGATGCCCATCAATTGATGTCAATGTGAGGAGTAGGGATTGCCATGCAACAGATGCACTCGACCTATAAGTGTATGAAATCTCAAAGTGAAAATAACTGGGTGTGCATCCAACTTGCTTGCTCATGAAGACCACGGGCATTTGAGGAAGCCCATCATGGGAATATACAGGCCAAGTTCTATAATGAAAAATTCCCACTAGTATATGAAAGTGATAACTCAAGAGACTCTCTATATGAAGAACATGGTGCTACTCTGAAGCACAAGTGTGGTAAAAGGATATTAACATTACCCCTTCTCTCTTTTTCTCTCATCATTTTTTTTGTTTTTTTGGTGGGCTTCTTTGGCCTCTTTTTTTATTTGGGCTTCTTTGGCCTATTTTATTTTGATAACCTCACATGGGACAATGTTCTAATAATGATGATCATCACACTTTTATTTACTTACAACTCAATATTACAACTCGATACTAGAACAAAGATATGACTCTATATGAATGCCTCTGGCAGTGTACCAGGATGTGCGATGATCTAGCATAGCAAATATCAAAAAACGGACAAGCCATGAAAATATCATGCTAGCTATCTTACGATCATGCAAAGCAATATGACAATGAATGCTCAAGTCACGTATATCATGATGATGGAAGTTGCATGGAAATATATCTGGGAATGGCTATGGAAATGCCATAATAGGTAGGTATGGTGGCTGTTTTGAGGAAGATATAAGGAGGCTTATGTGTGATAGAGCGTATCGTATCACGGGGTTTGGCTGCGCCGGTGAAGTTTGGACCAACTCTCGAGGTGAGAAAGAGCAATGCACGGTACCGAAGAGGCTAGCAATGATGGAAGGGTGAGTGTGCGTATAATCCATGGACTCAACATTAGTCATAAAGAACTCACATACTTATTGCAAAAGTCTATTAGCTATCGAAACAAAGTACTACGCGCATGCTCCTAGGGGGATAAATTGGTAGGAAAAGACCATCGTTCATCCCCGACCGCCACTCATAAGGAAGACAATCAATAAATAAATCATGCTTCGACTTCATCACATAACGGTTCACCATACGTGAATGCTATGGAAATCACAAACTTCAACACAAGTATTTCTACAATCCACAACTAACCACTAGCATGACTCTAATATCACCATCTTTATATCGCAAAACTATTGCAAGGAATCAAACATATCATATTCAGTGATCCACAAGTTTTATGTAGGATTTTATGACTAACCATGTGAATGACCAATTCTTGTCATCTCTCTAAATAGATATAAGTGAAGCAAGAGAGTTTAATTCTTTCTACAAAAAATATGCCCACGCTCTAACAAATATAAGTGAAGCAAAAGAGCATTCTACAAATGGCGGTTTTCTATGTGAAGAGAAACAGGCAATCCAAACTTCAAATGATATAAGTGAATCACATGAAGCATTCTATAAAGCCATACTCAAAAGATATAAGTGAAGTGTAAAGAGCATTCTATAAATCAACCATGGACTATCTCATACCAGCATGGTGCATAAAAGAAAAGTGAAAACTAAATGCAAAAGACGCTCCAAGATTTGCACATATCGCATGAACGAAACGAATCCGCAAACATACCGATACTTGTTGAAGAAAGATGGGATGCCTTCCGGGGCATCCCCAAGCTTAGACACTTGAGTCTCCTTGAATATTTACTTGGGGTGCCTTGGGCATCCCCAAGCTTGAGCTCTTGCCTCTTCTCCTTCTACTCACATTGAGACCTCCTCGATCTTCGAACACTTCATCCACACAAAACTCAACAGAAAACTCGGTAAGATCCATTAGTGTAATAAAGAAAATCACTACTCTAAGTACTGTTGCAAACCAATTCATTTTTTGCATTGTAGCTATTGTAGTATAACAAGCAAACTATGCATCAAAAACAGAATATGTCTTAAATAGGACAGTCTGTAATAATCTGAACATTCACCATACCTCTGTACTCCACAAATTCTGAAATAATTAGGAAAAATAAACAATTTGTATAGAAAGACAGTGCAAAAAGTTTCAGAACCGTTTGACGTTCCAGTAAAAAATGTAAAATCGCGCACTACAACCGAAGTTTCTGTTTTGCACCGCACAAACCAACAAGCAATGTAAACATCCTAAAGGCAAATCTTAGCACATTATTTTTGTAATACAATGCAATTGTACAAGGGGATAATTATTTCTTTTGAGAAGTTTCTGTAATCAAGGTCACAAAGTTCCCATGGGCATGAACAAAGTTCAAGGAGCTCCCCCACTTCAACAATGCTTGTCTCTCTCACTTTCACTTTCCTTTTTGAAAAGTTTTGGGTTCCCCTCTTTATTTTTTTGTTTTTAAACTTTATAAAATCACTCAACAGAAATAAATGACTCTCTAAAACTTCCGGGTTGTCTCCCTGGCAGCACTTTCTTTAAAGCCATTAAGCTAGGCATAAAGTGCTCAAGTAATGAATCCACCCGGGTCCCAAGGTATATCAAAGCCAATTTGAATCAACAATGATTTGTAATTTAGTAGTGATAACAAAGTAACATATATCAAGCAATGATGAAGTCTAACTCTCTTCCTATGCATCGGCATTTCATATAAGAACAATTCATGCACATCAAGTAAAGGCCAATACATAGCATAAGCAGTTTCTTGCAATTCTACCATGTTGGAAACATAAAGAGGCGGAGATGTAGTTCCTCTCTCATAATAATTGAAAGTAGGAGCAGCAAGCACATGCATATTATAGTCATCAAAATTATCATGTGCAACGGTAAAAGGCAACCCATCAATATAATCCTTAATAAGTGCAAACTTCTTCGATATAGTGTAGTCGGGAGAATTTAAAAAGATAATAGGACTATCATGCGTGGGTGCAATAGCAACAATTTCATGTTTAACATAAGGAACTATAGCGAGTTCATCTCCATAAGCATAATTCATATTGGCATCTTGGCCACAAGCATAGCAAGTATCATCAAAAAGGGATATTTCAAAAGAATCAACGGGATCATAACAATCATCATAGCATTCATCCTTCGGTAGATTCGAAGGGAAATTAAACAATGTATGGGATAAAGAGTTACTCTCATTAGATGGTGGGAATGGGTGATCAATCCGCTCTTCCTCCTTTTGTTCTTCGCTCTCCTCCTCATCTTTTTCATCCAATGAGCTCACAATGTCATTAATTTCTTCTTCCATAGACTCCTAAAAAATATTAGTCTCTTCTTGGACAGCGGAGGAGTCATAAATATATGGTTTAATATAAGGATTAGAAGCATAATTATCATAGCAATATTTAAGTATGGCCAAATTTTCATATTTGTAGAGAGTAGTATCACACTCTTCAATAAAAGAAGCAATTTCACAAGTACCCCTAAAAGCAACAAATTCTTCAGTTTGTTGAACATCATAGTAATTATAAACACCCTTAGTATAGGAAGATACGATTCCATTATCACTAAACCCACATTGGTAAGGAAGGTGTTTCTTATGGTCTTTAGAACAACAAGTACAATCATATATTTCACATAAATTCCAAGCATAGCACTGCAAATGGTGAATTTGATCCAGTAAAAGTTTCCCTTTTTCAGATATGCGGTGTCGCACATAACAAGCACGCTCATCTAAAGATTTGCCCTCAACTAAGCTAGTTGGGGTTTCAGCCCGAGCACATAGGGATCGAAGATGATCCAAGTAAAAAGCTTCAATAGTGTGATAGATTTTGAGTGGTTCTTCAACCATTGGTTCAGTAGGTACCACTATTTTTTGGTATTTTGTGTTTCCTACCCATAACTAAAGATAGAAAACAAGACCACAAAATAAAAACTACTTAGTGATAAAGCAAACAAGCACACACGAGAATATTCACCCCACGCTATCCCCGGCAACGACGCCAGAAAAAGGTCTTGATAACCCACAAGTATAGGGGATCAATTGTAGCCTCTTTCGATAAGTAAGAGTGTCGAACCCAACGAGGAGCTAAAGGTAGAACAAATATTCCCTCAAGTTCTATCGACCACCGATACAACTCTACGCACGCTTAACGTTCGCTTTACCTAGAACAAGTATGAAACTAGAAGTACTTTGTAGGTGTAACGAGATAGGTTTGCAAGAATATAAAGAGCACGTAAATAAAAACTAGGGGCTGTTTTAGGTAAAGAATCAATAAAGTTAGTATAGCGAGTGTGGAAAAGTGGTGGTAGGAGTTGCGAAATAGTCCCTAAGCAATTGACTACGTTACTAGACTGATAGCAAGTTTTATGTGGGAGAGGCCACTGCTAGCATGTCACCCCTGACTTGGAATTCTATGCACTTATGATTGGAACTATTAGCAAGCATACGCAACTACTAACGTTCATTAAGGTAAAACCCAACCATAGCATTAAGATATATTGGTCCCCTTCAATCCCATATGCATCAATTTCTATGCTAGGTTGATGCTTCTGTCACTCTTGCCCTCCAATACATAGTCCTATCAACATACAACTAACCCTATGGTGTGATCCACGCGCGCGCTCATATGATGGGCACCAAAGAACAGCAACATAACCACAAGCAATTTAAACCAATAGCAATTCACCAATTACCGAGAGGACAATGAAAATCTACTCAGACATCATAGTATGGCAACACATCATTGGATAATAATATGAAGCATAAAGCACCATGTTCAAGTAGAGGGTACAGCGGGTTGCGGGAGAGTGGACCACTATAGATAGATGGGGGAGGTGATGAAGATGTTGGTGAAGACGACGGAGGTGTTGGTGTAGATTGCGGTGATGATGATGGCCCCGACGGCGTTCCGACGCCACCGGAAGAGAGGGGGAGAGGGCCCCCTTCTTCTTCTTCTTCTTCTTCTTCTTCCTTGACCTTATCCCTAGATGGGAGAAGGGTTTCCCCTCTGGTCCTTGGCTTCCATGGCATGGGAGGGGCGAGAGCCCCTCTGAGATTGGATCTATCTCTCTGTCTCTTTCTATTTCTGCGTTCCAGATTCTGCCCTTTCACCGTTTTTTATATTCCCGGAGATCCATAACTCCGATTGGGCTGAAATTTGGACATGATTTTTATCCGGATATTAGCCTTGTTGCGGCGAAAGAAGGGCACCAACCGCCTTATGGGGTAGCCACGAGGGCCCAGGGTGCGCCTGACCCCATGGGACGCGCCCCCTGCCTCGTGGCCCCCTCGGGCATCGTCTCGCGTTGATTCTTCTTCCCAAAAAATCACATATATTCCAAAAAAATCTCCGTAAGTTTTTATCCCGTTTAGATTCCATTTGATATGGATTTTCCGCAAAACAAAAAACATGCAACAAACAAGAACTGGCACTGGGCACTGGATCAATATGTTAGTCCCAAAAATAGTATAAAAAGTTGCCAAAAGTATATGAAAATTGTAGAATATTGGCATGGAACAATCAAAAATTATAGATACGACAGAGACGTATCAGCCCCCCCCCCCCCCCCGTGCGCTTGCCTAGTCCAAATTGGACAAGGGGAGGGGGCGGCACCCCATCCTTCCTTCTCTTCTCTCCTCTTTCCCTTCTTCTCCTACTTGGACTAGGAAAGGGGGGGGGGACCGAATCCTACTTGGACTAGGAGTCCAAGTAGGGCTCCCCCCATGGCGCACCCCCTCCTAGGGCTGGCCTCCTCTCCTCCCCCTTTATATACATAGGAAGGGGGCACCCAAAAGACACACAAGTTGCTCTTTTAGCCATGTGCGATGCCCCCCTCCACAGGTACACACCTCGGTCATATTGTTGTAGTGCTTAGGCGAAGCCCTGCGATGGTAACTTCATCATCACCACCACCACGCCGTCGTGCTGATGGAACTCTCCCTCGGCCTCAACTTGATCAAGAGTTCGAGGGACGTCATCAAGCTGAACGTGTGCTGATCGCGGAGGTGCCGTGTGTTTGGTACTTGGATCGGTTGGATCGCGAAGACGTTTGACTACATCAACCGCGTTACTAAATGCTTCCGCTTTCGGTCTACAAGGGTATGTAGACACACTCTCCCCTCTCGTTACTATGCATCTCCTAGATAGATCTTGCGTGATCGTAGGTAAATTTTTTTGAAATACTGCGTTCCCCAACAGCTCGAGCTAGGGAAGAAGAATAGTGGACACGACAGTTTACCCAGGTTCAGGCCACCTTGTGGTGTAAAACCCTACTCCTGCTTTGTGATTGGATTGCCTCGCGAGGGAGGATGAACACGAGTGTACAATGGGAAAATGGATGACCCTCCGGAGAGATCTTTCTCTACCGTGGCGCCCTGCCCCTACTTATGCTAACCTTGGTCCTCTTCCTCCGAAAACACAAGGCAGGAAGGGTTGCCACAACGGCCAGTTTGAAGGGGGACAGGGGCGCAACTTATCCTGACTAAAGGCGGTCTTCGCCTGCAAAAGCCTCCTGCCGTGACGCATCGATGGGCTCAGTGGTGACCTCCGTCCTGGCGAGCCCACTGTCCTGGTGTTCTTGCACTGAACGGGTAACCTTTAGGGATTGCTTCGGGAACCGGCACGCTGCCATTGCTCCCTTAGCATGAAAGAGGAAAGCCTCCGCGTACACCCGTGCTGGAACTCCTCTGGCTTCGCCCGTCGCCACACGCATCACCCACGTGAAGACGCAGGGTTGCGTGACTCCGTTGAACGGTCCTTGACTTGTATGCCTCCACGAGGGGTCTCGAGAGGCAACCTCAGGAAGCCGCCTAGCGAGAGGGCCTCGCGAGACTCCTGGTGACACTTGATGATGCACGCCTCGCGAGGGTCTTGCTCGTGGAGCCCTGGCAGTGGGCCAGCCTTGGGCCTCCTAGCGGACGCCACGCACTGGGCCGCAGGCAGACGACACTGGGTACCCCTGGTCCCACGGGCCCGACACCAGGGGTCATCCCCCCGACACAAGGTCCTCGTGCTCCTCGAATCTATGGGCCAAAGGGCGACACTGCTGCACCAGGTACCTCCGTCATCGAGCTCTCCCTAGGAAGACGAACAGAGTGGGTGGGGGGGGGGGGGACGACGGCTACGTGGGGGCAGCGGCTAAATGGGGGTCAGGCGTGCGGATCGGTCAGGCTATTTTAGACAGTGATAGCCCAACCCTAAGTCCCACCCGTCAGAAACTGCCTCGGCCCGCCTGCCATAAGCGCCCGCGCCCCACCTGTCATAAGAGCCCCCAATCCCACTCGTCAGTAACTGCGCAAGGTACTGCTAAACTTCTTTGACCCGACGGTGAGGCTCCGCTTGGGTAATTGTGAGAATGGGCCGAGTGATGGAGGGGAAAGTGAGAAATGTTTGCTGCCATGGGCAAAACTGAGTAGAACTAAGGAACCGAGGGCACAAAAATAGAAAACCCTTTTTCTTATGCTTGGTTGCATGTTGTGATAGATTTTCCCATGGATGTTATAAGATAAGGTGACATATTTGCATGTCTAGAAAAATAGGGCAGCGGAGCAGGTATTTAGATATACATACAGTACTCCAAAAGATATATGCAACAAGTTACACAACCAGGTTCACAAGAAGCGTTTCTGTACAGACGGAGGCGTAAACCTGTTCTTCTCCTGAGGCCGTCAGCGATGACGCGAGCGACAGAAGCCGTGACGGTACCGAACCTGGGGTCCGTGTGACCGGCGACGGCGGGGAGTCTGCCCATCACTTCCCCGCATCCAGATTCCAGAAGCACCCTTCAGTCGCCTCCTCCATCGGCCGATTGCTCTGTGGTGCGTACGGTCGCTCAACCTCCTCTACCCGCAGTCTTCGATTTCCTCTTTCGCCGCCTGCTTTGGTTGCATCAACGGCTGTGTGCTGCGATTTTAGCCCGGATGGTTGCAGTTAGGTCGGCAATTTTGGTCGAATTGGGGCAGTCTTAGGATTCCAATAACTATCTACTTACCACTATTATATTATATACCACTATAAAAGAAAAAAAGGGATAGATCCAAACAATCTAATCCATTCATCTATCAAATCTAATGGTCCATAATCCTTCCATGTTTAACACTACAAGCCACGCATGAAGCCACCACTAATCCATGCATCGCTAAGCCCGCCGTTCCAAAAAGAAAAAAAAACTGCCACAACCCACGCACACACGCACAACCGCCCGCACGCCCCCCTCCTCCCATCGCGCCTCACCGCATGCCGCCTCCTGCTCCTCCCACGCCGCGCCGCGCCGCACGCCGCCTGCGTCGGCGGTAGGGGCGGCAAGGTCCATCTCCTCCCTCAAGCTGCGGCGGCCTTGAGACACAGCGGGCTCGGCCACGAAGATGGATTTCTCCGACGGGGCATTCGATTCCTGGCCTCTGTTCCTCAACCTCGCGTCAGGCACATATGCCCCAGCGGTTGTTCCTCCTCGTGGTTAGCGACGCAGATGCCGCTCCTGTCGTTCCTCGCACAACCGAGGATGCGGAACTCCTCTACGGTGAGACGCATTGCGTAGCCTCTGCCCTCCAGCATCATGGCAGCATGCCTATGCCCACCAAATGTTCGATGAGTTCCCCTAATTGACCTATCTATATAGCTAGCCCTCTCTATTTCAGTCTCTCGTGTCATCCATATATGATCTTATTTTGTTTCAGTTTTTTGCTATATTTAACACTGACATTTGTTTAAATCCTATCCATGTTGAACCATTGAAAGGGAGCACACAAAGCTGCAGAGGCAACAACTCCAAAGGAATCAGCATGGTCATGCGTTTCTATATATTCAGTGTGACTAGAAACCAACATGCTGACTACTAAACCATATGCACAGGATGGTAGAAAATTATTATTCTATATGCACAAGATCGTAGAACATTATTATTAATGTCTACATTGGAAAGTATCCAAATTCTAAACAAGTGATTGGTGAACAATTTTTTATCTAGGTTCAAAAGTTGATAATCCATTACAGTTCTTTCATTGTGCAGGCAACCTCGGGTACAACGAAACGGCTTTGTTTTGCTTCTGTCGTCACATTGCTGAATACGACTTTGAATCTCAGCTGCACTTGACTGCTCCTTCTATATTGATCTGCTTGGCAACTTATAATTTGCACAAGCATTCCCCTGCATAGTTTGTCCTTGGTCTGAAAGAACAATTCCTGATGATATATTTGAAATCAGGTTGTTTCCTGGATCCTATGAACGATATGTACAGTCACGCTGTCATTATCCGTTTACCATCAAGTAAGTTTTCACTATGTTTTGTTTCAGTTCCATTTCAGAATCCCTAAACCATATACTCCCTCTGTTCCTCAATATAAGTCTTTGTAGAGATTCCACTATGAACCACATACGGATGTATATACATGCATTTTGAGTGTAGATTCCACTCATTTTGCTTCGTATGTACTTCATAGTAAAATCTCTACAAAGACTTATATTTAGGAACGGAGGGAGTAAATTGCAGAGCAAAGCTAGATGATGGACATCTTCACTAATAAGTAGGTGTGCTTACCACATTCCTCTTGTTTTCTACAGTTGACGATTTAAATTATTCAAGAATGCACGACGCACAAGGCTGTAAGGTTTCCGCACTTGCATCCATAGAAATCTAGGTGTTGGTAAATTCTGTTTTGGATGGATTCTGAAGGGAACTTTGTTTTTATCAAGGATCAGACAATACTAAGAGACTAACAAGAATACAGTAAATTACTGGATCATTCATAGTTCCCTAGCGTAGAATAGAACCCGTTCTGGTAACTATCTTGGGGCTCTAGAAATAATTCCTCTGAAACTGAATCATTCAGTCATACCTTCACTTTAGTAAATAATGGCTCTGGATACTGGGATCTCTCATCTTGATTATTTTTTATATACTGCATTGCAAAACCAGAAGCTCAAGCTAGGTTAGGCTAAGACTAGGCTCACAAAATAATGATGATGATTACTTAGCTAAAATTGTTCTGGAACTTTTCGTGATCTCACATTTTTTTCCCGAGACTGAATTAATGGGTATGGAATTCTATTTGGTCGAGTTGTTTATCTGAATGCAACCTTTGAATAGTTAATGAAATTTCTGGGATTTGGTGTTGCCAGATTGTTCATGTGAACGTGGCAGGAGCCTTCATTTGTGGCCTAACATTTTTTACCAGTTATTATCTTCTCATGTAATAGTTGTAAATTTGCAGTCTAGATTAGCACATATAGTGACTACTCATGCTTGTCATCACTGTACCTAAATGATGTCTTCCTTGCGTACTTGTCATCACTACACCTTCAATCGACACTGTTATTTATGCTGAATGTCAAGACCTTCAGTATTGTACACCATTTTTATGAATGCTTAGCCTAAACGTCACGGTTGTTTATGTTAGCCTTGCTTTATAAGTCAGAATGATGGGCCAAGAGCTTCCGTTTCTTTTGGGTTGGGTTTTATTTACTACGAATATATCTAGCGATACAAAGAGCACATGAGTTATTCCTACAATATTTTTGGTGTTCAGATAGAGTTAAGAAAATTATGATGTTACCAGATCTATTTAGTTCATGATTTTGGTAATTAAAATTCTAGCCTGGTGATGGATTAGGTTGATGGGTCAACATCTTCAGTCATCTTCACTTTGTAAGTTGAACTATTAATGCTTAGTTTTATTGTAGAGGGGCTTAGTTCAGTTTGCAGAACTACCATGATAAATAGACAAACTGTTTATTGACAGAGGGGATTTGTTTTTATGCATTCATAGTTATTCCTGTTATAGGCTGGTCCTCTTTTGAGGCTACTAATTGCATTAGGAAGATGTTTTCTTTCGAAATGGTTAGAAAGAGGATGTTGAACTAAACTTCCCTTAGTTCATTCCTTATATTTTTCTCATGTTTCCTCGCAATGGAAGGAGCACGATAGCTTGTGGGTGGTGCTATGGTGCAAGCGTGTAGTGGACTTGGAGGCCAGGATTTTAGCTACAGGAAAAGAATGAGGCTACAACTGGTGGACAAGTGATATGACCACGATAAGGTTAGTTTCATGCTGGGGTATTATTTTTATTATATCATGGTAGAATGTCATTATCATGTGCACCAAATTATGATCATCTATCTCATTATGTGTTGATCATAAATTCAAAAGAACTAAGGAAAGTGGAAAGAACCTAGGCTTTTGGAGTGATGATGATGAAAAATAGTTAATTGGCTTAGTCTTGGTACAGTTTGTCTGTCCTATGGTTTTACGATTTTCAAAACTTCTATTTTCACATGAATAGTTGCAATTTTTTTATTTTTTGAGCAGGATTGCACTGATGTAGATTATTGTGTCTTCATAAATTATCTTGCAAAATTTTAGAACTAAGCTCTCCAAATCTCTATGTTCACTTATTTCCCTCATATTTTATTTTTAGTTTCCTCCATACAGGGTTTGAGTTGCTTTTAATTATTTCGATCGGATCAAGTTTCTTTAGTGTACCGTGATCTTGCATGGTTCATCTGCCCATAATTCACATTCGTGTTCTCATTTGAGAATTCAAGCTGAATCTTTACGTATGAGTTGGATCTTGACTAGGCATAATTAGATGACCAAAACATCTCCCCCCCCCCCCCGCGTCGCTCCCACATCGGGCGACTCGGGCAGGCAGCGACCCTAGCCACCACCGAGCCCCGATCTACTCCCTCCTCTCCTCCCATTGCCGTCGGCTAAGCCCGAGGCAGATGGCGGTGGCGGGGTCTCCTTCTCTCCCACGGCTTGGGGTGGGGTGGGGCCCCCAATGTGTGGAGGCGCGACTGGCCGGGTCTTGCGGCACGGCGGCTAGCCCTGCCTCACAGAGGCGGTGGGCAGCTCTACTGCCAGTCGGATCTCGAATTGGTGGCGGCATGGAGGGCCTGGTGGATGGAACAACTATACATGTGGTTTGGCCTCCAGTCAGATCTTATCTGTCCTATGCGGCCTGCTCCATGCGCGGCGGCGGTGATGGCGGTCCCGTGCACACAAGGCTGGATGGAGGTTCCTCGAGCGGATCCGGGTGAAAACCCTAATCTTCGCTCGTTGCCAAAACCGACGATGGCGGCGTTTTCTGCGTCGTCCCTTTCTTGAAGGCATCATAGTGGAGAAGCTCTAGACCCCTATCTGCCACCTCCGAGGGAAACCCTAGATCGGTCGATTGGATGACGTCAACGCTCTTGTGCCGTATCCCTCTTGGGCACGTCAATCTTGGAGGTATGCATAGGCTCGAGGGACCAGTGGACGGCATCTGCGGTGGAGCGGCGCTTGACACATCGACGACGTGGAGTCTCGGTGGCATGGCGCGGCAGGGCCTCGGCAACGGATGTGTGATGATGGACGCGTGTAGGGAGGAGGTTTTGTCTGGCGCCATGTTGGCGTCAACAGCAGGCCTGGCAAGGTCGATGCGTCAGTATCACCCCTGAAGATGGATCGATGGAAGACGGCGGCGACGACCTATGAGTGCGTCGGACCGGTTTGTGCCCGACCTGGTATGTGGCTTGGTTGGGGCCTCCAGCTTTAGATGTTAGGCTTAGGTGAGAGGTGTAGGTATTCGGGCCATACTTTATGCACCCCTTCATCAATGGATAGGAGTAGCGACGGATGTTGCCAAGATGGCGGCTTCAGACATATTGATGTATTACTTTGTAAGTTCTCTGTGAATAGTTAATAAAGTGGTTGCATGCATCTCCCAGATGCAGGCTGGGGGTCATCCTCCTTTTCTAATGAAAGGCATAATTGGATGTTTTGTGGTTATTTTCTTAGGCATAGTACAAGTCGTGACATCGATACTGGCTGCACAAATCCATCAAGCTATATTAGCTGCAAACTCACTGTGTTTCTAAGTGATTTGGTTGAAATGCCTAATCTCATGGTCTTCTAAAACTTTTTGTTATATAGAAAAATGTTGCAGGTGCACATGATGAGCAGTCTTGGTGAGATTAGTGGCTGAAGCTGGCTGGCAAATATCTGAAGGTATGTGCTCCTTTTGCCATATTTTACATATTTGTGTAATTGACCAGATTTAGTTAGACTGAACTGGTAGCTTAGCTGCATAAGAGATACTCCCTTACTCCCTCTGTGTCGAAATGTAAGATGTTTTATAGTGTTAAAAAATGTCTTACATTTTAAGATGGAGGGAGTATAAAAGAAAAGATGCCAGGGTATAAGTTGTATTATTTGAGGACCCGGTGGCCCTGTGAAGATGAAGTAATTGTTGTGTTTGCTCTTCAGGAATCCACTAGACTTTTTTTTGCGGGAAGGAATCCAATAGACTTCCTGTGTAGTGAAAATGACCAATATGCGCATGAAAAAAGATGGATCACCCTGAGGTCAGCTTGCCAATGTTGTAATGTTGTTCGTCCTTAACCATCTGACATTGCAAACACTTTGGATGATGATAATAATAGGTTTCTCTTTTTCCATCAGAAAAAATGATACGGCTGTTGTATTATCTACAATTTGCCACTTCACTACAGTGGTCCATAGAGCCGAACAAGATTTAAGTGTTTTTTTATGATGAAGATTTAATTGTTCTGAAGATTGATCCCTTGTGATATTGATTTCTTTTATTTGTATACCAGGTTTGCAATGTAAATCTTATGGAAGGTGACACTGTTTGATCAAGAGATGAACACCATTCAATTGGCAACTTTGGATTGTTCCCATTATTGGAGTTTGATGTTTGAAATTAGTTGTTTTTTTGCATTTTGACACGGAGTTATGTTGTTTCACCACATGCAACAATTTAAATTTTGGTGTTCGAAATATGTTTGACTAAATATATATGGAGTATTAGTTAGTACGTGCATTGCACGTGCGCGTTTACTAGTGCAGTTGTGGTAGTACTAATTTGTAGGTCTAGTTTTCTACAGCTTCGGTAAAGATCAGATAGAAGTATTGGGGTAGCAATACCAGTGGGAATTCTACCTCCTTTTGGTTGCACGAATAATCAATCGGGCCTCCATTTTTTTTCTCTGCTTCTGACGGAATCTAGGAAATTGGGAGTATACAGGATGATGGCAGTTGGTTCAGTATTGACCCCATGGTGTTAATAGGATGCCTCGAGCTTATTTTCATGGCTACTTAATTTTCTATCTCCCCTTTCTCACTGATAACATTGATGAGATGACACTCTGGTTGTATATAGTATCATGATCATCATATAGGGATGTCTCCGCTCCGCCCCCTCCCCCTCGCTCCTGCTCCGCGCGCCTGACCCAGCCCACCACCAGCCTCGCCGCCGTCGAATCCCTGGCGGTAGCCCTCCCAAAGCCTCTCCCTTCCCACTCCGGCGCGCCCCTCCCATGGCCTCTTCCAGCCCCCGCTCCGGCAACCGCCGCGCGGCCCGCTGGATGGACTCAGACGACGACAGCTCCAGCTCACGCTCCTACCGCGACGTGGTTGCTCACGCCTCCCCCGCCCCAAGCCCCGCCGCCACTGCAGCCTCGCGGAACCCAGCCGCCGCCCGCCTTGGCCCCCGCTCGGAGGTCCATCGTGTGGGCGGCCACGAGCCTGCTGTGGACCAGGACGGCTTCCGGCAACCTCGGCGCAAGAACCGGCGCCGCCACCCTCGTCCGGCCCCGGCGCCGGCCTCGCTGCAGCGGTGGCGCACCCCCTCGCCTGAGGCTGTCGCGGGCTTGTGCTTCCGGTGCCTCGACCCCGGGCACGCCGTCCGCGACTGCACCAACGACATCCGCTGCCGCCGATGTCTCGTCTCCGACCACGACTCCAGGCAGTGCGACTGGCGTCGCCCCACCGCCCGCGGCGCCCGGCCGCCACCGCCACGCACCGCTTCGCCGCCAGGTGCGCGCGCGCCCTCAGCCCCGCGCGCGCCGGCGCCCGCCCGTGCGCCTGCGCTGCAGACTCGCTCCGCGGCTCCCCCCGTCGCCGTTCCACCACCGGCGCGCCCTACGGCGCCCACCCCCGCGCTCGAGCTCGCGCCCCCTAGCCCGGACCGCGTCATCATCTCCCACACGGTCGAGATGGATGAGGCTGGGGCGGTCTTGCCGCGCCATGGTGGCCTCCATCACGGGGACAAGGCCGTCTGTGACCGCGCGCGAAGTCGAGGAGACCCTCTACTCCTCCTTTGAGCTGTTGCCCGGCGACTTCTCCGTCCACATCCACCACCCTGAAGACTTTCTTATCGTCTTCACCACCTCGCAGACCATGGACCGCCTCGCCGGCGACCACTTCCTGCGCACCCCGGCCTTCTCGCTTTCGATGCGCCCCTGGAGCAAGCTCGCCCACGCCGGCTACGGCACGTTCGAGTACCACGTCGAGCTAGAGCTCCGCGGCATTCCGGCCCAAGCCTGGCACCTCTCCACGGCGGAGCACCTCCTTGGGGCCAGCTGCTGGATCGAGCGGCTGCACCCAGACACGAGATCGCGCGCAGACCTCGCCACCTTCCATCTCTCTGCGCGAACCCGCGACCCTGCGCGCATCCGTCGCCAGGCCATTCTGGAGATCGTCGAGCAAATCCCCTCTCGCCTATCCTCCTCGCTGCCGACGGTCCGAACCCTAACCTACCCCGTCTCCATCCAGCTAATGCGCGCCGCGGTGGACCGATCGGGCGCTGACGCCGCAGGGCCAGAGGATGGCCACGGCGACGACGGTGCTGACGGCGACCATGCGGGCAGCGCCGACGCCAATGGCAAAGGCAATGCCGGCCACGGCTGGCACGGCCGACGCGCGCGCAAGAGGTGCCGCACCACGGCTGCGACCGTGGGCGCCGCCCCCGGCATGGCCATGGCCCCTGCCGGCCGGTCGGATGGCATGGCCTTGGAGGCCACCGGCTGGACCGCTGCCGCCCGCACGGCTCGCACGGACGGTGTGGCTACCTCGCCGGACTGGCCCTACGGCCTCTGCCATGGCCCTACATCACCGCCGTCCGAAAGAACCGTGGTCCCCTGGCGTGATCACGGTGGGGCCAGTCGTTCTCGTCGCCACCCCAAAAGGGGAAAGCGCAGAAACAGGCGCAGGACGAAAGACAAAGTGGAGCCTGCCAAAGCTGTTGTCCAGGCGTCACCAGACCAGACCGACCCAGGCCAGCGTGTTGTGGACAGCACGGCCGTGCCAGTTGGCGACTTGCTAGCGGTGCGGCAGCTGCGTGAGCCCTCTGAGAGCCTGTGCCCATCGTCCCCTAGCGGACGGCTGGTCGCGCACGCTGGTGCCACCCTGTCCTCACCCAGCCAGCTCCTGTCTCGGGATCTGGTGGCCTACTTGGCCCCCTCCCCACCCTCTGCCAGCATGGTGCCAGACTCGCAACCTATGGGAAGTGATGAGCCGGCCCATGATGATCCGCTGTCGGGGGCTGCTGTTGGCCCGCACGTGTCAGCTCCTAGCGCACCCATGGACGGACCCACGACCGAGTCAACTTCTGCATGCGCGTCATCGCCCGGCATGCCACCGGACGGGCCCGCTCCTGGCTCAGCGCTCGCTTGCGCCATGGCGCGCGTTCGGGATGTGGCTCCCCACCACGACCGCAGCAACCCAGGGGAGGACCCCTCCCCAGAGTTGGGCCACCAGCCCAACCCCGTGGCCCTAAACGCCCAGGCGGCCCCCTCCAGCGAGCCCAGCAGCAATGCCATGCAGCCTAGCGGCCCATTTCATGCATCGGACGACCCTGCGCCTACCGCGACCCCGCCTCGACCAACTACGCAGCGCTTCGCCTCGCCTCCAATCACGCTGCGCCGCTCCCGGCCGCGAGGTGCATCCTGGACGTTGGGCGAGTTCCTCTCCACCGCCACCAAACACCTGAACACGATCCTTCCCGCGCCTGGGAAGCGGCATCGCCGGCAGCCCCTTAACTTCTCTCCGCGCCGGGGCCGCTCGGCCTCGTCCGCATCCTGCCGGGCCGCTGCACCGCCGACCGCAGAGCGCCGTGCGCAAGTCCAGGTGATGCGTACGCTTGGGATCCTCGGCCTCGACCAGAAGATCTCTGCCGCAGAGATAAAGCATACGAAGACGTCTTCGCCGCTCCGATCCCGATGGCTGTGCTCTCTGCCATTGCTGCACTAGTCGACCGCGAGCTGCCCGTCGACACGGAGGCGTCGGCGCCTGCCTCTGCGACCTTGGCGGCTGAGGTTGCGGTGTAGCGTGGCGCTCCACCTCCATTGTCGACCCCGTTTCCATGGATCACGACCTAAAAATTGTGATATGGAATGTGCGCAGCCTTAACGCGCGCGCGACACACCGCCATCCGCTTGCTAATCGTCACTAGTGGCGCCTCCATTGTATGTTTGCAAGAGACTAAGATGGCTTTGATCTGCTCGTCGGTTGTCCTTGAGGCGCTCGGCTCCGTGTTTGACGAGTACGTGTACTTGCCGGCGGATGACACCCGTGGCGGCATCCTGCTGGCGTGGAAAAGCCGGGTGGTAACCATCACTAACCCTGAGTTCACCACACACACACTGTCGGCCCGGGTCACTCCCCCTCAAGCCAGCACCCGCCTTGGTGGCTGTCCATCGTGTATGGGCCTCAACTGGACGGCGAGAAGATCGAGTTCCTTCGTGAACTCTGCGACCTACGCACCTCCTGCCCAGGGCCATGGATGCTTTGCCGCAACTTCAACCTGATCTACCGCGATGAAGACAAAACAACAACAACTTGGACAGACGCATGATGAGGCGGTTCAGACACTTGCTCAATGACTTGGCGCTCAAGGAGGTCTACCTTAATGGGCGCCGCTACACATGGTCTAACGAGCGCTCCCCTCCAACTGTAACACCCCGGATGTAACTTTCCCTATTTGTACTCCTACTCTTGCCGTTTCCGGCGTTAAGTTATATTTATTTCCTCGGGTTCGGGTTTTGTGTCTCCGTGTGTTGTTGTCATTGTCATGCATCTCATATCATGTCATCATGTGCATTGCATTTGCATACGTGTTCGTCTCATGCATTCGAGCATTTTCCCCGTTGTCCGTTTTGCATTCCGACGCTTCGTTCTCCTCCGGTGGCCATTTCTAGCTTTCTTTCGTGTGTGGGGATTAAACATTTCCGGATTGGACCGAGACTTGCCAAGCGGCCTTGGTTTACTACCGGTAGACCGCCTGTCAAGTTTCGTGCCATTTGGACTTCGTTTGATACTCCAACTGTTAACCGAGGGACCGAAAAGGCCTCGTGTGTGTTGCAGCCCAACACCCCTCCAATTTGGCCCAAAACCCACCAAACTCTGCTCCATGTCCTAGAGCGTTCGATCACGATCGCGTGGCCGAAAACCGCACCTCATTTGGACTCTCCTAACTCCCTCTATGCCTATAAATAGACCCCCCCCCCATTCCAAATCCCGGGTCTCCTCCCCCGAAACCCTAAAATCTCAGATCCGCCGCCGCCGGACACGTCCGGACAGCCCCGCCGCTGCCACGTGGCGCCGCGCCACACGCCGCCGCCTGCGCCCACTTCGCCGCCCCAGCCGGCCCGCTGAGGCCCGCAGCCGGCCCTCCCGGCCCGCATCGCCCCGCCGCCGCCTACCGAAGCCGCCGCCCTCCTCCACGCGCAGCCGCCGCCGCCCACGCGCCGGTCGCCGTCCTCCGCGCCGCTGCCGTGCGCCGGTCACCGCCCACGCGCCGGTCGCCGTCCTTCGCGCCGCTGCCGTGCGCCGGTCACCGCCCTGCCGCCCGCTGCCGCACGCCGGCCGCCGCCCCGCCGCCTCCGCCCCGGCCCCGACAGCTCCGGCCGCCACGAGCCTCTCCGGCGACCTCGACATTCCGGCGGTGAACAGTAACTCCGGCGGCCTCGTAATCCGCGCAGATCTCAGATCTGAAATCCTAACCCTAGGTCATTTTTCGTCTAAGTCCTCAGGATTTTAGCTCATATGCACATGTTCGCGGCTCCGTAACTTTTCATCCATAGCTCCGATTTGGGCATATAGCATATCAAAATGTTCATCTCAGGGAGTACATCATTTCATTCCATTGCATCATTTTCATTTGAGCTCAATGCCCGAAATGCTGTTAGAAGAGGGCTTCGTGAGTTAATTGTCAGATCTGCTAGTTCATTTTAGACTTTTGTCATTTTTGCCATGATTAATGTGTGCATGTTATGCCCGTGAGTTCTACATATATTTTGTTAAGGGTTTGTCATCTTTCCAGAGGTGCAACCCATGTATTTTTAGGATGTGTGTGGTCTCTTGTGCAAGCTTGCAAAGTGGTGCACTTGCTAATTCTGTTTTCAGGGACTTAGTAATTTCACTAAGTCCTGGGATTGTTTATCTCATGATGCCATATGTTCTTGTTGTTTCCTAGTGATCCGTGCCCCTTTTGAGGATGATCATTAAGGGAGTTTTGTTAATATTGTAGTGCTCTATCCATCCATGTCTTTGATTGCAATTATGGAGCACCCTAGGTTGAGTCAATCGAGCTCTACTTTTGCTTCGTTGTGAATCTGGACAGATCGTCAACTCATTTGCGATTTTGCCGATGTTATTGTGGTTGATCCGTGCATGCTATGCCATTGTTCTTGCCATGTCTAGCTTGTATTTTGTGCCTTCTTTATGGGTGTATTCTTGTCTTGCCATGACTTGCACCGTAGTGAGTGCATCGAGCTCGTAAACATGCCTTCGTGAGTTATGTTTCAGCATGTCCCAGTTTTCACCAAGTCTGAAAACTGATTATGTTTTTGCTATGTTCGTGTGCTTGTTTGTATATTTTGTGATCCCTTTTGGCTCAAGGTCACTAAGGAACTTTTGTTAAGCTTGTTGAGTAGCTCCATGCCATGTCTTTATTTGTCATGTTCAAGTCCTGTAGCATGTTGTTTTGTTGCTCCGAAGAGGGCTATATGGTCTGAAATTCCAGACGAGTGTTAATTTCACTAAGTCTGAGATCTGTTTTACCATTTGCGTTTTTGCCATGCTTGTTCGAACCTGTTAATGGATGAATTGGCCGTAGCTCAGTGCTAGACTTTTGTTAAGCATCTTGTGTGCATCCCTGCCATGTATTTTGTTGTCATGTTTGGGTGCTGTAGCATGTTCTTTTCATTGCATTTAGATGCCTACTTGCTGTAAATCGCAGACCGATGTCATTTTTGAAACGCTTGCCATTTCCAAACCGTAACTCCGATTCCGGTGTTCTTTATATCGTTTTCAAGTGATTCCATCTCATCTTTCCAGTGGCACCCTTGGAATTCCAAGTTGAGGCCAGGTTCATGCATTTCCTGTCATATCTTGCATTTTGCATCCCGCATCGCATCCCGCATAGCATATCATCATTTCATCATATTGCTTGGTCTTGCACGTGGTTGATTGTATCCTTGTTGCTTGTTTGTCTTGTTTGGGTAGAGCCGGGAGACGAGTTCGCTACCGAGGAGCCCGTTGAGTTTGCTTTCGAGGATTCAGTCAACTCTGACAACTGTGCAGGCAAGATGATCATACCCTCGAAATCACTACTATCTTTGATATGCTAGTTTGCTCGCTGTTTTGCTATGCCATTGCTATGATGCCTACCACTTACTTGCAAGCCTCCCAAATTGCCATGTCAAACCTCTAACCCCCCATGTCCTAGCAAACTGTTGATTGGCTATGTTACCGCTTCGCTCAGCCCCTCTTATAGCGTTGCTAGTTGCAGGTGAAGATTGAAGGCCGTTCCTTGTTGGAACATCTTTTATTTACTTGTTGGGATATCATTATATTACTATGTTATCTTAATGCATCTATATACTTGGTAAAGGGTGGAAGGCTTGGCCTCTCGCCTAGTGTTTTGTTCCACTCTTTCCGCCCTAGTTTCCGTCATATCGGTGTTATGTTCCCGGATTTTGCGTTCCTTACGCGGTTGGGTTATAATGGGAACCCCTTGATATTTCGCCTTGATTAAAGCTTTTCCAGCAATGCCCAACCTTGGTTTTACCATTTTCCACCTAGCCTTTTCTTTCCCTTGGGTTCTGCAGACTCAAGGGTCATCTTATTTTACCCCCCCGGGCCAGTGCTCCTCTGAGTGTTGGTCCACCTGTCAGCTACCGATGGCCACCAGGGGCAACTCTGGGCTGGCCTACCCGTACCTAGGACAATCTGAGTGTGCCCTGAGAAAGAGATATGTGCAGCTCCTATCGGGATTTTTCGGCACATTCGGGCGGTGTTGCTGGTCTTGTTTTAACCTGTCGAAGTGTCTTGAGTTACCGAGATACCGAGTCTGATCGGAACGTCTTGGGAGGAGGTCTAATCCTTCGTTGACCGTGAGAGCTTGTCATGGGCTAAGTTGGGACTCCCCTGCAGAGACTTGAACTTTCGAAAGTCGTGCCCGCGGTTATGGGCAGATGGGAATTTGTTAATGTCCGGTTGTAGATAACTTGAACCTTAATTTAATTAAAATGAATCAACCGAGTGTGTTACCGTGATGGCCTCTTCTCGGCGGAGTCCGGGAAGTGGACACGGTGTTGGAGTAATGTTTGCGCAGGTTGTCCTCTAGTTTCTCGCTCGTGCTTTGCCTCCTCTTCTCGCTCTCTTTTGCGAATAAGTTAGCCCCCATATTTGCTAGTCGCTTGCTGCAGCTCCACTTATATTTATCTTGCCATACCCTATAAGCTTGAATAGTCTTGATCACGAGGGTGCGAGATTGCTGAGTCCCTGTGGTTCACAGATTACTATTACACCAGATGCAGGGCCTGATGATTCCGCTCCAGGAGTCGCGTATGAGCTCCAATGGGAGTTCGACGAAGACTCTCAACGATACTACGTTTCCTTTCCCGATGATCAGTAGTGGTGCCCAGTTGGGGGCGATTGGGACCGTGTCGCTTGTTGGGTTCTCTTTCATTTTGGCGTCGTAGTCGGGCCATGAGTGTTTTGGATGATGTAATGTTATTTATGTACTTGATTGACGTGGCGAGTGTAAGCCAACTATGTTATCTCCCCTTTTATTATTACATTACATGGGATGTTTGTGAAGATTGCCTAACTTGCGACATATGCCTTCAATGCGATTATGTCTCTAAGTCGTGCCTCGACACGTGGGAGCTATAGTCGCATCGAGGGTGTTACACCAACCCTGGTCCACCTCGACAGGGTGCTATGCACGACGGACTGGGAGGAGCGCCATAGCAGCTGCCACCTTCGATGCCTCACCTCGGTGGTCTCCGACCATAGCCCGCTGCTCCTGGATTGTTCTCCGCAACCACCGAGCCACCGACGATTCCACTTCGAGGACTTTTGGGTGAGCTTGGATGGGTTCCAGGACGTCGTCGCGGAAGCCTGGCTTTCCGTGGATGACGCCGACCCATTCCGGCGGCTCGTGCGGCGCCTCCAAGCCACGGCTCGCAAGCTGACCAGCTGGAGCGCGCACACGGTCGGCAACGTTCGGCACAAGCTGGCCCTTTTCCGTGAGCTGCTGCTCCGGTTTGACAAGGCCCAGGAGGACAGGATGCTTTCTGCTCATGAGGAGTGGCTACGCAAGCAAATCAAGCGCTCCTACCTTGGACTAGCGTCTCTCGAGCGCACCATTGCGCGGCAGCGGGCGCGCATCGCAACCCTCAAGGACGGAGACGCTAACACCTCCTTCTTTCACCGGCAATGCTCTTATCGCCGCCAGAAGAATCGGGTGCACAGCCTCGACGTTGATGACCACACGCTGACCGACCATGCCGACATGGCCTCCGCTGCCTTCGCGCACTTTGACGAGTTGTTGGGCACCGAGGTCGGCCGTGACTGCACGCTGGACCTCTCGCAGCTGATCACCCCATCTCCGGACCTCCTCGAGCTGGACGCGCCCTTCGAAGACGAGGAGATTTGGAATGTCGTGAAGCAGCTGCAGCGCGCAAGGCACCAGGGCCCGACGGCTTCACGGCCGAGTTCCTACGCGCTTGCTGGCTCACGGTCAAGGATGACTTCGCCGCCGTCTTCCAGCAACTCTACGACATGCGGGGGCGCGGGTTCGCATGTCTGAACCAGGCCCTGCTCTCCCTGCTCCCCAAGCACGCCGACGCGAGCTGCCTGCGGGACTATCGGCCGATCAGCCTCATCCACCTGCTTGCAAAAGTCTTCGCCAAGGTGCTATCGCTCCACCTCGCGCCGAGACTCGACGCCCTCGCCAGCAGCAACCAGAACGCCTTCATCCCCGGGCGCAACCTCCATGACAACTTCGTCTTGGTGCGCCAATCTGCTCGTCTTCTGCACCAGCTGGGAGCACCGGGCGTAATGCTGAAGCTTGATCTCGCGAGGGCGTTCGACTCGATATCCTGGCCTTTCCTCTTCGAGGTGCTGAAACAATACGGCTTGGGGGACAGATTCCTTGAGTGGCTGGCGATCCTCCTGTCTTCTGCTAGCACCAAGGTGCTGCTCAATGGAAGCCCTGGCTCCCCAATTTGGCACCGCCAAGGCCTGCGCCAAGGGGACCCGATGTCGCCGCAGCTGTTCGTCTTGGCTGTTGACACCCTTGGTCGCCTGTTCAAGCGCGCCACCGAGCTCGGGATCATACGCCGGCTGCACCCCTCCAGGCCGGGCATCCTGACTCCACGTCAACTTTGCCAAGAGCACCGCCACGCTCATCCGCTGTGAAGATGACACTGTACCGCTCGTCGTCGAGAGCCTGGGCTGCCCAATCGTCAAGCTCCCCATTACCTACCTCGGCATCCCGCTCACCATTCGATGCCCCACCACCACGCAGCTGCTACCCCTCGTTGACAGAGTGGCGGGCAGACTGCCCACCTGGAAGGCTTGGCTCATGAACCGAGCAGGCCGGCTTGCGCTGGTGAAATCGGTGCTCAGCGCGATCCCGCTGCACCAGCTGCTTGTGTTGGCGCCCCCAAAGAGGATCCTCCGCATGCTTGAGCGTATCCAGCGTGGCTTCCTTTGGGCCGGGCGCGCCGAGGCCAAGGGAGGCCACTGCCACGTTAACTGGCGTCGTGTCTCGCGCCCCAGGAGCCTCGGCCGGCTGGGCGTGCACGATCTGGAGCGCACCGGCATGGCGCTTAGGACCCGTTGGCTCTGGTTCAGCAAAACCGATGGGCGCCGTGCTTGGGCTGGTCTCGACCTCCAGTTCTCTGCTGAGGAGCAGGCCTTCTTCTTCGCTAGCACCCACACGTCCATTGGGAACGGTGGATCAATGGACGCTCCGTTCGTGAGATTGCACCCTTGCTGCACGCGTGCATCCCCAAACGGCGAAGGAAGAATAGGACGGTCGCTGAGGGCCTGCGGGCCCATCTCTGGGCGCGCGACATCCACGGCGTCTTGGGCGTTCACGAGATCGGCCAGTACTTGTTGCTTTGGCGACTCCTCGAGGGTATTGCCCTCTCCGCCGAGCCTGACAAGCTGATTTGGAAGTGGACTGAGGCCGGCACCTACACTGCCAAATCCGCCTACCTCGCATCCTTCCATGGATCAATCGCCTGCAACCATTGGAAGCTCACTTGGAAGAGTTGGGCGCCGCCGAAAGTGAAGTTCTTTCTCTGGCTCGCCAGCCTTGACCGCTGCTGGACGGCTGACCGCCTTGATCGACATGGGCTTCAGCACCACACGGCGTGCCCCTTGTGCAACCAGGCCCCGAAGACGATGCAGCACCTCCTGCTAGCCTGCCCCTTCTCGCGGCAGGTCTGGCACGAGATCCTTTCCTGGATGCGCATGACCTGCCGAGCGCCGGCCAATGACAGCTCCCTACTCGATTGGTGGCTCAACGCTAGGCAAGACACCTCCCAGCTGATGCGCAAGGGGCTTGCATCCGCGATGCTTTTGACATCCTGGATGATTTGGAAACACCGAAACGACTGCATCTTCGACCGCGTGCAACCGTCCGTTCACGCCTTAGTGAGTAGGATCAAGGCCGAAGCCAGGCTTTGGGCCACTGCTGGCGCTGCTGGCCTTAGAGTCGTGCTGCCCACCTCATGGGATGTGCACTAGCATCTACTTTCTTTGTGAAACTGCCTCCTAGGAGGATTGTAATTACAAACTCCCTCTTTTCAATGGAATGAAACGCATGGGTCTCCTGCATTTTCTTGAAAAAAAATGATCATCATATAATTTATCGAACACATAAACTGACAGCATTAGGTGGTTTTTGTCAGGAACAAAATGGATGAACAGAGAATAGCTTGCATATCTGTCACTTGGAGAGGCAGGCAACTTGACGTTGATGCAGACCCAAGCTGTACGGTGAAGGAATTTGGGCGACTGCTCCAGGATTTGACTATTTTTAAACCAGAGATGTTGAAGTTCATAGTTCCACAATCTGCAAGTAAAGGTTCCAAGCTGATCAGTCCATTTTTAGACCCCCATTCAAGCTTAACACTGGAAGAAGCTGCTGTCAGTGAGGTATGATGCGCATGCATTGCACGTATATTCAACATGCTGTTGGGTAATTGCTAATGCAATGGTGAATAACACAATTTCTATGCACCTTTCTCTCTCTCTTTTCGTGCATCAGGGTAAGCCTATTAGAATATTTTTTTGGAAAAGGAGGATAAACCCCCGGCCTCTGCATCTAGACGATGCATGTGGCCATCTTATTAATTATTCACAGCGACCATACAAAGTAATACATCAGTGAGTCTAAAACCACCATCCAGGCAACACCTGTTGCTACTCATATCCCATTGATGAAGGTGTGCCGAATATCCGGGCCTAATACCAAATGGTCACTCTGTGCATTTAAAAACCGAACCGAAAAACCATACCGAAAATAAACCGAACCAAACCAATTTTATGGTTTTTATGGTTTCTGGTTTCGGTATGGTATGAACTTTTCATACCGATTTGAACTTGGTTTTTATGGTATATACCGGAAAACCGAACGGTTAACCGAATAAACCGAAGTAAAAAATAAATTTATATTTCTTGAGATGAACAACCATACAAGTTGTCATTTTTCTTGTACATGAGTCAAATGCACTACTAAGCACGTAATTTTTTCTTGTAACATAGTCATTTTTCTATTTTTAAAATGCTAAGGACGTCCATAACCATCAACAGATGAATCAATGCATGCATATATACTTATATATATATAGTCATATACTATTTGTGTACAATAGTATGTGTTTTGAGTCATAAATTTGCTAATTATTATTACGTCATTTCCAAATTCGCGTCAACTTTGGTTTTTATGGCATATACCGAAATCATACCGAAATAATTTGGTATATACCGAAACCGAACCGTATTTTAATTTCATACCATATTTACCGAAGTATTAATACCGTACAAACTGAAAAACCGTATAAATCGAACCATGTAAACCGAATAAACCGAACGCACAGGGTGACCAAATGGACATCGCACCAAACTCTAACATCTAAAGCTGGATGCCCCAGCCCAGCCACATATCGGGACTGGGTCCCATACCGGCCTATTAGAATGATGGGTGTCTTTGAAGATGAAATTGAGGAAGTATCAGACAATGGCAAAAGACCAGATCTGCGGATAATTGGATTTGAAGAGGAAGAACAACGGCTGAGTCAATGATCTTCAGGCAGGCCCCGTGTTTCACTAAAACTTCCACAGGGGCAATACATCTTCTGTGATTTTCGGACACTTCACTTACCCGGGGCTGAGGTTAGTCAATCTTCTGAACCCATTTGTGTTTTTCGGTTCATATGAGACAGATCCATTGGATAACAATCATGATGCCAGTTTGCTCATAAATCTTACTTCTGCTCATGCTATTTTGTACCTTTACATTTTTGGTCTTCCTGCTTGAATAATTCTATGCTCTTTCCATTGGATCATTCGAGCAGTCAGCAGTGTGTATGTCATGGATATTGATTTGCAAAGTATGGAAAAACTAGATTGTGTAATTTAAACAAATATCTATACAGGAGAGCATAGAAGACCCAAAATCATGTTGCCTGCTAATTTGTTTATTTAGTCCAGAATAAATGAACATAATTTTGAAGCCATTTCCATCTCATACCACTAACTTTCTAGAATGATGAAATCCATGTTATACTCCTTGATCATGTCAGGTGTTGCCTAAAAACTCTACTTTCTCCGTCCGTCCGTCTGTCCCAAAATTACACAATCATGGCATGCTAGTAGTAGCAAGTTTCTGTCTGATTTGTATAATCGTGGGTAGGCCAATCATGGCATCTTAAATTAAAATTGTGTGCTTATTTGCCTTTTGGGTGCCAGTTGAATCCACCACCTTCAGAAGCTCTGAAAAGAATGCACATGCTTGCTTGTGACCCCGGCATAATTGCGATCATGAACAAGGTAACAATCTTCAAGTGGCAGGTCTGTTTCTTTGTGTAGTTTCATATTTAGACAGTTAATTTTTTCGGTTTTTTCAGCATAGATGGCAAGTGGGAATCATGACTGAAATGGCACCAGTGGGATATGTAGGTGTTAGTCCAAAATGCATTATAGGCTTCAATAAGGTGAATATAAGTTACTCGCATACAGTACAATTAATATTCATCACGCAGCAATTTTTGTTTTCTGAGGGTATATTGTGTGCTATTCATATAGAACATGGGAGAGGAGATACCCCTTCGCCTACGAACTGATGATTTGAAAGGATTTCGGAAATACGAAAGTATCAAGAAAACTCTGCTCCATGAACTTGTAATTTTTTTGGTTTTATATTCCCATAGAATTTGTATTTCGTATGCGGATTATCTTTTTGCTATCGTTACGGCCTTTTACATTTTTTTTACTTGTCTATTCATTGATTTCAGGCGCATAAGGTGCACTCTGAGCATGATGCCCACTTTTTCGCTCTTAATAAGCAGGTTCTTTATTTTAGCTGCCCCAGTTGCCTTTGTTTGCCAGCTGTTTGCTTTGACTTCACCTGATCCTCAACTTACAGTTATTTTTCTGTTCGGTTGAATGAGGAAGCTGCGTCCTTGGACTGGACCAAATCAAGTGAACATGTGCTGAGTGGCCGCAAAATATTTGATTCCTATGAAGATGAATTTGATTTAGAACCGGAAGATCATGTTGTCGGTCACAAGCTTGGGGGTGGATCGAGTTCACTGGCAAGTGCCTGTGTGTTGCAAGGAGTAGCTGCTTATCAGCTTCTCTTGAGTGCATCATCAACAGATTTGGGGAGTTCCCACAGTAGTGTTACTAAATCTGTGGAGAAATATAATGTGCAGGGTACACAAGCTGAACCTGATCCGGATGATGCTGGTCAGGATTTTATTCAGGAAAATGTGAAGGCGGAACCAGGCCCAGATGATAATGATGCCATGCCTATTGATGTAGGATCAGCAGGTTTTGTGGCATCTACAGAGCAGAATACCAGAGGTTATTCTGAGCCTGTTCCTGATGATGTTGCCAAGAAAAGCTCTGTTGGTTGCCTAGAACCTGATCCTGATGATTCGGCAGATGTTGACATGCTTAACAAGGAGATCAATGGTGAGCATGATAATGAACCTGATCTGATGATGGTACTAGTGAGTTTGTCCTGGAATCTAGAAACAAGACGGAAGTGGAGATGGAGCTGAGAATTGACTCCACAGTTCTGAAATCTGAACCTGATCCTGATGACTCCTCTAGCTCTATTCAAAACCAGGAGGTGTGCATTGATGGGAAGCGCATGGGAGAACCTGATCTGGATGCTAGTACCTGTGGAGCTGTTCTGAAACCTGGAAATAAGATTCGAGCGGAGATTGGGCAGAGCAGAAAACACTCAGTTTTGGAGTCTGAACCTAACCCTGACGATCATGCTGCTAATTTAAAGAGAGATGAACTGCAAAGAATAGAAGAGCCAGTGGCAGCCCTCTGTTCGTGTCTCCAGTAGGCTATTGAAATGCTTCGGTCGCAAGCTACACCTTCAGAGGCATCCTCTGCACTTCAAACACTCTTCAAAATTATCAAGAATGTGATAGAGAACCCAAATGAACCCAAGAAGATTGCGCAAGGTATGCTTGGTTTCTGTATGTTATGCTTTGTCTTCTGATGCACTAAAACAAATTGTTGCTAATTATCATCCTTTTGTCCAAACTTCTAGACCAATTCGCATTTCCAAAGGAGCGTGGCGAATTACAAAGGTACATCTCTTATCTCTGCAAAGTCCCACTAGTCTTAAAATTCTGGTGTACACTATAGGAGTAACTGCCTTCTTCCCTTTCCCTCTCAAAACCAGCTCCGATGGAGGTCCTCGAGTTGATTGGCTTCCGCGAGGATGTGGTCTCGGATGAGATTGGGCGTGCGGAGACCTACCTGGTTCTGAAAAGGAAGGATCTTGTGTTGCTGTGGCTTGCGAAGTCCTCTCTTGAAGTATCCATGGCTTGATCCTGTCGGCTGTATACCTGTATTTCATCCCCTTTGTGCTGCGAAAATGGTTTAGTTTGTTCTTGTGCAATGAGAATGAGAACATGAAACTCTGTGTTGTCTGTCAGCTTCTCAACTGTATACCAAAGATATGTGATTGCAGATACACTCGTAAACATCTTCTCTCGGGCTTATGCTAGATTGAATTGGTTTTGGAAAAACATTGACCATCACATATGCTGTCTGTGCTCAGTGCTCCCCTTTTGGAGAGACCGTGACGCTTATTCTCTTTTTTTTGTGCGTGGAGAGTGTGACACTTCTTTTTAGATCAATCGGCCAGGCTTTATTAATCGATAGGAATGGATGCAGGGATCAGGATCATGCAAGTACCCTGACCTAAAACTTCATAATTTTGTAGGATACTGATTTATAGATCTTATGATTTTGTTACAAAAGGTGCACTAGCTGGTACCCTCATTTGACTAATGCACTAGCTGGTAGAAACTAGGATTCTACCCGGTCTAGGGTGTAGCATGTAAGGGAAGGAGGGAGGAGGGGGGAGGAGATTGCGCGGCGGCTGGGCGCCTGTAACACCCTCGATGCGACTATAACTCCCACGTGTCGAGGCACGACTTAGAGACATAATCGCATGGAAGGCATATGTCGCAAGTTAGGCAATCTTCACAACATCCCATGTAATATGAACAACAAAGGGGAGATAAGCTGGATATCTCAAGGGCTTAAAGAGGACAAGAGCTAGCTGGATATCTTCTCTGAGACCACCCCTGAGCTGGATATCTTCACATCCGAACAAAATGAACGAATGCATTCCTCTTGAAATGGTCACATATCCATAAATTGATAAGCCACGTAGAATTAAGGTAGAGAAATAAATCAACAAGTTACGGATCAAGAACGAATAATCGGTAAGAAATCCCAATCTCAAACCAATATCCGTGGAAGAAGAACTAGAGCTACTAGAATTCACACCTATGAAACTCCCGAACCTTTCCGTTTATGCAATCAGGTGTTGGGGATACAGGGGAAGCATAATATCTCACCCAAACTAGCAAATCCTACATCCAGCTGTATCCATCCTTCAACACATAACCAAGAAAACTTCGGAAATCATCTACCTCAACCTTCGAAAAGCATCCGTTATACAAGTTATGGCGATACTCCCGAACTCCCGCCCCAGTACTGAGTGGCGTCGAGGTTATCTCACCAACGAACTGCATAAAAGAGATTTTTGATGTCGGCGTACTAGACTCAGGTATTCCAGAGCTGCAACAATAAAATTATGATGACAACACCTCAGAGCTCAACTCCCCGGGACACTTCCACTAAAGCCCTGACAGGAGGCACCAAGACAATGTTTTCATCATAAAACCATCGGAACGATTCCAAGATACCCGCGTGATCCTAAATTTTTTTTTTGTGAAATTTGAGAAGAAAAGAGTCAAAACTCTACGTCAGGATGCCTTACCAAAGCGATGAGGAGACTGAGAAGTAAAAAGAATTCCTAAACTCTCCGATATATAATTCCTAAAAGACTCAAAACATTTTTTTCTAGACACGACTCGGCCGCTAAAAACGATCAAGCAATGGGGCTCCTAAGGTCGGGGAAGGCTCTGATTACCAACTTGTAACACCCTCGATGCGACTATAACTCCCACGTGTCGAGGCACGACTTAGAGACATAATCGCATGGAAGGCATATGTCGCAAGTTAGGCAATCTTCACAACATCCCATGTAATATGAACAACAAAGGGGAGATAACATAGTTGGCTTACACTCGCCACGTCAAACAAGTACATAAATAATATTACATCATCCAAACACTCATGGCCCGACTACGGCGCCAAAATAAAAGAGAACCCAACATGCGACTCGGTCCCAATCACCCCCAACTGGGCACCACTACTGATCATCGGGAAAGAAAACATAGTAACGTTGAGAGTCTTCGTCGAACTCCCACTTGAGCTCATACGCGTCACCTGAAGCGGAATCATCAGGCCCTGCATCTGGTGTAATAGTAATCTATGAGCCACAGGGACTCAGCAATCTCGCACCCTCGTGATCAAGACTATTTAAGCTTATAGGTAAGGCAAGGGTAAATATAAGTGGAGCTGCAGCAAGCGTCTAGCAAGTATGGTGGCTAACTTATTCGCAAAAGAGAGCGAGAAGAGAAGGCAAAGCACGAGCGAGAAACTAGAGAGCAACCTGCGCAAACATTACTCCAACACCGTGTCCACTTCCCGGACTCCGCCGAGAAGAGGCCATCACGGTAACACACTCAGTTGATTCATTTTAATTAATTAAGGTTCAAGTTATCTACAACCGGACATTAACAAATTCCCATCTGCCCATAACCGCGGGCACGACTTTCGAAAGTTCAAATCCCTGCAGGGGGTCCCAACTTAGCCCATGACAAGCTCTCACGGTCAACGAAGGAATAGACCTCCTCCCAAGACGTTCCGATCAGACTCGGTATCTCGGTTACTTAAGACACTTCGACAGGTTAAAACAAGACCAGCAATACCGCCCGAATGTGCCGACAAATCCCGATAGGAGCTGCACATATCTCTTTCTCAGGGCACACTCAGATTGTCCTAGGTACGGGTAGGCCAGCCCAGAGTTGCCCCTGGTGGCCACCGGTAGCTGACAGGTGGACCAACACTCAGAGGAGCACTGGCCCGGGGGGGGGGTTAAAATAAAGATGACCCTTGAGTCTGCAAAACCCAAGGGAAAGAAAAGGCTAGGTAGCGAATGGTAAAACCAATGTTGGGCATTGCTGGAAAAGCTTTAATCAAGGCGAAATATCAAGGGGTTCCCATTATAACCCAACCGCGTAAGGAACACAAAATCCGGGAACATAACACCGATATGATGGAAACTAGGGCGGCAAGAGTGGAACAAAACACTAGGCGAGAGGCCGAGCCTTCCACCCTTTACCAAGTATATAGATGCATTAAGATAACAAGATAATATAATGATATCCTAACAAGTAAATAAATGTTCCAACAAGGAACGGCCTCCAAACTTCACCTGCAACTAGCAACGCTATAAGAGGGGGCTGAGCAAAGCGGTAACATAGCCAATCAACGGTTTGCTAGGACAATGGTGGGTTAGAGGTTTGACATGGCAATTTGGGAGGCTTGCAAGCAAGTGGTAGGCATCGTAGCAATGGCATAGCAAAAGAGCGAGCAAACTAGCATAGCAAAGATAGTAGTGATTTCAAGGGTATGATCATCTTGCCTGCATAGTTGTCAGAGTTGACTGGATCCTCAAAAGCAAACTCAACGGGCTCCTCGTTAGCGAACTCGTCTCCCGGCTCTACCCAAACAAGACAAACAAGCAACAAGGATACAATCAACCACGTGCAAACTCAAACAACACAATGCAAAGATGATATGCTATGCGGGGTGCGATGCGGGATGCGAAATGCAAGATATGACAGGAAATGCATGAACCTGGCCTCAACTTGGAAAACCAAGTGTGACAGTGGAAAGATGAGATGAAATCGCTTGAAAACGATATAAAGAACGCCGGAATCGGAGTTACGGTTTGAAAATGGCAAGCGATTCAAAAATGACACCGGTCTGCGATTTATAGCAAGTAGGCATCTAAATGCAATGAGATGAACATGCAACAGCACCCAAACATGTCAACAAAATACATGGCAGGGATGCACACAAGATGCTTAACAAAAGTCTAGCACTGAGCTACGGCCAAATCATCCATTAACAGGTCCAAACAAGCATGGCAAAAATGCAAATGGCAAACAGATCTCAGACTTAGTGAAATTAACACTTGTCTGAAATTTCAGATCAGGTAGCCCTCTTTGGAGCAACAAAACTACATGCTACAAGACCTGAACATGGCAAAGTAAAGCATGGCATGAAGCTACTCAAAGAGCTTAACAAAAGTCCCTTAGTGATCTTGAGCCAAAAGGGATCAGAAAATACAATTGCAAGCATGTGAACATAGCAAAAACATAATCAGTTTTCAGACTTAGTGAAAACTGGGACATGCTGAGACATAACTCGATGCACTCACTACGGTACAAGTCATGGCAAGATAAGCATACACCCATAAAGAAGGCACAAAATGCAAGCTAGACATGGCAAGACAATAGCATAGCATGCACGGATCAACTACAACATCACCGGCAAAATTGCAAACAAGTTGACAATCTGCCCAGATTCACAAAGTAGCAAAAGTAGAGTTCGATTGACTCAAGCTAGGGTGCTCCATAATTACAAAAAAAGACATGGATGGATAAAGCACTACAATATTAACAAAACATCCTTACTGATCATCCTCAAAAGAGGCACGAATCACTAGGAAACAATATGAACATATGGCATCATGAGATGAACAGCTCCAGAACTTAGTGAAATTACTAAGTCCCTGAAAACAGACTTAGCAAGTGCACCACTTTGCAAGCTTGCACAAGTCACCACACACATCCTAAAAATACATGGGTTGCACCTCTGGAAATATGACAAAACTCTTAACAAAACACATGTAGAACTCACGGGCATATCATGCACACAATAATCATGGCAAAAATGACAAAAGTGCTAAACGGAGTAGCAGATCTCACAATTAACTCAAGTAGCCCTCTTCTAACAGCATTTCGGGCATCAAGATGAGCTCAAATGAAAATGATGCAATGGAATGAAATGATGTACTCTCTGAGGTGAACATTTTGATATGCTATATGCATGAATCGAAGCTACGGATGCAAAGTTACGGAGCCTCGAACAGGAGCATATGGATCAAGAATTTCGGCCAAATGAGGTGCGGTTTTCGGCCACGCGATCGTGATCGAACGCTCTAGATGATGGAGAAGAGTTTGGTGGGTCTTGGGCCAAATTGGAGGGGTGTTGGGCTGCAACACACACGAGGCCTTTTTGGTCCCTCGGTTAACCGTTGGAGTATCAAACGAAGTCCAAATGATACGAAACTTGACAGGCGGTCTACCGGTAGTAAACCAAGGCCGCTTGGCAAGTCTCGGTCCAATCCGGAAATTTTTAATCCCCACACACGAAAGAAGGCTAGAAATGACCACCGGAGGAGAAAGAAGCGCCGGAATGCAAAACGGACAACGGGGAAAAAGCTCGAATGCATGAGACGAACACGTATGCAAATGCAATGCACATGATGACATGATATGAGATGCATGACAACGACAGCAATACACGGAGACAAAACCCGAACCCGAGGAAATAAATATAACTTAACGCCGGAAACGGCAAGAGTTGGAGTACAAATAGGGAAAGTTACATCCGGGGTGTTACAACGCCGTCCTTGCGGCTGGTGCGACGGCGGCGGACGCAAGAGGCGGCTAGGGTTTAGGTCTCTCGGCTCCCTAAGGAAAGTAGACCAAATATTGATTGCTTCTTGCTTGATTATATAGAGAGGTTTACTTGACTCCTAAGCAAACGATCCTAATACAATAAGATAATTGGGCTAAGCCCCTATTTAAGATACTTGGGCCATAACCCACTGGGCTAAGCCCTTATGCCGGTCATAACACTTCTCCCCGCCTGCACAAACAGCTCATCCTCGAGCTGTAAGGTGGGGAAGCGATTGCTAAACTCCTCGAGGTGAACAACCAGCGTTAAACACCTTCGCGACAGTTGGGGCGGCAAGGTCGGCGGTGACGGCGTCCTCCGGAATATAGTCTGCAACCTCCAGGTAGAAGAGTCGCGGACAGGCGTGGCCGGGCGTGTACGGCTCGTCGCAGTTAAAGCACAACCCTTGGCGACGACGCTCGAGTAGCTCGACCAAGGTGAGCCGGCGGAACGGGCGCGCCACGGTCGTGGCAAGGGGTGTCGCGGAAGCCTGAGCAGGCCGACCCTGAGCGGGATCTGGCCAGGGTAGCGACCCAGTGGCCCGGGACGGTGACTCCCGTTGGACGGCCACCGCGCAGCGCTCGAACGCGCGGGTGTAGTACATGGCCGTCTGGATATCCTGGGGTCCCCGAAGCTCCACGTCCACGCGGATGTGATTCGGAAGTCCACGGACAAAGAGGTCGGCCCGCTGCTGCGCCGTCACGCCCGACGCGTGGCATGCCAGGGCCTAGAAACAGTCGACGAAGTCCTGAACCGTGGAGGTGAAGGGAAGGCGGCTCCCGCGGATCGGGAGCCCAAAATGAAGGAGGCAGAGCTCGCGGAAGCGCTCCCATGCCCCCTCGTCCTGCTCGAGGGCGTAGTACCAGGTCTGTGCCGCGCCGCGGAGGTGGTAAGAGGCGAGCCATGTGCGCTCCGAGGCAAGGGTGCGCTGCCCGCGAAACAACTGGTCGCACTGGTTGAGCCAATTGAGGGGGTCCTCCGTGCCGTCATAGGTGACGAAGTCGATCTTGGCGAACCGCGGCGGTGTCTGGGTCGAAGCGCCGTGTCGAGCTGGCTCGGAGGTGCGGAGTAGCGAGGTGGGTGGCGCCTGGTCGGAGTACTCCGGGTAAGGACCCGCGGAGCTGGATGCCCCGCCGTACTGCGAAAACGGGGTCGGCTGCTCCGGAGCCGTGGTGTAGACCGGTGATGGCGAAGACCCAGCCGCCCAAACTGGTAGTGGCGACGGGGAGGCCGAAAACCGGACCTGATGTATCGGAAGGCCGGCCGGCGAGGACGCCCCTGAGCTAGGCAGAGGTGGCGCCGGTGGTTGCAGCGTCGGCTGTGGAGGGTGGGCGGGTGTGTCGGTTGCGGCGGGGGAAGGCGGCTGCAGATGCCAGAGGGGAGCCGCAGCTGGCGGCGGCGGCAGCAGATGCCAGAGAGGAGCCGCAGCCGGAGTGGTCTCGCCGGGGAGCGCCGCCTGGAACGGCAGCAGCGACAGCCCGGTGCAGGCCGGCGCACCCTGGGCCAGCCACGGCAACGCGGGGGAGCCCGCCGGGACCGGCAGCAGCGGCTGCCCGCTGTAGGCAGGCGTGCCCTGGGACGGCCACGGCAGCGTGGGGGAGCCCGCCTGGAACGGCAACAGCGGCTACCCGCTGTAGGCAGGCGTGCCCTTGGACGGCCATGGCAGCGTGGGGTGACCGTAGGCGGCGATCGGCGCAGTCGGCAGAGGTGCGTACGGCTCGGCCATGTACGGTTGATACTGGTTCAGAAGGAGTCCCTGGACGGCCGTCACGAGATCCCGCAAGGTATTGGTGACCCGTTCCGGTGTGAAGACGATGGTCGTTGGCGGCGCGGAAGTGATGGGGGCCGGGGGCGGTGAGGAGCCCGCGGTGGTGACCGGGCCCGACAGCGTGGAGGCCTCGGCGGTGGTCATCGGGGCGGACGTCATCGGCGCGGAGGTGGAGACGGCCAGCGGCGGTGATGGTGTTGACGAAGACATGATCGGACCCAAGTCTCTGGATACCAAATTGGTAGAAATTAGGATTCTACCCAGTCTAGGGCGTAGCCTATAAGGAAAGGAGGGAGGAGGTCGGTGGAGATTGCGCGGCGGCCGGCGGCTGGGCGTCGTCCTTGCGGCTGGTGCGACGGCGGCGGACACAAGAGACGGCTAGAGTTTAGGTCTCCCGGCTCCCTAAGGGAAGCCGAGCAGATATTGATTGCTTCTTGCTTGATTAGATTGATACATCTCCTCTCCTTATATAGAGAGGTTTACTTGACTCCTAAACAAACGATTCTAATACGATAAGATAATTGAACTAAGCCCCTGATTAAGATACTTGGGCCATAACCCACTGGGCTAATCCCCTATGCCGGTCATAACACTAGCTGCTGAAGCTCACGCTGCCAGGGATGGTCTGAAGCTGGCAAGAGATCACACAGACATTCTAATGTGATCATGCAGAATGGGAGCCCTCAATTGCTGAATTTCTGGGAAGGTTGGAATGCAAAAAGGGAGCGTTTTTCCACAGTTCGTTTCGTCGATGTTTTTTTCTACAATTTGTAACAAGAACCAGTGTGCTAAGAAATCCTACAGGGAGCGGCACCTGAAATTTGGTTGTGTACTGTGCCGATCTTCCTGCTAGGAGATGTATGTTTATGATAAATAAAGCTCACGCTGCGGTTATATACATATGATAAAACAGTTTTATTTTGTCCAGACGGCCCTTTCATGCCATGTATATCCACCTCTACCATACAGTCATGGAAGAATACTGATAATTCAGAACAATATTGCATATATAAGTAACCATACAGGCATAAGGCATAAATTCCACATTAAAATTGCCATACAGGCATAATACGGTTCAGGATAGAAAAATGCCATACAGGAATAACAAGATTCAGCGAAAGTATGCATAGATGCCCAGGAACATGAGCTACTCGTCTGAAGACAGTATACTAGATAAAAGCTCAAGACTGAAGAACATAGGGTCTTGGGAACAGGCCAATGTACTTCAGAGGCATGTCGTAGACGATAAATTTTCCAGACCTGCAATCGGTAGCCTTATCTTCAAGCACACAAGGGACACATTCTTTTACTTCTGCCGAACTGACGTTGACAGAGATCAGCTTGGCTTCCTGAGTGAGGTAGATCACTTCATTGTTGAAGGGGTGCAGAAGAGCGAGCGCCGGCCTCTCCCGCCGAAGTCCTTTGCCATGAAAGCTCTTTTTGGACCATACCTCAGTTAGCTTCAGATCATACTTGCGTCTCCAGCTCATTCCCTTGCTTTGAGCAACCATCGTCCATACTGTGATCACTGGCTCTTCATCTGGTCCATGGAGCTCAGCATACTGTAACTTGCCACAGCTAATATTGACCAGCCTACTCTCTACAATTAAAGGGTTGATATCATTCTCAGCAATTTCATGCCCACCAGGGAAAGCTATGTAACAAAGCTTCGACTTCGCACCAAATGGGTCATAGGACATCAGCCCTTGGGACAGGTCAATCCACCAGATTTTCCCTCCCCATGAGATGGCCCCATTTCCATTCCATCGCCGGCTGCCCTGCAGTGGGAAGTTCACCTCCTTATCAGTCCACTTGTCCCTTTTATCATCTGATCTCCATAACCGGATGAGCCCACTGTTCTTGTTTTTGGTGCGCACAAGCTCAGCAACCATACACACCCCTTCTTTGTCCACGACAAGACCAACATTGCCATGCACCAGAGCACCATGGCCAAGATCAGGTAGCCTTTTATGTGACTTCTCAGTTATATCATGTCTCACAAAATAGACCTTCTTGATTGCAATATCCCCTATGCGCTGAATGCCAGCACAGATCAACATAGCTCCTGATCTCTCGATCGCTGCCAGATACATGTACTTCGTTGTCCTGTTTCTCACGCATGTATTGCCATAAACCAGACTGCTCTGGACCGGTGGTGCAGATCGCTCCAATCGCATCTCGTCTTTCAGTTGATCATTGCACACACCCGTGGACGCCACAATTGCCCATGGGCGCCACACCATTTGCAATGGCATGAACCGCGGCTCAACGCCCGTAGCACCATCCACTTCCAGGGTGGGCAGCCGATAAAAGAGAGAATTTTGTCCCGATTTTAAGTCCACCCAGAAAAGAACAGATCCTTTAAGCAAGCAGATGAAGTCTGGGGCTACTGGACTGACAAAGGGGCTTGACAGAACACCATATGGTCTGTTTGATTGGCCTGCCCAGATTTCAACTTCTGGCAGCTCAAACTCTGGCATCCATCCAGCTGGCTCGTCATCAGACACAAATGACCATGCTTTGATGATCACTGAAGCGCCCGTACCCTCTAGGTTCACAAACCGCAGGGTCTTTCCACTGATGCCGAGACACCAAGTTCTTGATAATTGTTGCTGATGCAATTCTAGCGGAAGCTCGCAGCCGGGCGGAAGCGGGAAGTATGTCAGAACAGGGCTCTCAGCGAAAGGATCACAGCATAAGACGCCAAAGGAGAGATCGACCCACCACATCTTGTTTAGATGTGAGATGGTGAAATTGCCATGCCATGGTCGAAGAGCAAAGGAAGGCAAAGCAAGTTCCTTTTCGACCCACTGGCCGATGGACGGGGAGTAGCAGAAGAGCGCGAGTCGCGTCGCGTCGGCGCTCGCATGGGAAAGCTCGGCGACGAGGTAGATGGAGTTTTTCGCCATGACGCCGATCTTAGTCGCCCTTGGACCGACGACGCACTCGTTTCCGGCGATGTCGAGATGGTCGAGGACGGGGCGCTCCGGGATGCGGGTCACCACGCCCTTCCCGGCGTCGCATCCGTAGAAGACCTCGGGGCCCTGCAAGGCCGGCCCTTGAACTTCACAGAGGACGAAGAAACCCTTTGCGTCGGCCGCGGCTACGTAGAGGGGGCGGTCGGAGACGCGGTCGGGCAAGAAGACCTTCGAAGGCGCCGGCGCCTCCTGAAACGCCACCAGCAGGTCAGCCCCCGCAAGCTTGGCCAGCCCACCCTCCGGCACAGGGACAGTGAGACGATCCACCACGATCCATGCACGGGCGAGGGCCGCAGCGTCCTCTGCTGGATCCGACATTGCGGTGAAGAGGCGATGAGTTTTGGTGGGAGAGCGAAAAATGGGAGCTTTGACCGCCTTGGGTGCGGGTGGGGGTGTGTCTTGAAACAAAACAGGGGAAGGAAAGGAAGGCGGATTTGGTGTGCCGCCCGTTTGGTGTTGGGGTCGGAGGGGGGGAGGGATATATGTCAGAGGCTGTGCTCTGCTTTTTCACAACCCGGGCAAGCGTCCTGTAAAATCCTATGCCGTGCCGATTTTGAATTGGTTATTCAAAAATCCTCCGATCAAAAGAGCTCCTCCCACGAGACAGACTCAGCTGGCATTTCTTCTTCTATAAATGGCAAATGATTTACCTTTCATAGTCTTCTATATATAAAAAATCAACATGAAATTTTAAACGTGCACGTGCTCGTTCGGCCGAACACGAGCCACCCTGTAAGACAATAGGCTTTGGGGTAACCGGCACAACCCTCTAGGGGTGGCCTATCACATATATATATAATGAGGTGGTATACAACGTTACAATATACACATGTAAATACAGTCTAACACCCTCCCTCAATCTTAGCCACTTTCTAATGAATCTAGAAGGGTAAGATTGCGTCTGCAAGTCTCAAACTGTGGCAAAGGCAATGGCTTGGTGAAGATGTCAGCAAGTTGATCCTTGGAAGAAATAAACTTGATCTGTAGTTGCTTCTGAGAGACACGTTCACGCACAAAGTGATAGTCAACTTCAATGTGTTTCGTTCGGGCATGGAATACCGGATTTGCAGAAAGGTATGTAGCACCGATGTTATCACACCAAAGAACAGGAGGCTGTGATTGGGGTATACTTAACTCCTGAAGCAAGGACTGTACCCAGATGATCTCTGATGTGGCATTGGCCACAGCCTTATACTCAGCCTCAGTACTGCTACGCGAGACAGTAGCCTGTTTCCGAGCACTCCAGGCAATCAGGTTAGAGCCAAAGAAGACAGCATAACCCCCCGTGGATCGCCTGTCATCCGGATTGCCAGCCCAGTCTGCATCAGAATATGCTGAAAGACAACCAGAGTCAGACGGCCGAATATGCAAACCATGAGCCACCGTGAAACGAATATAGCGCAAAATCCGCTTAACAGCAGACCAATGAGTGTCACGGGGTGACTGCAGATACTGGCAGACTCGGTTAACAGCATAGGAAATGTCTGGTCGCGTGATCGTCAAGTACTGGAGCCCACCAACAATACTCCTGTACTCTGTCGCATCAGAAGAAGAAAGAAGCACACCATCAACAGCATTGAGCTTATCAGTGGTAGACATGGGTGTAGTCGTCGGTTTGCACTTAAGCATCCCAGCTCGCTGCAACAAATCCAGAGAGTACTTCTTCTGCGTCATAACAAGGCCAGCATCACGAGAAGTAACCTCCACACCAAGAAAGTAATGAAGCTTCCCAAGGTCCTTGACCGCAAAATCAGCACCAAGTGAGCGAACAAGCGCAGTAGCAGCCGACTGAGAGGAGCTGACCAAAATGATATCATCTACATAGACCAACAAGTACATAGTAACCTCAGGCCTTTGAAGAAGAAACAATGAGGAGTCAGCAGTTGATGATGCAAAACCATGAGCACGAAGAGCCATTGCAAGACGAGCATGCCAAGCACGAGGAGCCTGCTTCAGACCATAAATTGCCTTGGACAGACGACAGAGATGATCAGGGCGATCCGGATCAGAGAAACCCGGAGGCTGGCGCATGTAAACCTCCTCCGCCAAGACACCATGAAGAAAAGCATTTTGAACATCAAGCTGACGAAGAAACCAACCTCGAGTAACAGCCAGAGAGAGAAGAAGTCTGATGGTAGTAGGCTTGACCACTGGACTGAAGGTGTCTTCATAGTCAAGTCCAAAACGCTGTCGAAAACCACGAGCAACCAGACGAGCCTTATAGCGCTCAATGGACCCATCAGAATGCCTCTTCACTTTGAAAACCCATTTGGAATCAATGACATTTACCCGTGATTGTGGAGGAACAAGAGTCCATGTCTGATTGCGAAGAAGCGCTTGATACTCCTGCTCCATGGCCTCTCTCCAATGAGGAATGCGCATAGCAGCTTGATACGTGCGTGGCTCAGAGGATGGATCTGCGAGAGCAGCAGACATGCACGCCGCTAACCAAGCAACTGTGCCATCGTGACGTTGCTTAGGCTGAAAAATGCCACTCCGACTGCGCGTATGTGGACGTAGAGCAGCAGCAGGAGCCGGCGGAGGCGAAGGTGACGGAGACGTGACGGTCGCCGGAGATGCAGGAATCACCTCAGGCGAGCTCGGGACAGACGACTCCGGGCTGCATGGCGAAGACTGGCCCGACGACAGGGGCTCAGAGGCCATGGGCGAACCGAGAGTGGGCGAGGCCAGCTCCGGTGACACCGGCCCAGACGGCCTTGGCGAGGCGAGAGCAGGCGAGGCCGGCCCTGGTGAGAAGGGCCCAGACACCCTGGGCGAGGCAGGGGCGGGCGAGGCCAGGCCTGGTGATGACTGCCCCGACGCCCTGGGCGAGACGGGGACCGAGGAGGCCGGCCCAGTCGGCGGGGTTGCAGGGCGCGACGATGGCGAAGGCAGCCCAGAAGCCAGAGGCGACCGGGCCAGGACGTCGATCGGCCGTGCATGAGCACGGAAACCGAGGCCATGCAGGGGCGCCATGTGCTCCTCATGCACAACAGAAGGTGCCGAGGATGAAGGCGATGGCGACGAAGAGGAAGATGGCACTTCCAGAATCTCCAAACGAGCCCCACGACCAGTGCCTGCACCATGGTTAGGCAACAATAGAGGAGAATATGCAACATCATCAAATTGGTCAGAAGCAACAGAGGATGAATGCATGACAGGTGGCTCGGTAGTGGACACAGGGAGTTTGGCAAAGGGAAAAACATGCTCATCAAACACAACATCCCGAGAGATGTAGACACGATTAGTGGGCACATGAAGACATTTGTATCCTTTATGAAGAGAGCTATAACCAAGAAAAACACACTTCTTGGAACGAAACTCGAGCTTACGCTTGTTATATGGACGGAGATGGGGCCAGCAAGCACACCCAAACACCTTGAGAAAGGTGTAGTCCGGTTGTTCATTAAGGAGAACTTCAATGGGAGTCTTCATATTCAAAACACGAGTGGGAGTACGATTGATGAGAAAACATGCAGTGGTGAAAGCATCACTCCAAAAACGAAACGGAACAGATGCATGGGCCAAAAGAGTCAGACCAGCTTCAACAATGTGACGATGCTTACGTTCTACTGAACCATTCTGCTGATGTGTATGTGGACATGCTAAACGGTGAGTGATCCCAAGCGACTGAAAGAAGGAGTTGAGGTTGCGATACTCGCCACCCCAGTCCGACTGAACATGAACAATTTTGTGCTTGAGAAGGCGTTCAACATGTTTTTGGAACTGAACAAAAATGTCAAACACATCAGATTTACGTTTGATAAGATAAAGCCAGGTAAAGCGGCTGTAAGCATCAACAAAACTGATATAGTAATTATGACCACTAACAGAAGTCTGAGCAGGACCCCATACATCTGAAAACACAAGTTCTAAAGGATGTTTCACCTCACGACTGGACTCCGAAAAAGGAAGTTGATGACTCTTCCCCTGCTGACAAGCATCACACACTGCTACATCTTTATTACTAGACACACTAGGAAGCTCATGACGACGCAAAACATGCCGGACAATAGGTGTGGCCGGGTGACCAAGACGAGCATGCCACTGTGACGGAGATACCCGAACTCCACTGAAGACGCGAGCGACGCCAGGATGCTCCAGACGATAGAGACCTTGGCAGAGCCGCCCACTAAGAAGAATGTCCCTCGTGCCCCGATCCTTAATAAAAAGATCAAAAGGATGAAATTCACAAAGCACATTATTATCACGAGTGAGTTTAGGAACTGAAAGAAGATTACGTGTCACAGATGGAACTCGAAGAACATTGCGAAGTTGAAGACTCCTATTGGCATGTCTAGTGAGAAGTGATGCTTGACCAATATGAGAGATGTGCATACCTGCTCCATTGGCGGTGTGGATCTTGTCGGAGCCATGGTAGGGTTCACGAGTGTGAAGCTTCCCCATCTCACTGGTCAGGTGCTCTGTCGCCCCAGAGTCCATGTACCAGTGGGGATCAATGGAGTAGGACTGAGTGTGTCCCTGTGGCTTCTGCGGCGGCGGACGATCAGCCATGGCGACCTGACGAGCAAAGTTGCGTGTATCCTTCCCGTCATTGCCGAGACCAAGAAAACCCCGCTGGAAGCGCTTGTGACACTTCGAGGCCCAGTGCCCATCGCGACCACAAAGCTGGCACACACGTGGACCGCCAGCCCCTGGTAGCGTCGCAGTAGGAGGAGGGGCCGAGGCGGGTGGTGGTGACTGCCCCGAAGGAGCCCTGGATGAAGCAGAGGAGCGACCACCCTTGGTGGCGGCGTTTGCCGAGAGGGCGCCGTTGCCCCTGGATCGGCGCGTCTCGACTCGTTGCTCAGTAAGCAGGAGGCGTGAAAAGACCTCGTGTGCTGGCATGGGCGTGGAGTTGCCCCTCTCATTGATGATCTCGACTAGGGCGTCATACTCCTCATCAAGACCATTGACAATAAACGAGTTGAACTCGGAGTCGGTGAGGGGCTGTCCAATGGAGGCCAGCGTGTCGGCGAGACTCTTGACTTTGTTGTAGAACTCAGTGGCGGTGGAGTCAAGCTTCTGACACTCCCCAAGTTGGCGACGGAGCCCAGATACACGAGCCTGCGACTGTGCCGCAAACGAGCGCTCAAGAATAGTCCATGCCTCGTGGGACGTCTTGGCGAAGACAACAAGCCCAGCAACGGCCGGAGAGAGCGACCCCTGGATGGAGGAGAGGTTCGCCTGATCCTGCCCTGTCCAGACACGGTGAGCCGGATTATAGACCGGACCGTGCACGCTGTCAACCAGCGCAGGAGGGCAAGGGAGAGAGCCGTCGACATAGCCAAGCAGATAGTGACTCCCAAGAAGCGGAAGAACCTGCGCGCGCCAGAAGATGTAATTGTCCGACGACAACTTGATGGTGATGAGATGGCCGAAGTGAAACGGCGGCGGCGGCTGCGATCCCATCGAGGAGACTGGCTGAGGTGAGACCACCGTGGAGACAGTCAGAGGGGCAGCCGGCGCGGTGACAGAGGGCGCGATGGCCGCGGTTGACGCCGCGAAGCCTGCCAGCGCGACGTCCTCCGCCACCAGCGGCGCAGTGGCCGAGGGCGCGACAGCCGCGGTTGACGGGGCGGCGGCGGTGTGGGCCACAAGCGCCTGCCCGGGCGAAGTAGCAGCCGGCGGGAGCGCGAAGAGGGAGCCGACGCTCCGTGTCCCGATCGGCGCCTGAAGGGAGGCGGCATCCAGCGGCCTCGAGAGAAGTGCCGCGAGGGAGGCCGGCAGAAAACCGGTGGCGGTGGAGCCGGACGCAGCGGCGGACGTCATAGCAGTCGGGCGACGGCGACGGCGGGCGCGGCGGCGGCGGCGGCGGCGGCGGCGGTTTAGGGTTTTTAGGCGGAAGCGGACGTAACCTAGCGTGATACCATGTAAGACAATAGGCTTTGGGGGAACCGGCACAACCCTCTAGGGGTGGCCTATCACATATATATATAATGAGGTGGTATACAACGTTACAATATATACATGTAAATACAGTCTAACACACCCGATCAGGGCGGATCAAATGGGTGAGAGGCCCAGGTGTTACCTGGTCGGAGTTGCCTGGCGCGCCTCGCACCTTGCATGGCCCGCGCGCCTCGCATCTTGCATGGCCCGTGCGAGAACCGCCCACCTGGTCCGGCCGCATCACGCCGTGCGACACGAACGACCCGTGCAAGGGCCCGCATGGGTTGTTTTTTTTGGTGGAAATTGTCGTAGGTAGTGGGCGGCGGTTTCGGAATTCGAGCCAACACTATCTCCCCCTCTCATGGGAAAAAAATTCTATGAGACCAGGTCTCACGGGTTAGCAGATGAGACCCATCCTGATAGATGACACGTGGCATTCCCAAATCACAAAGCATCTATCCCACCCCCTACTTAAAATCCGCGGGGGGGGGGGGGGAGATTAGATACTTTGTGATTCGTGAATGTCACATGTCATCCATCAGGACGGTCTCACCTGATTTATATGAGACCTGGTCTCATATAATTTTTTTCCCCTCTCATGGCACTACCCTCCCATTTCGCCATTCCTTTCGCCATTGCTCTCGAGGCGGAACCGACGCCCGCACCGTACAAACGCGACGACGTCCGAAGGTGGGGGCGCCGCGAGGATTCTCGTTCACGACGGCGCAGGTACGGTGCTCCCCTCCTGATGTTTTCCCAACCGACGCCCTCTCCTCTCGTGGCGGCGCATGTTCGAGGTCGTCGTTAATTTTTCGACGAGGTTGAGCGAATTTGTTTGGTTTTCCTGCGTGATTTATCAAATCCTTCTTGAAACGGTGCCTCCAGGGACCGGGGGTGTTGGTTCCCGTCGACTTTTGTGGTTCCCGTCGTGCCCCCTCTTTTTTGTTCGTCGACGGTCATGTGGCGGTTTCCGCGCCGTCAGGAGGGAGGAGTGGTTCAGGGAAGGGTACGTGTTTCATGGCGATGCATGCCCTGCCCTCCCCGTAGCTTTCCATGAGGTTTTTGTGCCGATGTACTATGCGTGATGGCTGAATCTGGACAGGTGGGGGGGAGGGGGCTGTACCCAAGCCGACAAAGCGCTTGGAATATTACCACATAACACCTTGGAAAAGAAAAACATGCCCTCCAAGAAAATTTCGGCAGAGTTTCCTCTATTTCTAAGGACATCCACGGCATGCAATCCATGGAGCTGTAGTTGATACTAGAAGCAAAGCGTGCGCTTTGCCGCGGCGGCGTTGTTAGTTGTCATCGTTACTTTGAATGAATAACAAACTGAGAGTTAATACTCGGTTTTCATCCTTTTTGAGGGGATGATGTCATCGTTCCTTTGAATGAACAACACATCAAGGATTATTCAAACATCTTGATATATGAACATCATAATTATAGTTTTGTGAGAACGTATCATGTGTACCCGACAAACTCGTACACCAGGTGCTCCAATGCAACCTGAGCCCTTGGATTAAAAAGAGAGGGACAGGATGCAGGGCAAGGGGAGCTGTAGGTACATTTCGCAAAAGAGACCTTGAAGTCTAGCTCAATAGAAGGAGTGGACCTCCCCTTTCCTATGTCATGTACGACTGCTCCAGGTCGATGAGGTCCAGCGGCGGCTCGTCTCGGCTCGGCGTCCCTCTCCTGTACCTCTCCGGCTTTCCACGTTCAAGCAGTCAGCTGGCGAAGAAATGGTGCAAAGGTCAAGTAGGAACCAGCAGCCACATACATACGCACAACACAAGCAGATCTGAGTGCATTTTTTCTCAGAGCAAACTTGCAGCAGAACTAAGCGGATTACACACATACATTTGTACTTTGAACCAAGGTTTAGAAAACTTCAAACAGATGGCCTTCAGTCTGTTACACACACAGATAGCTTTCAGTTTATTAGATAGTAGGGAAATTCTAACCAGTTGAATAAAAGTGCAAACAAGCACAACGGAATAAGAAACACTAATTCAGAGGTTGAATGCCAACTCCTGCTCACCACAAGTTCAAGTCTAGCTCCGCCAACGCCAGTAGAACCGTAAACTTACGAGGAATCAGAGTCGCTACAATCAGAATCATTAGCATAGGAAAAACTATGTTCAAATCTGATTCCCATGCCAGGGTGGCTGGGATGGCACTCCTCAAAGCAGACTCAACATTTGTCCATTCAGATTTCGTAGACTCAACTACTATGTGGAAACGTTTTACTTTAACTGGCGCAACTAAATGAAGATATATGAAGGATCAGAAAAGGGAGCAACTCGTATATCTATTTTTCAATCTTGTTGCTGCAACTAAGGATAAACTTTTTACCCTTATAATTGCAGATCATATATCGATTTTAGACTGAAGATCATATATCGATTTGGAGCACATTATATTCGTATTCCCAATTGCACTCATTCCAAACGAGTTGGGGCAAAAATTGCCCCGCCAAATTGAAACGACATAATACAGTCGTAAATCATGGATAGGGGAAGAGGAGAGCATACCCTTGATCCTTGAAGTGCAGCACACCTTCAATGACGTTATAAGTCATGGATAGGGGAAGAAGATAGCATCGACGTACTATAGCGCGACGTCGACGATCCATGGCTGCCAAATAGTTCATTGCGCGGTCACTTCAGAGGAAGGAGGCGGCGGCTACGCTCTACGGCGAAGACCCCCTCGTAGGAACGGAAGAGAAATGAGAGGGATATCTCTGCTTAGGTACAAGAAAGGAATAGAGATAATACGGGCGATTTGTTTTTCCAACCCTAGCTCTCATCACCATGGTCCTGTGGCACAGGTGAGAAGACAAGTGCATGGCAGAGAAGACGGGCAGGACAGAATACAGCTAGACTTTAAGGTCAGTTTCACAAAATGTACCCGCAGCTCCGCTTGCCCAGCATCGTGTCCGTCTCTTTTCAATCCGATGGCTCAGTTTGGACCGGAGCACCTGGTGCACGAGTGCGTCCGTTTCACAGGATACGCTCTCATAGTTTTGTACATCAGTTTTGTTAAGTCTCAGTCGATTAAGACTTAACGAAGTCTCAGTCGATGTTATATCCGTGAGATCTTACATTGAGATTCATACAAAACTTTCAGGTTTTTTCTTTTTCTCTTTTCCATGTTATGTCACTTGACTTAGACTTAGTTAAATTTCAGTCGACTGAGACCTAGCCATACCCTTTGTACATAACACAGAACAATAATAGATAGGTACTTAAGCAAAAATGTACCAAATTAGAGCTCAGATAATTTTATAACTGGAACCACCTATGTCTACAAAATTAATCAAAACAATGATAGATCAGCTAACCCAACCTTGTGTATCTTATACCAAAAAAATGTGGTAATCTTAAGAAACGATCTCCTTTAGCCAAAAAAAGATCGAAGAAAAGAGATTCACCGTGCTATATGCAAAATGACCAGATCAAACCATTTGCGCCGAATGAATCATAACACCAACAACAATTCATACAAATTTCATATAGCAAATCGTGGACAGGGAAATCAGATTATCAACAGAAACAATAGAAAAAATTTGGTTCCATGTTCCATCCAGATCAGGGTATGTACTACAAGTCTTGTATCAGAAAAACAGTTTTACATCTAACATATACTCCCTCCGTTCGAAAAAACTTCTCCCATACTTGTTTCTCAACTGGATGTATCTAGCACCAACTTAATGCTAGATACATTTATTTGAGCGACTTTTTCGGACGGAGGGAGTACGAAGAAGAGAGAATCAATAAGAAGTGCAAGAAAAGACTGGTTTGTAGAACACCATGTCGAGATTTGTCGTTCAACATCAAACAAACTCATCACAGGAAGCACCAAAATTACTGCTCCTCCTTCTCTATACACAACGTCGTTGCATACTGCATACACCATACAATGCTTGCATTTTTGTTTTCGTTGAAGTAACCATGTTCTCATGGTGTATGACAACATCAATGTGTCTAAGCATTCCCACGGTTTTTTTTTAAATCAGGCATTACCCTTTTCCATTACTGCACCATAGCGGAAATACATCAATGTTTAGAGAATGAGACAGGAAAGAGAAAAGCGGGTTCAAGCATCGCCGGAAAACTCACTGCAAGCACTCGCCATCAAAATTACTCACTGTGCAGCGAAAACCCGACGACACTATTACACTAAATCACCACCACCAAACCACTGCACTGTCTACTTTTTAGACCATCGATAGATCGCTCATATCTGAGCATTCCCACGGCTTGTTAGGAATTATTTATTTATAATTAAAAAAATCACCTACACCAACAGTGAACAAAGAACAATCTAGCAAGAAGCAAGAATCAATGTACCACGGAGAGTCACCGTCGAGGACGTCAAGTAATCGTACTTGAGCAGCTTCTCACTACTTCTTCCTTGGTAGAAGGTCCGGTGAGGCCCGCGCAAAAAAAAAAAGGTCCGGTGAGGGCGTGAGGCACCAGATTCTCGTGCAGCCTGCCTCCGGCGGGTCGCACCATAGGGTCAAACGACCCAGCGTCCTGGCGGCTGCGGCTCCCTCGCACAGCAGCCGCAGCTTGATGTCGCCACTGTCGTCCGCTTGCTTCGATGGCAATGGGTCGGATTTAGATGGATTTGAACAATATTAAATTCATATTCATATCCATGAAGACAGTCTTTGCCCGCCCATGAAAAATTTTATGAGTGAAAAATTGTGTCTATATTCAAATCCGATGGATATCTATATCCACTGGATATTCATTGGGCCCTCTCGAGACATATAAATAAAACTTAACACAATATTAACATAAACTCTTTCACCTCGTGGCAGGCTAGGCTTCACTTATGCTAAATCAACATCCAGTGATAACCTAAAATCATTTAGTATTTTTCTAACAGATGAGAATGACGAATCATTTAAGGAGATAAAAATAAGGGAAGGGGTGTTGGAGTATGTTACAGGGGGGTTTGACTGTCAACTTATAAAAGTTACGATGGGGATTGTGTGATTTCTTATGCATGGTTTAGATAAAAAAAAGTGTAAAATTGCCGTGGGACATGTGAACGTGGGGCAGGGATGAAAGATTTTGTCCCATTAAGTCATACTATTGGGTCGGGTTTGGGTATATCCATGGGTACAAGATTATATCCATGCCCTACCCACGAACAATTGGGTCGGGTTTGGGCGCCGCCCATGGACACAAAAGCATATCCAAATCCTATCCATTCGGGTCGGATATCCATGGATATCCATGTCCATGGATAAAATTGCCATCCTTAGCCACAGGTCGTCGACTTCTCCCCAACCTGCACCATCACCTTTAGCGGCCAGGTGCTCCTTGGCCAAGAACACACAGCTCCCCGACGCCACCACCCATCCATCCTAGAACCACCATGGACCTTCCATCTTCCTGCTCTTCCAAATCATCAGTAGATCCGAGCGATTTGTGGAGGAAGGACGGGAGATTTCCGACTTTTGAGTGTGAGAGGACGTAAGATCGACTGGGGATGGTGAAAAAGGCAGAGAAATATTTCTCCCATGGGGAATTTTCGCGTGAAGAGATGACACAGAAGCGACACGGGGAAAGTAAAATTTGCTACGACTGACATGCAGCGCACGGTTGCTTGCGCGTGTGGGTCTATGGTGAAGTCGGAGCCGCCCGTTCGAGGCAACCGGTGATGACGACGACACTTGCGACTCCTTGGCGGATATCTTTCTTCTTTGTAGTTTTATGTTCCATGTCGGTGTCCAGGTTGGTCGGTGGTGCCCATATCATATGGGCTGGGTTGTATCGGCTTTAGTCCGGTTTTTGTCAATTAATCATGTAATTTTCTTCTTCTTAATCAATGAAAAAGGTAAATCTTTTGCCTTGTTTAAAAAAACATGCAGCGCACGGAGTTGAGCCAACGCGGGTTGATCGCTTCCTGAGCCAGACCATCAGGGTCTACTACATGACTTTAGACTAACTCACAGGGTCCACCTCGCCAGGAAACACTGAATCGTTCTCACAGCTTCCCGTTACTAGACAGAAAACAGCACTCCACACATATACATGCGGGGTCCATCGCAACCCACAGCCCCAAATCACCCAGGAACTTCCCTACCAACGGAGCTTAGAGTTTTAGGAGATGCTGGGTGTCGGCATGGAGCTGACAATCTATGGGACAATGTTGCTCCTTTTTGGCTCGGCAAGGAGGGGGGCACTCAATGCAAATAGCAAGAACAACAAGAGGCACCGCGATTTTTATCCAGGTTTGGGCCGCTGAGAAGCGTAAAACCCTACTCCTACTTTGATGTATTGGATGGGTGTGTGCACAGGTACACGGAGTGCTCTCCCCCGGCAAGGAGCAGAGAGAGGCTGCTACACATGTACGTATGTGTGGGATTGCTAAGGGTTCGAACCCTTGCAAAGGTTGCCCTGGCCCTCCTTTTATAGCTCAAGTGGTCACCACAGTGGAAAAATGGTCATTATGGGATGATTAGATAGATACAGTGTTATCATACCTAACTTTGCTAGTTAGGGCAAAATGCATTAAATGCACTGCTAGGTGTCGCGAGGAGGACGGATCCCAGCAAGATATCGCTTTCCTAACCGCCTCTCTATTATGCTGACACGCCATCGGGACTGGTGTCAATAAATGTAATTTCGTCCCCAGCATGTTGCCACGTACTGGTGATCTCCACCTAACCATCTGCGAGCTCGACACCTCATTGACCAGCGACTAGCCGACCAAAGAGGTAGAGTGCTGGCGGCTGGCGGGGTTCTACGAGCGATGGAGCTTGCCGGGTCGTCGCCTTGCCGGCAGGAGTGCTTCCATTGTAGATTCTCACGGCTTGTCTTAAGCCTTGGTCTTCTCACTACAAAAAAATACACTTCCATGATGACATGGGTTTGTCACAGTAGGTCACATTTTCTGTCATGCATGTACGTCCATGACGATTTTATGACATAATCAAGATAATCATACTTGTGCTGTCGTAGAAGTGTTCCATGACAATACCAAAATTATCATCACGGAAGTGTTCACTTCCATGATGATAAATGACGCGTCATGGAAGTGATTTCGTCAAGGGTAACCGACACGTGGCATCCACCATAACGGGTCGTCGTTAAGCTATCGGGTCCAATTTTGGATCCGATAACCCGTTAACAACAACGACCAATGGCGATTTTCCACGTGTAAAATTCTCATTGGCCGAAGGAAACACATGTCAGCTCGTCATTGGGTCAGATAGGCGCCTATGATATGTCGACACGTGTGACGGCCCAACTGAAGAAAATATGCCCTAGCGACAATAATAAAGTTGTTATTTATATTTCCTTATATCATGATAAATGCTTATTATTCATGCTAGAATTGTATTAACCGGAAACTTAGTACATGTGTGAATACATAGACAAAATAGAGTGTCCCTAGTATGCCTCTACTTGACTAGCTCGTTACTCAAAGATGGGTAAGTTTCTTGACCATAGACATGTGTTGTCATTTGATGAACGGGATTGCATCATTAGAGAATGATGTGATGGACAAGACCCATCCGTTAGCTTAGCATAAATGATCGTTTAGTTTTATTGCTATTGCTTTCATCATGAGTTATACATGTTCCTCTAACTATGAGATTATGCAACTCCCGAATACCGGAGGAACACCTTGTGTGCTATCAAACGTCACAACGTAACTGGGTGATTATAAACATGCTCTACAGGTGTCTCTGATGGTGCTTGTTGAGTTGGCATTGATCGAGATTAGGATTTGTCACTCCGATTGTCGGAGAGGTATCTCTGGGCCCTCTCGGTAATGCACATCACTATAAGCCTTGCAAGCAATGTGACTAATGAGTTAGTTGCGGGATGTTGCATTACGGAACACGTAAAGAGACTTGCCGGTAACGAGATTGAACTAGGTATGATGATACCGATGATCGAATCTCGGGCAAGTAACATACCGATGACAAAGGGAACAACGTATGTTGTTACGCGGTTTGACCGATAAAGATCTTCGTAGAATATGTAGCAGCCAGGTTCCGCTATTGGTTATTGACCGAAGATGTGTCTCGGTCATGTCTACATAGTTCTCAAACCCGTAGGGTCCGCACGCTTAACGTTCGGTGACGATTAGTATTATGATTTTATGTGTTTTGATGAACCGAGGGTTGTTCGGAGTCCCGGATGTGATCACGGGCATGACGAGGAGTCTCGAAGTGGTCGAGGCATAAAGATTGATATATTGGAAGCTTATGTTTTGGACATCGGAATGGTTCCGAGTGAGTTCGGGCATATACCATAGTGCCGGGGGGTTACCGGAACCCCTCGGGAGTATATGGGCCCTAATGGGCTTTAGTGGAGAGAGAGAGGCAGCCAGGGCAGGCCGCGCGCCTCCTCCCCCTCTGGTCCGAATTGGACTAGGAAGGGGGGGCGCCCCCTTTCCTTCCTCCCTCTCTCCCCCTTCCTTCTCTCCTAGTCCAACTAGGGAAGGGGGGGATCCTACTCCCGGTGGGAGTAGGACTCCTCCAGGGCGCGCCATAGAGGGCCGGCCGTCCCCCCCTCCACTCCTTTATATACAGGGGAGGGGGGCACCCCATAGGCACACAAGTTGATCATTGATCTCTTAGCCGTGTGCGGTGCCCCCCTCCACCATAATCTATCTCGGTCATATTGTTGCAGTGCTTAGGCGAAGCCCTGCGCCGGTAGCTTCATCATCACCGTCATCACACCATCGTGCTGACAAAGCTCTCCCTCGACACTCAGCTGGATCGAGAGTTCATGGGACGTCACCGAGCTGAACGTGTGTAGATCGCGGAGGTGCCGTACTTTCGGTACTAGGATCGGTCGGATCGTGAAGACGTACGACTATATCAACCGCGTTGTCATAACGCTTCCGCTTACGGTCTACGAGGGTACGTGGACAACACTCTTCCCTCTCGTTTCTATGCATCACCATGATAGATCTTGCGTGTGCGTAGGAATGTTTTTTGAAATTACTGCGTTCCCCAACAGTGGCATCCGAGCCAGGTCTATGCGTAGATGTTATATGCACGAGTAGAACACAAAGGAGTTGTGGGCGTGGGTACATACATATTGCTTTCCGTATTCTTGATTCGGCGGTATTGTTGGATGAAGCGGCTCAGACCGACATTACGCATATGCTTACGCGAGACTGGTTCTACCGATGTGCTTCGCACACAGGTGGCTAGTGGGTGTTTGTTTCTCCAACTTTAGTTGAATCGGTTTCAATGAACAGAGTTCTTTATGAAGATCAAAAAGCAATCACTATAATACGTTGTGGTTTTATGCCGTAGGTAAGAACGGTTCTTGCTAAGCCCGTAGCAGTCACGTAAAACTTGCAACAACAAAGTAGAGGACGTCTTACTTGTTTTTGCAGGGCATGTTGTGATGTGATATGGTCAAAATGTTATGAGACATAAATTGTTGTATAAGATGATCATTGATGTCTACTAAACAACCTTCTTATTGTAGACGTTTTTGGGCCTCCAAGTGCAGAGGTTTGTAGGACAGTAGCAAATTTCCCTCAAGTGGATGACCTAAGGTTTATCAATCCGTGGGAGGCGTAGGATGAAGATGGTCTCTCTCAAACAACCTTGCAACCAAATAACAAAGAGTCTCTTGTGTCCCCAACACACCCAATACAATGGTAAATTGTATAGGTGCACTAATTCGATGAAGAGATGGTGATACAAGTGCAATATGGATAGTAGATAAAGGTTTTTGTAATCTGAAAATATAAAAACAGCAAGGTAACTAATGATAAAAGTGAGCACAAACGGTATTGCAATGCATTGAAACAAGGCCTAGGGTTCATACTTTCACTAGTGCAAGTTCTCTCAACAATAATAACATAATTGGATCATATAACTTTCCCTCAACATGCAACAAAGAGTCACTCCAAAGTCACTAATAGTGGAGAACAAATGAAGAGATTACGGTAGGGTACGAAACCACCTCAAAGTTATCATTTCTGATCGATCTATTCAAGAGTCCGTAGTAAAATAACATGAAGCTATTCTTTCCGTTCAATCTATCATAGAGTTTGTACTAGAATAACACCTTAAGACGCAAATCAACCAAAACCCTAATGTCACCTAGATACTCCAATGTCACCTCAAGTATCCGTGGGTATGATTATAAAATATGCATCACACAATCTCAGATTCATCTATTCAAACCAACACAAAGTACTTCAAAGAGTGCCCCAAAGATTCTACCGGAGAGTCAACACGAAAACATGTGCCAACCCCTATGCATAGGTTCATGGGCGGAACCCGCAAATTGATCACCAAAACATACATCAAGTGGATCACGTGATATCCCATTGTCACCACAGATAAGCATGGCAAGAAATACATCAAGTGTTCTCAAATCCTTAAAGACTCAATCCGATAAGATAACTTCAAAGGGAAAACTCAATTCATCAGAAGAGAGTAGAGGGGGAGAAACATCATAAGATCCAACTATAATAGCAAAGCTCGCGATACATCAAGATCGTACCACCTCAAGAACACGAGAGAGAGAGAGAGAGATCAAACACATAGCTACTGGTACATACCCTCAGCCCCGAGGGAGAACTACTCCCTCCTCGTCATGGAGAGCGCCGAGATGATGAAGATGAGCACCGGTGAGGGGTCCGCCCTCCGGCAGGGTGCCGGAATGGGTCTAGATTGGTTTTCGGTGGCTACAGAGGCTTCTGGCGGCGGGACTCCCGATATATTCTCGTCCCCAAAGTTTTTAGGGTATATGGATATATATAGGAGGAAGAAGTACGTTAGTGGATCTCCAGGCTGTCCACGAGGTAGGGGGGCGCGCCCAGGGGGTGGGCGTGTCCCCCACCCTCGTGGGTAGCCTGGGACTCTTCTGGTCCATCTCCGATACTCCGTGGGCTTCTTCCGGTCCAAAAATAAGTTCCGTGAAGTTTCAGGTCAATTTGGACTCTGTTTGATTTTCCTTTTCTGCGATACTCTAAAACAAGGAAAAACAGAAACTGGCACTGGGCTCTAGGTTAATAGGTTAGTCCCAAAAATCATATAAAGTAGCATATAAATGCACATAAAACATCCAAGGTTGATAATATAATATAATAGCATGGAACAATCAAAAATTATAGATACGTTGGAGACGTATCAGCATCCCCAAGCTTAATTCCTGCTCGTCCTCGAGTAGGTAAATGATAAAAACAGAATTTTTGATGTGGAATGCTACCTAACATATTTATCCATGTAGTTCTCTTTATTGTGGCAATAATATTCAGATCCATAAGATTCAAGACAAAAGTTTAATATTGACATAAAAATAATAATACTTCAAGCATACTAACCAAGCAATTATGTCTTCTCAAAATAACATGGCCAAAGAAAGCTATCCCTACAAAATCATATAGTCTGGCTATGCTCTATCTTCACCACACAAAATATTTAAATCATGCAAAACCCCGATAACAAGCCAAGCAATTGTTTCATACTTTTGATGTTCTCAAAATTTTTCAATCTTCACATAATACATGAGCGTGAGCCGTGGATATAGTGATGAAGCTATGTACCTAGGTTAGGGTCATGGACCTGTCCTAACTGCCCTACCCAAGGACATCTCTAGAAGAAATCACCTTTCAATCGACTTGGAGGTGTTCCACTCGACAGACTCGAAGACACTCGACCAAGAAGCAATCACTCGACCAAGATCCAACCACTCAATGGCCAGGAGACCTAAAGTCACTCCGCACGCTAATGGTCGGTCATTAAGTAGCTTTTATGGTCATCATAGCACTTTATTAGGGGTGTTACCATTAACGCCCGACCTTAATGTACTTAAAACCCTGCATAACTGAGGGCCGGAGGGGTCTAGCGAACTCTATATAAGCCACCCCCCTCCTCTGTGTAAAGGGTTCGCACCCCTGTAATTCATACACACATAATCCAGTCGACCGCCTCCGGGCTCCGAGACGTAGGGCTATTACTTCTTCCGAGAAGGGCCCGAACTCGTAAACCTCGTGTGCTTACAACTACTCCATAGCTAAGATCTTGCTTCTCCATACCTACCCCCCTACATTATTGTCAGACTTAGAACCACTACAGTTGGCGCCCACCATGGGGCAGGTGTCTTAGCGATTTGTTGGAGGAGTTGCGATCTTTTCCGATCCAAATCATCATGGTTTCTAGCAGAGTTTTGGTGGGGGCCGCGAGATCCGCCTCGGCGTGCTCACGTTCATCGCCGACGACTCCGCTTGGCTTCAGGAGGCTCTGCTCGACGTGGACGCACTCCCTGTCCGCGGGGCAACACACTTTCGCGCGTGCGTCCGCGGCGTCCTCTTGCGGCAACCGAGGACCCATTATCGGTCGGCCCCTGTGTTGTCCTCCCTCCCTATTTCCCGTTGGCGCAAGCGCTCCGGTTGGTCGAGACTTCAGCGATGGGTGAGACACGCGGTGGCACGCCAGTCGGCCACCCCTCAAGTCGCGGCGATCGAGCCCGACGAATCCCTCTACGGCCTGTTCGGCCTGTCGACTGGCTCCGCAGAGACCGCATCCGAGTGCGATAGCAGTGATCCGGCGGCGGAGGTTCTGATGGTCGATGGACCGCGCAGTCCTCCTGGTTTTCCCCGCACCGACGGAGGCGCAGGTGGAGGCGACCCGTCGCATCCCCATGAGGAATACCTCCCCGAGCCTCTCACGTCGCTGCAGAGAGAAGAACTTCGTTGCCGGAACATGGATGCACTGCACACTCCTATCGTTGGAGAAACCCCAGAGGCTCGTGCCTTGGAGGGCACGCGCCTGGCAAACTTGGCTGAGCGCACTCGACTGGAGAACCTCCAGCGAGCACTCGACGAGCGTGCACGACAACGGGTTCCAGAATCCAGTCGACGTCAGCTCTTTCCACCCTCGCAGGTATATCGAACTCCGATTCAGAATTTAGCAGCTGCAGCCCGTATAGCAGAGTCGATTCAGCCTTCCCAGTCAGAGGCTGGCAGAGGCTTGCTGCAGATCAGAGCGTTACTCCGGGCAGCAGGAGACCAGAATTCATTGCAAATCCATTGCTGCAGACACAGTCAAGTCGGCTCATAGCCCAAGATCGCCCCCGAGGCATGAGGGACGTGGGGACCGGCATGATCAGTACGGGAACCGTGAGCAGTATGATCACCGATTCGATCGTGACGATCGACGTCGAGTGCCTACCCCTCCCCCGAGGAGTGGATCGTATGTGCCTCGACCGCAGGATGACAGGCGCCCTCATAGTGTTGGGCGAAGGATTCTAGTCGACCCTAGGGAACAAGGCTTTGATGCGAGATCCATTCTCGTTCAAGGTTTGGTCGACAGGAACAGAGCTCACCGAGAAGGTCACGACAGAGATGCACCTACCAGCAGCAGAGTACATGTTTCGGGGCCAGAGTGCTTTAGTAGGGCCATCAGGGCCGCTGTGATTCCTCCCAACTCCAGGTTGGTGACTGGAGTCAGTAAGTTCACTGGTGAGTCCAAGCCCGATACTTGGCTTGAAGACTACCGAGTGGCTGTCCAGATTGGCGGTGGCAATGATGAAGTGACCATGAAGCACCTGCCTCTCATGTTGGAGGGCTCGGCCAGAGCGTGGCTGAATCAGTTAGCACCCAGCAGCATTTACACTTGGGAAGATCTCGCCGAGTGTTTGTCACCACATTTGAAGGAACATGCAAGCGACCGGCAGGGCTGACGGAACTGCGGTCCTGCATGCAGAAGCCGAATGAAACTTTGAGGGATTACATCCAGAGATGGATCACATTACATCACACGGTAGAGAATGTGCCTGATCACCAAGCAGTCTGTGCCTTCAAAGAAGGCGTCAAGTACAGAGAACTGAATCTGAAATTCGGTCGAACCGGAGACATGTCTCTGAATCGGATGATGGAGATTGCCACCAAGTACGCTAATGGTGAAGATAAGGATTGACTCCAGAGTGGCAAGCACAAGTCAGTCGCCCAAGAAACTGGAGGAGGAAATTCCAATCGGAAACTGAAGCAGAAAGCCGAGCTAGCTGCTCCTGGGGAAGCCTTGGTTGTAACTCAAGGAAAGTTTAAGGGGAAACCCAAAGGGCCTTGGAACCCCAAGAAAGTTAAAGACCAAGACGGAAATGATGTGTTGGATTTGCCATGTCACATCCACACCAAGAAAGATGAAGAGGGTAAGCTCATTTACCCGAAACACACCACTCGACAGTGTCGTCTCTTGATCCAACAGTTCGAGGGCAAACAGCCCAAAGATAAGGAAAAGGAGTCGGACAAAGTTGAGGACAAGGAAGACAGTGATGATGGATACCCCCAGGTCAATTCCACCTTGATGATTTTTGCTGATGTTGAAAGCAAAAGTCAACTGAAAGTTATCAACCATGAGGTGAATATGGTTACTCCGGCGACACCCAGTTATCTGAAGTGGTCTCAGACTGCCATCACATTCGACCAGTCCGATCACCCAACGCACATTGCCACCCCTGGGAGGCAAGCTTTGGTGGTCGACCCAGTTGTTGAAGGCACTCGACTGACTAAAGTCTTGATGGATGGTGGCAGTGGTTTGAACATACTGTATGCTGAGACGTTGAAAGGGATGGGCATTCCGATGTCCAGACTCAGTACCAGCAACATGAGTTTCCATGGAGTCATTCCTGGGAAGAAGGCTGAGTCACTCAGCCAAATTGCTCTTGATGTGGTTTTCGGTGATTCCAAGAATTACCGCAAAGAAAAGTTGACGTTTGAAGTTGTGGATTTCCAGAGTTCTTATCACGCTATTTTCGGCAGGCCAGCTTATGCACGCTTCATGGCTCGACCATGCTATGTGTACCTCAAATTGAAGATGCCTGGTCCCAAAGGTGTGATCACTGTTACGGGCAATCGGAAGAAAGCAGAAGAGTGTTTTCAGAAAGGCTCAAAGATCGCTGATGCTCAGATGGCAGTGGTGGAGCTGCAGGAGTACCAGAAGACTGCAAACCCGAGTGATTTGTTGCGAGCCAAGAAGCCCGCCACAGAATCAGCTTTTCAGTCGTCTGGTGAAACGAAGCCGGTTCACATTCACCCGACCGATCCTAGTGCTGCTCCGACTCATATCTCAACAACACTCCAAATAGGAAGAAGCGCTCATCCAGTTCCTTCGTGAGAACTGGGACATCTTCGCATGGAAGCCTTCTGACATGTCGGGTGTTCCGAGGGGGCTGGCTGAGCACCGCCTACGAGTCGACTCAAAAGTAAAACCTGTCAAAGAACATCTCCGACGGTCCGCCGTCTAGAAGAGAAAGGCTATTGGTGAGGAGGTGGCTCGGCTCTTAGTAGCGGAGTTCATCCGAGAGATTTACCACTCCGAGTGGCTCGCCAACGTTGTCATGGTCCCCAAGAAGGACAAGTCACTTCACATGTGCATTGACTTTAAACATATCAATCGAGCCTGCCCAAAAGATCATTTTCCTCTCCCGCGCATCGACCAGATAGTCGACTCGACTGCGGGATATGGGCGACTGTCTTTTTTAGACGCCTATTCCGGGTACCATCAGATCCGTCTGTATGGACCTGACGAGATCAAAACAGCTTTCATCACTCCATTCGGGTGCTTCTGTTATGTTACCATGCCATTCGGCCTCAAGAATGCCGGAGCCACATTCATGAGGATGATTCAGAAGTGTTTGCTCACTCAAATCTGTCGGAATGTGGAAGCATACATGGATGATATTGTGGTCAAGTCACGGAAGGGTTCGGACCTGCTGACTGACCTTGCTGAAACCTTTGCCAACCTCAGGAGGTATGATATCAAGCTTAATCCATCAAAGTGCACATTTGGAGTTCCTGGTGGAAAGTTACTCGGTTTTCTCGTTTCCGAACGGGGAATCGACGCCAATCCAGAAAAAGTCGGTACTATACTCCGGATGAAACGTCCTGTGCGAGTGCACGATGTCCAGAAGCTTACTGGTTGCTTGGCCGCATTAAGTCGATTCATCTCTCGTCTCGGTGAAAAGGCATTGCCTCTTTACCGATTGATGAAGAAGTCAGACAAGTTCGAGTGGACTCCTGAAGCTGATGCAGCATTTACAGAGCTCAAAGCTCTGCTCTCCACCCAGCCGGTTCTTGCTGCTCCAATCAGCAAAGAGCCTTTGCTGCTTTACATCGCAGCCATAGGACAAGTCGTCAGTATAGTACTTACGGTCGAGCGGGAAGAAGAAGGAAAAGCCTTCAAAGTTCAGCGCCCAGCATATTATGTTTCTAAAGTTTTGACCCCGTCGAAGCAAAGATATCCTCATTATCAGAAGCTTGTATATGGGATTTATATGACTACAAAGAAGGTTGCTCACTACTTCTCTGATCATTCCATTACAGTCGTCAGCGACGCTCCATTGTCAGAGATCCTGCACAACAGAGATGCAACTAGTCGAGTGGCAAAATGGGCGATTGAACTCCTTCCTCTAGATATCAAATTTGAGGCAAAGAAAGCTATCAAGTCCCAAGCAATAGCAGATTTCGTCGCCGAGTGGATTGAACAACAACTGCCGACTCAGGTTCAATCGGAGCATTGGACCATGTTCTTCGACGGTTCCAAAATGCTGAATGGTTCCGGTGCCGGGGTAGTATTGGTATCCCCCGAGGAGATAAGCTCAGATATGTTCTTCAAATCCACTTTGATTCCTCCAATAACGAAGCAGAGTATGAAGCACTTTTATATGGGTTGCGCATGGCCATTTCACTCGGCGTCCGTCGCCTCATGGTCTATGGCGACTCAGATTTGGTGGTTAATCAAGTGATGAAGGAGTGGGACGTCAGAAGTCCGGCCATGCCTGGTTATTGCAATGTAGTGAGAAAGCTGGAGAAGAAATTCGAGGGGTTAGAACTTCATCACATACCCCGACTGAAAAATCAAGTAGCTGATGATTTGGCGAAAATAGGTTCCAAAAGAGAAGCCATTCCCAGTAATGTGTTTTTGGAACACATCCACACACCATCAGTTCAGGAGGATCCCTTCACTGAAGAAGCCCCGCAGCCAAAAAGTGCCACGGATCCGATTAAAGTTGAAGTTCCAACTGTGGTCGACCTGATCATGGAAGTTTTGGTCATCACTCCTGACTGGACGGTACCGTACATCGCGTACATCCTAAGGAAAGAACTCCCAGAGGACGAAGAAGAGGCTCGACAGATCGTCCGTCGATCCAAGGCCTTTACAATCATAAAGGGATAGTTGTATAGAGAAAGCGCGACTGGGGTCAGTCAGAAGTGTATAACACTAGAAGAAGGTCAGATAATCCTTGATGATATCCACTCGGGGACCTATGGTCATCATGCTTCCTCTCGGACCATTGTGGATAAAGCATACCGAGCGGGATTCTACTGGCCAAGGGCGAATGAAATGGTGAAAGAGATAGTCGACAAATGTGAAGGATGTCAGTTTTACTCCAATATGTCGCACAAACCCGCGTCAGCCCTGAAACCATTCCACTCGTCTGGCCCTTCGCTGTTTGGGGACTAGACATGGTTGGACCACTGAGAACGGGCAGGAGCGGCTTCACTCATGTGCTAGTAGCAGTCGACAAGTTCACCAAATGGATTGAAGCTAAGCCTATCAAGAACCTTGATGCTTGCACTGCTATCAGTTTCATCAGAGAGTTGATGTTCAGATATGGAGTTCCGCATAGCATCATCATTGACAATGGGTCAAACTTCGATTCTGACAAATTCAGAGCCTTTTGCGCCTCTCAAGGCACACGAGTCAACTACGCTTCAGTCGCTCACCCCCAGTCGAATGGACAAGCGGAAAGAGCAAACGACTTAATTCTCAAAGGACTGAAACCCCGACTGATGCGCGATCTCAAGCACACAGCAGGTGCATGGGTCGACGAGCTTCCATCAGTTCTTTGGGGATTGAGGACAACCCCGAACCGATCGACTGGAACAACCCCATTCTTTCTGGTCTACGGAGCTGAAGCAGTTTTGCCGAGTGACCTGCTTCACAACGCACCCCGAGTCGAGCTCTACTCTGAAGATGAAGTAGAACAAGCCCGACAGGACGCAGTCGACCTCCTGGAAGAAGAAAGAGAAATGGCCATGATTTGATCGACCATCTATCAGCAAGACTTGCGTCGATTCCATGCCAGAAATGTAAAGAGTCGAGCCTTCCAAGAAGGAGACTTGGTCCTCCGAGTGGATCAACAGAAACCACACAAACTCGCTCCTACTTGGGAAGGCCCCTTCATAGTCACCAGAGTCCTCCACAATGGAGCGTACCACCTTTATAATGTCAATCGCCTGATTGATGAGCCACGAGCCTGGAATGAGGAGCCGCTCCGCCCCTTTTATACTTGAATTCTCACTCGGATGAGATGTAATAAGAAAAACTTCTGTAGTTTATCTATCAAAGACAAGAGCGTTATAATTTTCCCAGTGATTGTTATTGTTTTTGTTTGCGTGAGAAATCCCCCAGTGGGTGGCTTAGCTGCGAATCCGTTTCGCCTAAGTTTGTAAAAATAATTCCCTACCGAGTGGTGAGCCAGCCTCCCACTCGGGGGCTTAGCTGCGAACCCGTTTCGCCTAAGTGTTTGAAAATCCTACCGAGTGGTGAGCCAGCCTCCCACTCGGGGGCTTAGCTGCAGTCCAGTACTTGCCTAAGTATTTGAAAATCCTACCGAGTGGTGAGCCAGCCTCCCACTCGGGGGCTTAGCTGCAGTTCAGTACTCGCCTAAGTATTTGAAAATCCTACCGAGTGGTGAGCCAGCCTCCCACTCGGGGGCTTAGCTGCAGTCCAGTACTCGCCTAAGTATTTGAAAATCCTACCGAGTGGTGAGCCAGCCTCCCACTCGGGGGCTTAGCTGCAGTCCAGTACTCGCCTAAGTATTTGAAAATCCTACCAAGTGGTGAGCCAGCCTCCCACTCGGGGGCTTAGCTGCAGTCCAGTACTCGCCTAAGTATTTGAAAATCCTACCGAGTGGTGAGCCAGCCTCCCACTCGGGGGCTTAGCTGCAGTCCAGTACTTGCCTAAGTTTGAAAAATCCTACCGAGTGGAGAGCAACCCTCCCACTCGGGGGCTTAGCTGTAGTCCAGTACTTCGCCTAAGTTTGAAAAATCCTACCGAGTGGAGAGCGACCCTCCCACTCGGGGGCTTAGCTGCAGTCCAGTACTCGCCTAAGTATTTGAAAATCCTACCGAGTGGAGAGCGACCCTCCCACTCGGGGGCTTAGCTGCAGTCCAGTACTCGCCTAAGTATTTGAAAATCCTACCGAGTGGAGAGCGACCCTCCCACTCGGGGGCTTAGCTGCAGTCCAGTACTCGCCTAAGTATTTGAAAATCCTACCAAGTGGAGAGCGACCCTCCCACTCATGGGGCTTAGCTGCAGTCCAGTACTCGCCTGAGTATTTGAAAATCCTACCGAGTGGAGAGCGACCCTCCCACTCGGGGGCTTAGCTGCAGTCCAGTACTTGTCTAAGTTTGAAAAATCCTACCGAGTGGAGAGCGACCCTCCCACTCGGGGGCTTAGCTGCAGTCCAGTACTCGCCTAAGTTTGAAAATCCTACCGAGTGGAGAGCGACCCTCCCACTCGGGGGCTTAGCTGCAGTCCAGTACTCGCCTAAGTTTGAAAAATCCTACCGAGTGGAGAGCGACCCTCCCACTCGGGGGCTTAGCTGCAGTCCAGTACTTGTCCTAAGTTTGAAAAATCCTACCGAGTGGAGAGCGACCCTCCCACTCGGGGGCTTAGCTGCAGTCCAGTACTCGCCTAAGTTTGAAAATCCTACCGAGTGGAGAGCGACCCTCCCACTCGGGGGCTTAGCTGCAGTCCAGTACTCGCCTAAGTTTGAAAAATCCTACCGAGTGGAGAGCGACCCTCCCACTCGGGGGCTTAGCTGCAGTCCAGTACTTGCCTAAGTTTGAAAAATCCTACCGAGTGGAGAGCGACCCTCCCACTCCAGGGCTTAGCTTCAGTCCAGTACTCGCCTAAGTATTTGAAAAATCCTACCGAGTAGAGAGCGACCCTCCCACTCGAGGGCTTAGCTGCACTCCAGTACTCGCCTAAGTTTGAAAAATCCTACCGACTGGAGAGCGACCCTCCCACTCGGAGGCTTAGCTGCAGTCCAGTACTCGCCTAAGTATGAAACACATCCCAATCCGCAAGGACGACGAGGTGCAGGTCGACTGCCACCTTCTCCTTCGGAGCTTCGCCACAAATACAACGTGCGCTCCATCCCAATCTGCAAGGACGACGAGGTGCAGGTTGACTGCCCTTTCTCCTTCGGAGCTTCGCCACAAATACAACGTGCGCTCCATCCCAATCCGCAAGGACGACGAGGTGCAGGTCGACTGCCACCTTCTCCTTCGGAGCTTCGCCACAAATACAATGTGCGCTCCACCCGACCCACAAGGACGACGAGGTGCAGGTCGACAGCTACCTTCTCCTTCAGAGCTGCGCCACAAATACAAAAGTTGTCTCGAGTGAAGAACGAGTTCCACTCGACGGAGAATTCATGAAGATATTCAACGATAAACCAAGTTCAGATAAATACTAAAAGGTTTCAAGCAGCGAATCAAAGGTACTCGGGCACCATGCCCGAAGGAGTTTAACGGTTACAGAAACCACTCGGCATTCCAAGGCAAATTTAAAGCGTATCCAAGTTTCATAAGATTGTTCACTCGGCCGGAGGAGGGCTGGCAGGCTCCACGAACGAGTCCAGATCGATCCCATCAGCTATCCGAGTAGCGGCAGCAATGAAAGTCTCCATGAAGGACTGGAAGTCGTGCTTTTTGGTGTTAGTGACTTTGATCGCAGCCAGCTTGTCCTCACGAGCCTCCTTGCAATGGACTCGCACCAGGGACAGCGCCACATCAGCACCATAGCGGGCGGAGGATTTCTTCCATTCTTGCACTCGGCCAGGGATCTCATTTAGTCGAGTCATCAGAGATTCGAGATCATTCTGAAGCGTCACCCCCGGCCAAAGCGTCGAGTCGAACCGAGAGACAACCTCCTTCAGGCGTGCGAGGTAGCTTGTGGCGCTGGCGATACGGGACTCTAGTCGGAGCACGTTCATCACAGTTTCATTGCAGACCAGGGAAGTGATAGGGTCCAGACCCGTCTCGACCCTTCCAGTTTCTTCATCAAAGTCTTGACAAAGTTCTGCAGCCAAAAGTCAGTTCAATCAATCGAGCAAAATCCGACAGCAAGCATCAACACAGTCGGATCAAAAGAAATACCTCCCAGCACGAGGTAAAGCTTCTGGGCAAGGGTCCTCAGATAAGCTTCTGTGTCGTTCCTCTTGCGGATCGCAGACTCCAACTTCTCATTCAGGGCGACCTTATCCTTCTTCAGGCTGGTCACTTCGCGGTTAGCTTCACTAAGACAAGATGTCAGTCTAGTCACCTCTCCTCAAGCGTTCCGACTGAAGCAAGCTTCTCTTCTGCGAGAACTGTTTTGTCTTGGGCTGCTTTTTGCGCAGCGGCGAGGTCCAAGTCCTTCTTGTCCAAAGCCAACTTCATTTTCTCTGCAAAAGAAATAATCGAATAAAAAAAGAGACCAAAGAGATATATTGAAGTTCGGTCGGCAATGAGTTACCTTCCATACCAGCGGCCTCGTCTTGAGCTTTTTTCAGATTTTGTTGAGCCAATTCCAAGTCAAGGTTTAGCAGGATCTGCTATTTCTCCAAGTCAGCAAAGCGAGCTCCAAGATCACAAGATTTCTGCAATCAGGGAGGGGAAGTTATTTTACAGCGAAAAACGACAAAGACAATAAATACTAAGACTACGGTCGACTGCCCGCAGCCCACCATAATCTGGGGGACTACACCCAATGGGTGCACTTTGCGTGCCCCCACCGGTTCTGATCCCACTCGACCGGCCCGCCGGAGTCGAGTGCAGGGAGTAAAAAAAGAGAGAAAGAACAATTGTGTCATCAAGAAAGAAGAACTCAGACCACAGTCGACTGCCAGCAGTCGACTGCGGTCTCGGGGACTACACCCAGTGGGTGCACTTGGCGTGCCCCCACCGGTTCTGATCCCACTCGCCCAGACCGAGTGGAAGAGCGAAACTACCAAAAACGATAGCAAAATACAAAGACTATAGTCGACTGCCAGCAGTCCACCGTAGTCTCGGGGACTACACCCAGTGGGTGCACTCAGCGTGCCCCCACTAGTCCAAAAATTCAATCGACACACCCAGTGGGTGTACAGATGCAAAGATTTTCGGAAAGAGAGTCTTCAGATAGCATATCTTAATAGAACAAGCGGTGACCAACTAACCTAAACATTGCTTTGAAGAGCCGAGCTGGCGTCATAGGCGGCCTGACTGGCGTCCCGCACCGCCTTCATCTTCTCCATCATAATGCCCGCCTGGCGTATGGCTTCCTTGGCAGCATTCACTTCGTCCTCTGGGACATGATGGATCGCAAAAACTGAAGGTGGGTCGGCAGGAGCTTGAGCAGTCGACGAAGAAGGCAGGGCACTCGACAATGGTACGGCAAAGGTAACAGAACCCCGATTGGCATCACCAGCGTCCTAAACGACTGGCTCCACCATCGGCGTCGACTGTGGCACCTTGCCTGCAGGAGCTTTACTATTTTTCCTCGTCAAAGGCCTCTCAGGCTCTTCGTCATCATCATCGGGGAGGTCAATAATGTTAGGAGTTGTTCAAAGATCAATCGCCAAAATCACATCACCCAATGGTACACATTGCAGTTGAGTCAACCAAGTAAAGACAGAATGACAGAAATCATACCCAGATTGGAAGTGACTGCATCCTCCATTACCTCATCCTCATCCCTGTAATCTGAGGTCCTGGAAGTAGCAATGCTGCCAGTTCCAAAGTTCGTCTATTTAAATCAAGAAAAAATAAACAGCACGGAGCGTCGAGTGAATACAAAGGGAGACACTCACGCAGAAGCAACGGGGATGTCAATCTTAATCTTTGGCAGCGCCTTCCGAGGCTTCTGCTTTGCAACTTTGGGATGCTTTGACGCTTTTTCAGTTGGGGTTGGTGAAGATGTCCGAGGACGCTTTGAAGACTGACTAGTCTGAGCAATCGCCTTTTCACAGGCGCTCGGTCGTTCTTGGTCAAGCTTGGATCGCCTCTCCCTGTGAGGAGGCGACTCGACTTCTTCTTCGTCACTTAAGTCGTTGCTTTCTTCGTCCCCTTCCCTGTCAGAATGCCATTCACCACTGTCGCTGCCGCTCGCCTCTCCTTCCGGGTCTTGCTCTTGCTCTCCATTGGGCACTGAGTACATTTTGATAAGGGCCTGAAAGAAAGCAGGAAGAATAAAGTCAGTCAACGCAGTATAGACAGCTGCGTGAGTGAATTTAAATTATAATCAAAAGCTCAGAATCAGTCCTTTTCTGGTTCATGGGACTGGTCGAATGGAGGAACTCTCCTGGCTCCCCTGGGGTTGTCCTTGTTTCCGGTGATGCCCGACAACCACCCCTCCAATGTGTCGTCATCGACCTCCTCCGGGTGAATCCGAGTGGTGTCGTCAAGACCCGAATACATCCACATCGGATGGTCTCGAGCTTGAAGAGGCTGGATGCGCCTCCGAAGGAAAACCTCCAAGAGGTCCATACCAGTGACCCCGTCATGGATAAGCTGGACCACTTGTTCGACCAGCACCCTAACTTGCGCCTTCTCCTCCGGGATCACCTTCAAAGAGGAGGGTTTCCTCACTCGGTCCATGGTAAAAGGAGGGAGGCCAGTCGAATGCCCTGGCGTCGGCTGGTCTTTGTAGTAAAACCAGGTCGACTGCCATCTGCGGACCGAGTCGGGAAGAATCATGGCCGGGAAGGAACTTTTCCCTCTCATCTGGACACCAAGACCCCCACACATCTGAATCACTTGTGTTTTCTCATCACTCGGATTGGCCTTTTTCACCGTCTGAGAACGACATGTGAAAATGTGCTTGAAAAGACCCCAGTGAGGCCGACAACCCAAGAAATTCTCGCGCAAAGACACGAAAGCAGCGAGATACACGATTGTGTTGGGAGTGAAGTGGTGGAGTTGTGCCCCCAAGAAATTCAGAAATCCCCGAAAGAAAGGGTGAGGAGGCAAGGAAAACCCACGATCGACGTGAGTGGCAAGGAGAACGCGCTCACCCTCCCGAGGTTGCGGCTCGGATTCCTTCCCTGGAAGCCGCGCCGATCCATGGGGGATCAGTCCTCCGTCGGCTAGGTCGTCGAGGTCTTCTTGGCGGATCGTCGAGCGGATCTAGTCGCCCTGGATCCAGCCCTTCGGCAGGCCGGCTCGTGAGGAAGATCCATCCCGACTGGTCGCCTTCCCCTTCGCCTTTGCCGTCGCCTTCTTCGCCCGCTCCAGAGCCACCGTCTTCTCCTTCCCCATCGTCGCCGGCCAGACACGTACGGAGCGGCGGCGCTGGGGCGAGAGCGAGCGCGACAAAGAAGCCTGAAGAGGAGGAGAGGAAATGAGAACGCAATGTTCAAGAAACCCCGGTCCGATGCCTTATATGAGGTTACTTCCGAGTGTCTGACTGGTAGGCCCGGATGATCCTGTCAAATCCCGCAACAGTTGCGCGCGCGATACGTGGCGAAAAAGATGGCACAGAGATCGAGGAGGCTCCGCACTATCCCATCCGATTACTGCGGCCTCCCCCGTCCCGCACGCTTCCCAAAATTTGAATCTCGCGAAATCTGCAGGCAGCAGAACAACTTGTCAGACGGAAGATCTCCTCCACACCGTCACTCGGAGATTTTCAAGTAAAGAAACTCACTCGACAAAAAACTAAGAATGGATCAAAGCGACTGAAAAGGAAGTTGCTGTCGTCACTCAGGTTCATTGATCCGAAACAAGATATGCTCATGGCATGAAAAATGAGTCGGAGAAGTTCTCAACTCCTTCCCCACTCAAACCTCGATCCATTCGGGGGCTAATGATGAAGCTATGTACCTAGGGTAGGGTCATGGACCTGTCCTAACTGCCCTACCCAAGGACATCTCTAGAAGAAATCACCTTTCAATCGACTTGGAGGTGTTCCACTCAACAGACTCGAAGGCACTCGACCAAGAAGCAATCACTCGACCAAGATCCAACCACTCGACGACCAGGAGACCTAAAGTCACTCCGCACACTAATGGTCGGTCATTAAGTAGCTTTTATGGTCATCATAGCACTTTATTAGGGGCGTTACTAGTAACGCCCGACCTTAATGTACTTAAAACCCTGCATAACTGAGGGCCGGAGGGGTCTGGCAAACTCTATATAAGCCACCCCCTCCTCAGTGTAAAGCGTTCGCACCCCTGTAATTCATACACACATAATCCAGTCGACTGCCTCCGGGCTCCGAGACGTAGGGCTATTACTTCTTCCGAGAAGGGCCTGAACTCGTAAACCTCGCGTGCTTACAACTACTCCATAGCTAAGATCTTGCCTCTCCATACCTACCCCCCTACATTACTGTCAGACTTAGAACCACGACATATAGCACTATAGGTGGAATAGAATGGTGGTTGTGGAGAAGACAAAAAGGAGAAGATAGTCTCACATCAACTAGGCGTATCAACGAGCTATGGAGATGCCCATCGATAGATATCAATGTGAGTGAGTAGGGATTGCCATGCAACGGATGCACTAGAGCTATAAGTGTATGAAAGCTCAAAAAGAAACTAAGTGCGTGTGCATCCAATTTGCTTTCTCACGAAGACCTAGGGCATTTTGAGGAAGCCCAACATTGGAATATACAAGCCAAGTTCTAAATGAAAGATTCCCACTAGTATATGAAAGTGACAACATAGTAGACTCTCTATGATGAAGATCATGGTGCTACTTTGAAGCACAAGTGTGGTAAAAGGATAGTAGCATTGCCCCTTCTCTCTTTTTCTCTCTTTTTTTTATTTGGGCCTTTTCTCTTTTTTTATGGCCTCTTTTTTCTTATTTTTTCATTTTTTTATTTTTCGTCCGGAATCTCATCCCGACTTGTGGGGGAATCATAGTCACCATCATCCTTTCCTCACATGGGACAATGCTCTAATATTGATGATCATCACACTTTTATTTACTTACAACTCAAGAATTACAACTCGATACTCAGAAAAAATATGACTCTATATGAATGCCTCCGGCGGTGTACCGGGTTGTGCAATGACTCATGAGTGACATGTATGAAAGAATCATGAATGATGGCTTTGCCACAAATACGATGTCAACTACATGATCATGCAAATCAATATGACAATGATGGAGCGTGTAATAATAACGGAATGGTGGAAAGTTGCATGGCAATATATCTCAGAATGACTATGGAAATGCCATAATAGGTAGGTATGGTGGCTGTTTTGAGGAAGGTATATGGTGGGTTTATGGTACCGGCGAAAGTTGCGTGGTACTAGAGAGGCTAGCAATGGTGGAAGGGTGAGAGTGCGTATAATCCATGGACTCAACATTAGTCATAAAGAACTCACATACTTATTGCAAAAATTTATTAGTTATCGAAAAAAAGTATTACGTGCATGCTCCTAGGGGGATAGATTGGTAGGAAAAGACCATCGCTCGTCCCCGACCGCCACTCATAAGGAGGCAATCAATAAATAAATCATGCTCCGACTTCATCACATAACGGTTCACCATACATGCATGCCATGGGAATCACAAACTTTAACACAAGTATTTCTCAAATTCACAACTACTCACTAGCATGACTCTAATATTACCACCCTCATATCTCAAAACAATCATCAAGTATCAAACTTCTCATAGTATTCAATGCACTTTATATGAAAGTTTTTATTATACCCCACTTGGATGCCCATCATATTAGGACTAGTTTCATAACCAAACCAAACTACCATGCTGTTCTAAAGACTCTCAAAATAATATAAGTGAAGCACAATATTTCATCTATTTCTTCAAAATAAAACCACCATCGTGCTCTGAAAGGATATAAGTGAAGCACTAGAGCAAATGACAAACTACTCCGAAAGATATAAGTGAAGATCAATGAGTAGTCGAATAATCATGCAACGATGTGAATACTTTCTAACATTTAAGAATTTCAGATCTTGGTATTTTATTCAAACCGCAAGCAAAACAAAATAAAATAAAATGATGCTCCAAGCAAAACACATATCATGTGGCGAATAAAAATATAGCTCCAAGTAAAGTTACAGATGAACGAAGACGAAAGGGGGGATGCCTTCTGGGGCATCCCCAAGCTTAGGCTTTTGGTTGTCCTTGAATATTACCTTGTGATGCCTTTGCATCCCCAAGCCTAGGCTCTTGCCACTTCTTGTTCCATACTCCATCAAATCTTTACCCAAAACATGAAAACTTCACAACACAAAACTTAAACAGAAAATCTCGTTAGCTCCGTTAGTATAAGAAAATAAATCACCACTTAGGTACTGTTGTGAACTCATTATAAATTCATATTGGTGTAATATCTACTGTATTCCAACTTCTCTATGGTTCATACCCTCCGATACTACTCATAGATTCATCAAAATAAGGAAACAACACATCGAAAACAGAATCTGTCAAAAACAGAACAGTCTGTAGTAATCTGTAGGATTAGAATACTTCTGTAACTCCAAAAATACTGAGAAATTAGGAAGTCCTAGGCAATTTGTTTATTAATCTACTGCAAGTGGAATTGGTATTTTATCGCTCTCTAGTAAAAAATTAAAATTATTCTCGTGAGCGCATACTTTCTGTTTTTTACAGCAAGATCAAATAACAATCACCCAAGAAGATCCTAAAGGCTTTACTTGGCACAAACACTAATTAAAACATAAAAACACAGTCATAACAGATGGTAGATGATTAATTTATTACTAAGCAAGAACAAAAAGCAAGAAGCAAAAATAAAATTGGGTTGCCTCCCAACAAGCACTATCGTTTAACGCCCCTAGCTAGGCATGATGGTTTCAATGATGCTCACATAAAGGATAAGAATTGAAACATAAAGAGAGCATCATGAAGAATATGACTAGAACATTTAATTCTAAGCCACTTCCTATGCATAGGGATTTTGTGAGCAAACAACTTGTGGGAACAAGAATCAACTTGCATAGGAAAGCAAAACAAGCATAACCTCAAGATTTTAAGCACATAGAGAGGAAACTCGATATTATTGCAATTCCTACAAGCATATATTCCTCCATCATAATATTTTTCAGTAGAATCATGAATGAATTCAACAATATAACCATCACATAGAGCATTCTTTTCATGATCTACAAGCATAGAAAATTTACTACTCTCCACATAAGCAAAATTCTTCTCATTCGGAATAGTGGGAGTATCATAAGGGACTTGAATACTATAAATTGTTTCCACATTAAAATAGTAATGTTCAGAAAAGGGGTAATCATAATCATGACAAGTTTTATAAATATAATAATCACTACTTTTTATAGCATACGTGTCATCACAATAATCATCATAAGTAGCAACTTTGTTCTCATCATAATGAATTGAAACCTCTTCCAAGATAGTGGAATCATTACTAAATAAAGTCATGACCTCTCCAAATCCACTTTCATAATTATCACAATAAGATTCAACATCCTCCAAAATAGTGGGATCATTACTTCCTAAAGTTGACACTCTTCCAAACCCACTTTCATCAATATAATCATCATAAGTAGGAGGCATGCTATCATCATTATAAATTTGCATATCAAAACTTGGGAGACTAAAAATATCATCTTCATTAAACGTAGCATCCCCAAGCTTGGGACAAACATTAATTGCAGCAAATATATTCTCAAAAACATCATCTTCATCAAACATAGCATCCCCAAGCTTGGGCCTTTTCATATCATAAGCATAATCACTCTCATCATTAATAGTATGGATAGCACCAATAGTATAGCAATTATCATCATCACAAGGAGTAATAGGAGCAACATCATTTGGGAGAGATACCTTTTTACCTTTGCTTCTCCGTCTTTTCTTTTTCTTCCTCACATCATGTGTGGGTTCAACCCTCTTTTTGGAGCTCCTTATTAATGAGATTGGTTGAATAGAAGGCTCCTCCTCGTTACCTGATTCATCATAAGAAATAATAGGAGGATATTGGGAAGTCTCTTCCCTTTAATTAGTATTCTCTTCATATTCTATTTGTTTTCTTTTCTTTATGTAATTGGCAATATAAGGATTTTCAATACAATTCACCACACAATACATATAAATTTCCTCTAGATCAAAATCAAGAAGTTTATCATGGGCAAATACTAGAAGATAGTTAGTTATACGTTTCATTTCTTCATAACCCATAAGCAAACTAAGTTCATTATGATGTGCAAGGGAAATCAAGTCATCGGAATTTTTGGAAACGATTAGATAATGAAACAATTTGCATCGGATGGTTAAATAACCACGTTCATTGCAAAGTTCACAAGTACGGCTAAGAAAATTTAAATTTTCAGCACAAACATCTAGCCTTTCTTGCAACCATTTAGTTTCTAAGTATTTATGCCTCTTGCAAAATCTATCTTCCCTAATTGGTGTGTACTTGCAAACTCTATGCACTCCACAAAAATCGACATGCTTATAAGAGACATTCTCATCATGACTAGTGCAATCATCACTAGTACTATGGATATTCAAAGAGTTCATACTAATAATATTGCAATCACGCTCATCATTCAAAGATTTAGTGCCAAACATTTTAATGCATTCTTCTTCTAACACTTTGGCACAATTTTCCTTTCCATCATACTCACGAAAGATATTAAAAAGATGAAGCGTATGAGGCAAACTCAATTCCATATTTTTTGTAGTTTTCTTTTATAAACTAAACTAGTGCTAAAACAAGAAACAAAAAGATTCGATTGCAAGATCTAAAGATATACCTTCAAGCGCTAACCTCCCCGGCAACGACGCCAGAAAAGAGCTTGATGTCTACTACACAACCTTCTTCTTGTAGACGTTGTTGGGCCTCCAAGTGTAGAGGTTTGTAGGACAGTAGCAAATTTCCCTCAAGTGGATGACCTAAGGTTTATCAATCCGTGGGAGGCGTAGGATGAAGATGGTCTCTCTCAAACAACCCTGCAACCAAATAACAAAGAGTCTCTTGTGTCCCCAACACACCCAATACAATGGTAAATTGTATAGGTGCACTAGTTCGGCGAAGAGATGGTGATACAAGTGCAATATGGATAGTAGATAAAGGTTTTTGTAATCTGAAAATATAAAAACAGCAAGGGAACTAATGATAAAAGTGAGCACAAACGGTATTGCAATGCTTTGAAACAAGTCCTAGGGTTCATACTTTGACTAGTGCAAGTTCTCTCCAGAATAATAACATAATTGGATCATATAACTTTCCCTCAACATGCAACAAAGAGTCAGTCCAAAGTCACTAATAGCAGAGAAGAAACGAAGAAATTATGGTAGGGTATGAAACCACCTCAAAGTTATCCTTTCTGATCGATCTATACAAGAGTCTGTAGTAAAATAACATGAAGCTATTCTTTCCGTTCAATCTATCATAGAGTTCGTAGTAGAATAACACCTTAAGACACAAATCAAACAAAGCCCTAATGTCACCTAGATACTCCAATGTCACCCCAAGTATCCGTGGGTATGATTATATGATATGCATCACACAATCTCAGATTCATCTATTCAAACCAACACAAAGTACTTCAAAGAGTGCCCCAAAGATTCTACCGGAGATTCAAGACGAAAATGTGTGCAAACCCCTACGCATAGATTCATGGGCGGAACCCGCAAATTGATCACCAAAACATACATCAAGTGGATCACGTGATATCCCATTGTCACCATAGATAAGCACGACAAGACATACATCAAGTGTTCTCAAATCCTTAAAGACTCAATCCGATAAGATAACTTCAAAGGGAAAACTCAATTCATCACAAGAGAGTAGAGGGGGAGAAACATCATAAGATCCAACTATAATAGCAAAGCTCGCGATACATCAAGATCATACCACCTCAAGAACACGAGAGAGAGAAATCAAATACATAGCTACTAGTACATACCCTCAGCCCCGAGGGAGAACTACTCCCTCCTCGTCATGGAGAGCGCCGGGATGATGAAGATGGCCACCGGTGAGGGGTCCCCCCTCCGGCAGGGTGCCGGAATGGGTCTAGATTGGTTTTCGGTGGCTACGGAGGCTTCTGGCAGTGGAACTCCCGATCTATTCTCGTCCCTGAAGTTTTTAGGGTATATGGATATATATATAGGAGGAAGAAGTACGTCGGTGGATCTCCGGGCTGTGCACGAGGCAGGGGGAGCGCCCAGGGGGGCACCCCCACCCTCGTGGGCAGCCCGGGACTCTTCTGCTCCATCTCCGATACTCCGTGGGCTTCTTCTGGTCCAAAATTAAGTTCCGTGAAGTTTCAGGTCAATTGGACTCCATTTGATTTTCCTTTTCTGCGATACTTGATACGTCTCCAATGTATCTATAATTTTTGATTGCTCCAGGCCATATTATCTACTATTTTGGACATTATTGGGCTTTATTATCCACTTTTATATTATTTTTGGGACTAACCTATTAACTGGAGGCCCAGCCCAGAATTGTTGTTTTTTTGCCTGTTTTAGGGTTTCAAAGAAAAGGAATATCAAACAGAGTCCAAACGGAATGAAACCTTCGGGAACGTGATTTTCTCAACGAACAAGACCTGGGAGACTTGGACCCTACGTCAAGAAAGAAAAGAGGAGGCCACGAGGTAGGGGGGCGCGCCCACCCCCACCCCCACCAGGCACGCCCTCCACCCTCGTGGCCCCCATGTTGCTCCACCGACGTACTCCTTCCTCCTATATATACCTACGTACCCCAAACGATCAGATACGGAGCCAAAACCCTAATTCCACCGTCGTAACTTTCTGTATCCACGAGATCCCATCTTGGGGCCTGTTCTGGAGCTCCGTCGGAGGGGGCATCGATCACGGAGGGCTTCTACATCAACACCATAGCCCCTCCGATGAAGTGTGAGTAGTTTACCTCAGACCTACGGGTCCATAGTTAGTAGCTAGATGACTTCTTCTCTCTTTTTGGATCTCAATACAATGTTCTCCCCCTCTCTTGTGGAGATCTATTCGATATAATCTTCTTTTTGCGGTGTGTTTGTTGAGACCGATGAATTGTGGGTTTATGATCAATTCTATCTATGAACAATATTTGAATCTTCTCTGAATTCTTTTATGTATGATTGGTTATCTTTGCAAGTCTCTTCGAATTATCAGTTTGGTGTGGCCTACTAGATTGATCTTTCTTGCAATGGGAGAAGTGCTTAGCTTTGGGTTCAATCTTGCGGTGTCCTTTCCTAGTGACAGTAGGGGCAGCAAGGCACGTACTGTATTGTTGCCATCGAGGATAACAAGATGGGGTTTTCTTCATATTGCATGAGTCTATCCCTCTACATCATGTCATCTTGCTTAAGGTGTTACTCTGTTTTTAACTTAATACTCTAGATGCATGCTGGATAGCGGTTGATGAGTGGAGTAATAGTACTAGATGCAGGCAGGAGTCTGTCTACTTGTCTCGGACGTGATGCCTATATACATGATCATACCTAGATATTCTCATAACTATGCTCAATTCTGTCAATTGCTCAACACTAATTTGTTCACCCATCGTAGAATACTTATGCTCTCGAGAGAAACCACTAGTGAAACCTATGGCCCCCGGGTCTATCTTTATCATATTAATCTCCTACTACTTAGTTATTTCCTTTGCTATTTACTTTGCCTTTATTTTACTTTGCATCTTTATCACGAAAATACCAAAAATATTATCTTATCATATCTATCAGATCTCACTCTCGTAAGTGGCCTTATAGGGATTCACAACCCCTATTTGCGTTGGTTGCGAGGATTTATTTGTTTTGTGCAGGTACAAGGGACTCGCGCGTAGCCTCCTACTGGATTGATACCTTGGTTCTAAAAATGGAGGGAAATACTTACGCTACTTTGATGCATCATCCCTTCCTCTTCGGGGAAAACCAACGCAGTGCTCAAGAGGTAGCAAGAAGGATTTCTGGCGCCGTTGCCGGGGAGGTCTTGGCAAAAGTCAACATACCAAGTACCCATCACATACCCTTATCTCCCGCATTACATTATTTGCCATTTGCCTCTCGTTTTCCTCTCCCCCACTTCACCCTTGCCGTTTTATTCGCCATCTCTCTCTATCCTCTCTCTCTCTTTCTCTATTTGCCTCTTTTTGCCCGCTTGCTTCTTGTTTGCTTGTGTGTTAGTTTGCTTGCTTGTCACGATGGCTCAAGATAATACTAAATTGTGTGACTTCACCAATACCAACAACAATGATTTTATTAGCACTCCGATTGCTCCTCTTACCGATGCCGAATCTTGTGAAATTAATACTGCTTTGCTGAATCTTGTCATGAAAGATCCATTTTCCGGCCTTCCTAGTGAAGATGTCGTTACCCATCTAAATAGCTTCATTGATTTGTGTGACATGCAAAAGAAGAAAGATGTGGATAATGATATTGTTAAATTGAAGCTATTTCCTTTTTCGCTTAGAGAGCATGCTAAAGCTTGGTTTTCATCTTTGCCTAAATATAGTATTGATTCATGGAACAAGTGCAAAGATGCTTTTATCTCTAAGTATTTTCCTCCCGCTAAGATCATCTCTCTTAGAAATGATATTATGAACTTTAAGCAACTTGATCATGAACATGTTGCACAAGCTTGGGAGAGAATGAAACTAATGATACGTAATTGCCCTACTCATGGTTTAAATTTGTGGATGATTGTTCAGAATTTTTATGCCGGATTGAATTTTTCTTCTAGAAATCTTTTAGATTCGGCCGCGGGAGGCACTTTTATGGAAATCACTTTAGGAGAAGCTACTAAACCCCTAGATAATATTATGATTAATTATTCTCAATGGCATACTGAAAGATCTACTAATAAAAAGGTGCATGCGATAGAAGAAATTAATGTTTTGAACGAAAAGATGGATGAACTTATGAAATTATTTGCTAATAAGAGTGTTTCTTCTGATCCTAATAATATGACCTTGTCTACTTTGATTGATAATAATAATGAATCTATGGATGTGAATTTTGTTGGTAGGAACAATTTTGGTAACAACGCGTATAGAGAAAATTTTAATCCTAGGCCTTATCCTAGTAATCCCTCTAATAATTATGATAATTCCTACAACAATTATTATGGAAATTATAATAAGATGCCCTCTGATTTTGAATCTAATATTAATGTAACATCCCAAAATTTCAATTTGGAATGTTATACATTAGATCATCCTTGCATATCATATTTTACTGCATTTTGGTTGATCCTACAAAATATTACGCAACTCAAGGACCCTCGGAGAGAGTTGGGGATTTAGTTATTTTCATATTTGAGTTTTCTCAAATTTTGAAAATAGGATCATTTGATTTTATTTATTTTATCTTCAATTATTTCTATTACAACAATATGAGAGAGGGAATAAAATGACTTTCCCAAAATAAAGAAATATTGAGGATTTAATAAAAAAATCAAATAAGATTTTATTTTGATTTTATTTGCTATTTTATTTGAATTTAGGAAAAATGTGCGTTTTTCAAAATTGCATTTAGGCCCCAAATAAATGTTCATCCTGTGCGGCTTGATTTTAGAAGCCGGGGAAAATTTATTTCGGGATTTTTGGAGTCCATTTAGTATTCATTTTTTTTCTGAGCGTAATTATTATAAAAAAGAGTCCGAACCGACTCTGGGCCGTAACCGGCTAGGACTCCGCCTGGCTGGGCCTTTATATAGCCGCCGCCCGAGGCCCGACAGCCCAGCCGCGCCCCGCCCCAAACCCTAACCCTAGAGCCGCCGCCGCGCCTCGCCGCCACGCCTCGCCGCGCCGCCCCGCCGCCGGACCAGCGCCACCCCGCCGCCGCGCCGCCTCGCTGGACCGACGCTGCCGGAGGTAGATCTCGCCGCCGGTTTTTCTTTGAAAACCGATCAGTTTTCCGTCGGTTCGTTCGGTTTTTTAGTTTCGTTTTTTAAATAGATCGGTTTTTCCGGTTTATTTATTTAGCGAGCGTTCGCCCGTTCGTTCGTTTTAACGAACGTTCGTCGTTTTTCTTTTTCTCGCATTAAATCCATGATTTTTCTGATCGCGATCTCTGATCCGATGTTCGTTTTAGTATAACTTTTCGCTTGTTTATCGGAATCAGGCGATTCAAGCGCCTGGAGTTTCGTCTCGAAACCCTCTTTCCGTTTAACCAACTCAAACAAGTTTTTGCCACTGTAAAAATTGCCCTAGATCAAGAATAGTAAATGAAGCCTGTTTCTTTTGCCATTTGTCTTTCGTTGCTCAGTTTGATTTGATTCTTTTTGCCAACCGGAGTTCTTAAGTTGAACTTTCTGGTTATACCTCTTATTTGAGTTTTACCTGTGCATTAGTTGAGTACTTATTGTATGCTTGTTTGTTGGCGATAGAGTACCCGGAGTGCGCCGCTTGCTACTTCGAATCGCTAGGTTTTGCGGATCATCAGCAAGGCAAGTAACACTTTGATCATACCTCCTACTACCCAGTTTTATTGCATTAGATCAATCCTCACACATTGCATGGTTAGGATCTAATTAAATTATGGGTTTTGGAAGTAGTTGAGGTAGTACCTATTACCTTTTTTTATCAAACCTTTGGGAGTTACTTCTACGTTTTCTTATTATGCCAGGCTATGCTAGTAGACGTGGATTGGGTGAGTGTTTCCATGACAGATGTGAGATTGTTAAATTAATGGTTTATCTAAGGTGGCAACTTAAATACACATCTGGGTGGATTGAGGCACCTGGGTATTCCAGCGATTGCCTGTTTTTCTTTTGGACCGCCACCCAGGCTCAAAGGGATCATGAGATTATTCATGCTAGAAACTTCTGTGTGCAACCACAAGCTACTATGGGCTCTAGCATAGTTGATTATGTCGTGCGAACTCTTACAGTGGTAGACTAGCAGATGTAGGGGATGTAGGTTGGTACGGTCTACCCGTTCGTAAGGTGCTAGCGCTTCTGAAAGACTATGTCTCGGTCATCCATTTCTCAAACACCATGTAGTGCGAGAAATCCAACGGAGGAGATCGAGTCTTGTGGGGAAAAGTGCGCAAACCTCTGCAGAGTGTATAAACTAATCATGGTTAGCCGTGTCCCCGGTTATGGACATCTTGAGTATCTAGTACCTGGATTATCATGTGAATCTCATCATGTTACTCTAAAATTAAATTGTCGGGTTTTGTTTAATGATGATGCTTAATTGGGATTGAGAATGCTGTCAACCATTCTCAATGTTTAACAACCACCATGATAGTTAAATAAATTTTATTCCTTTGTAGTAGGGAAAAATTGGCTTTACGCAAAAACTGTAACCATAGTGCTTTCCACCAGCCAAATATGCATACAGTATAGCCTATTTCATTCCATTACTCTCTATGTGTTACATTGCCAGCATATTCCATGTGCTGACCCGTTTCGGGCTGCAACGTTAATGTTGTAGACTTTTCAGACGACGATTAAGGTGCCTTTAGGTTGGGGTTCTATACTCAGTGATGCCGTTGGAGTTGATGGACTCGCTTATCTTCCAAGCCTTCCGCTGTTATCGTCTTTAGATGGCCTTAAGCCATATTTATTGTAATAAGTTCTCTTTTGAGACACTCGATGTAATAAGTGTGTGATTGCTACTCTGTTATAAATCCTTCAAGTACTATGTGGTGTCAGCATTACTGATCTAGCGATGACACCTGAGCACAGAGATTGGACCGTTTGAGGTCTGGTCGCTACAATTAAAGAATTTATTACTTCTCAAAAGAATTTTAATGCTATGGTTGAAGAAAAATTGCTTAAGATTGATGATTTGGCTAGGAACGTTGATAGAATTTCTCTTGATGTTGATTCTTTGAAAATTAGATCTATTCCACCTAAGCATGATATCAATGAGTCTCTCAAAGCCATGAGAATTTCCATTGATGAGTGCAAAGAAATAACCGCTAGGATGCGTGCTAAGAAAGATGCCTTTATAAGAGCGTGTTCTTCTAGTTCCTATGAAAATAAAGATGAAGATCTAAAAGTTATTGATGTGTCCCCTATTAAATCTTTGTTTTGTAATATGAATCTTGATAATGATGGGACTTAATATGATCCACCTTTACTTAGAAGGCGTTCCAAGAATTTGGAATTTGTTGATCTTGATGCTAAATTTGATAAAAGTGGGATTGAAGAAATTAAAACCCTAGATGTTGCTAAACCCACTATTATGGATTTCAAGGAATTTAACTATGAAAATTGCTCTTTGATTTATTGTATTTGCTTGTTACAATCCATGCTAAATTCTCCTCACGCTTATAGTCCAAATAAAGCGTTTACTAAACATATCGTTGATGCCTTGATGCAATCTTATGAAGAAAAACTTGCATTGGAAGTTTCTATCCCTAGAAAACTTTATGATGAGTGGGAACAAACTATTAAAATTAAAATTAAAGATCATGAATTCTATGCTTTATGTGATTTGGGTGCTAGTGTTTCCACGATTCCAAAGACTTTGTGTGATTTGTTAGGTTTCCGTGATTTTGATGATTGCTCTTTAAACTTGCACCTTGCGGATTCCACTATTAAGAAACCTATGGGAAGAATTAATGATGTTCTTATTGTTGCAAATAGGAATTATGTGCCTGTAGATTTTATTGTCCTTGACATAGATTGCAATCCTTCATGTCCTATTATTCTTGGTAGACCTTTCCTTAGAACGATTTGTGCAATTATTGATATGAAGGAAGGAAATATTAGATTCCATTTTCCATTAAGAAAAGGAATGGAACACTTTCCTAGAAATAAAATTAAATTACCTTATGAATCTATTATGAGAGCCACTTATGGATTGCCTACCAAAGATGGCAATACCTAGATCTATTCTTGCTTGTTATGCCTAGCTAGGGGCGTTGAACGATAGCGCTTGTTGGGAGGCAACCCAATTTTGTTTTTATTCCTTGCTTTTTGCTCATGTTTAGTAATAAATAATTTATCTATCCTCTGTTATGGTTGTGTTTTTTGTGTTTAATTAGTGTTTGTGCCAAGTAGAACCGTTGGGAAGGCTTGGGGAAAGTCTTGTTGAACTTGCTGTAAAAAATAGAAACTTTAGCGCTCAAGAGAACTGCTGCCATTTTTATTTGGAAAGTTCTATTTAGTTAATTCGTTTTGCAGATGATTAATAGATAAATTACTCACGTCCAGAAATTTATTTTAGAATTTTTGGGGTTCCAGATCGTGCGCTAGCTACAGATTACTACAGACTGTTCTGTTTTTGACAGATTCTGTTTTTCGTGTGTTGTTTGCTTATTTTGATGAATCTATGGCTAGTAAAATAGTTTATAAAACATAGAGAAGTTGGAATAAAGTAGGTATAACACCAATATAAATAAATAATGAGTTAATTACAGTACCTTGAATTTGTCTTTTATTTTCTTTCGCTAACGGAGCTCACAAGATTTTCTACTTTAAGTTTTGTGTTGTGAAGTTTTCAAGTTTTGGGTAAAGATTTGATGGATTATGGAACAAGGAGTGGCAAGAGCCTAAGCTTGGGGATGCCCATGGAACCCCCAAGATAATCTAAGGATACCTAAAAGCGAAAGCTTGGGGATGCCCCAGAAGGCATCCCCTCTTTAGTCTACTTCTATCGGTAACTTTACTTGGAGCTATATTTTTATTCGCCACATGATATGTGTTTTGCTTGGAGCGTCTTCTATGATTTGAGTCTTTGCTTATTACTTTACCACAATCATCCTTGCTGTACACCTTTTGAGAGAGCCATGCATGATTTGGAATTTGTTAGAATACTCTATGTGCTTCGCTTATATCTTTTGAGTTATATAGTTTTGCTCTAGTACTTCACTTATATCTTTTAGAGCACGGTGATGGATTTGTTTTATAGAAACTATTGATCTCTCATGCTTCACTTAGATTATTTTGAGAGTTTTAATAGCATGGTAATTTGCTCAAAATCCTAATATGCTAGGTATTCAAAGTTAGTAAAATTTTCTTAAGAGTGTTTTGAATACTAAGAGAAGTTTGATGCTTGATGATTGTTTTGAGATATGGCGGTAATAATATCAAAGTCGTGCTAGTTGAGTAGTTGTGAAATTGAGAAATACTTGTGTTTAAGTTTGCAAGTCCCATAGCATGCACGTATGGTAAACGTTATGCAACAAATTTGAAACAAGAGGTGTTATTTGATTGTCTTCCTTATGAGTGGCGGTCGGGGACGAGCGATGGTCTTTTCCTACCAATCTATCCCCCTAGGAGCATGCGCGTAGTACCAAGGTTTTTGATGACTTGTAGATTTTTGCAATAAGTATGTGAGTTCTTTATGACTAATGTTGAGTCCATGGATTATACGGACTCTCACCCTTCCATCCTTGCTAGCCTCTTCGGTACCGTGCATTGCCCTTTCTCACATTGAGAGTTGGCGCAAACTTCGCCGGTGCATCCAAACCCCGTGATATGGTATGCTCTTTCACACATAAACCTCCTTATATCTTCCTCAAAACAGCCACCATACCTACCTATTATGGCATTTCCATAGCAATTCCGAGATATATTGCCATGCAACTTTCCATCATTCCGTTCATCATGACACATTCATTATTGTCATATTGCTTAGGATGATCATGTAGTTGACATAGTATTTGTGGCAAAGCCACCGTTCATAATTCTTTCATACATGTCACTCTTGGTCCATTGCATATCCCGGCACACCACCGGAGGCAATCATATAGAGTCATCTTTTGTTCTAGTATCGAGTTGTAATCATTGAGTTGTAAATAAATAAAAGTGTGATGATCATCATTTTCTAGAACATTGTCCCAAGTGAGGAATATAAAAAAATAAAAGGCCAAAAAATAGAAAGGCCATAAAAAAAAGAGAAGGCCCAAAAAAAGAAAAAAAAATAATGAGAGAAAATGAGAGAAGGGACAATGTTACTATCCTTTGCCACACTTGTGCTTCAAAGTAGCACCTTAATCTTCATGTTAGAGAGTATCTTGTCTTGTCACTTTCATATACTAGTGGGAATTTTTCATTATAGAACTTGGCTTGTATATTCCAACAATGGGCCTCCTCAAGTGCCCTAGGTCTTCGTGAGCAAGCAAGTTGGATGCACACCCACTAGTTTCTTTTGTTGAGCTTTCATACATTTATAGCTCTAGTGCATCCGTTGCATGGCAATCCCTACTCCTTGGATTAACATCAATCGGTGGGCATCTCCATAGCCCATTGATTAGCCTCGTTGATGTGAGACTTTCTCCTTTTTGTCTTCTCCACATAATCCCCCTCATTATATTCTATTCCACCCGTAGTGCTATGTCCATGGCTCGCGCTCATATATTGCGTGAAAGTTTATAGGTTTGAGATTACTAAAGTATGGAACAATTCTTGGCTTGTCATCGGGGTTGTGCATGATGAGAGCATTCTTGTGTGACAAAAATGAAACATGACTAAACCATATGATTTTGTAGGGATGAACTTTCTTTGGCCATGTTATTTTGAGAAGACACAATTGCTTAGTTAGTATGCTTGAAGTATTATTATTTTTATGTCAATATGAACTTTTGTCTTGAATCTTTCGGATCTGAATATTCATACCACAATTAAGAAGAATTGCATTAAAATTATGCCAAGTAGCACTCCGCATCAAAAATTCTGTTTTTATCATTTACCTACTCGAGGGCGAGCAGGAATTAAGCTTGGGGATGCTTGATACGTCTCCAACGTATCTATAATTTTTTATTGCTCCATGCTATATTATCTACTGTTTTGGACATCATTGGGCTTTATTATCCACTTTTATATTATTTTTGGGACTAACCTATTAACCGGAGGACCAGCCCAGAATTGCTGTTTTTTGCCTGTTTTAGGGTTTCGAAGAAAAGGAATATCAAACGGAGTCCAAACGGAATGAAACCTTCGGGAACATGATTTTCTCAACGAACAAGACCCGGGAGACTTGGACCCTACGTCAAGAAAGAAAAGAGGAGGCCACGAGGTAGGGGGCGCGGCCACCCCCACCAGGCGCGCCCTCCACCCTCGTGGCCCCCCTGTTGCTCCACCGACATACTCCTTCCTCCTATATATACCTACGTACCCCCAAACGATCAGATACAGAGCCAAAACCCTAATTCCACCGCTGTAACTTTATGTATCCATGAGATCGCATCTTGGGCCTGTTCCAGAGCTCCGCCGGAGGGGGCATCGATCAGAGAGGGCTTCTACATCAACACCATAGCCCCTCCGATGAAGTGTGAGTAGTTTACCTCAGACCTACGGGTCCATAGTTAGTAGCTAGATGGCTTCTTCTCTCTTTTTGGATCTCAATACAATGTTCTCCCCCTCTCTTGTGGAGACCTATTTGATGTAATCTTCTTTTTGCGGTGTGTTTGTTGAGACCGATGAATTGTGGGTTTATGATCAAGTTTATCTATGAACAATATTTGAATCTCCTCTGAATTCTTTTATGTATGATTGGTTATCTTTGCAAGTCTCTTCGAATTATCAGTTTGGTTTGGCCTACTAGATTGATCTTTCTTGCAATGGGAGAAGTGCTTAGCTTTGGGTTCAATCTTGCGGTGTCCTTTACCAGTGACAGTAGGGGCATCAAGGCACGTATTGTATTGTTGCCATCGAGGATAACAAGATGGGGTTTTCTTCATATTGCATGAGTCTATCCCTCTACATCATGCCATCTTGCTTAAGGTGTTACTCTGTTTTTAACTTAATACTCTAGATGCATGCTGGATAGCGGTTGATGAGTGGAGTAATAGTAGTAGATGCAGGCATGAGTCGGTCTACTTGTCTCGGATGTGATGCCTATATACATGATCATACCTAGATATTCTCATAACTATGCTCAATTCTGTCAATTGCTCAACAGTAATTTGTTCACCCACCATAGAATACTTATGCTCTCGAGAGAAGCCACTAGTGAAACCTATGGCCCCCGGGTCTATCTTTATCATATTAATCTCCTACTACTTAGTTATTTCCTTTGCTATTTACTTTGCCTTTATTTTACTTTGCATCTTTATCACAAAAATACCAAAAATATTATCTTATCATATCTATCAGATCTCGCTCTCGTAAGTGGCCTTATAGGGATTGACAACCCCTATTTTGCGTTGGTTGTGAGGATTTATTTGTTTTGTGCAGGTACGCAGGACTCGCGCGTAGCCTCCTAATGGATTGATACCTTGGTTCTCAAAAACTGAGGGAAATACTTACACTACTTTGTTGCATCATCCCTTCCTCTTTGGGGAAAACCAACGCAGTGCTCAAGAGGTAGCAATACTCTAAAACAAGGAAAAAACAGAAACTGGCACTGGGCTCTAGGTTAATAGGTTAGTCCCAAAAATCATATAAAATAGCATATAAATGCATATAAAACATCCATGGTTGATAATATAATAGCATGGAACTATAAAAAATTATAGATACGTTGGAGACATATCAATCATGTTTTGGTAAAGTTATCGGCAACTGGCTGGAGCCTTATGGTTGTCTCTTTATTGCATAAGATGCAAGCGCCATATAATTGCTTTACTTTATCGCTATGCGATAGCAATAGTTGCAAAAGCAATAGTTGGCGAGACGACCATGTGACGACACGTTGATAGAGATCAAGATGATGGAGATCATGGTGTCATGCCGGTGACGATGGAGATCATTACAATACTTTGGAGATGGAGATCAAAGGCACAAGATGATAATGGCCATATCGTGTCACATATTTTGATTGCATATGATGTTTATCTTTTATGCATCTTATTTTCCTTAGTACGGCGGTAGCATTATAAGATGACCCCTCACTAAATTTCAAGGTATAAGTGTTCTCCCTGAGTATGCACCCTTGCGATAGTTCGTCGTGCCGAGACACCACGTGATGATCAGGTGTGATAAGCTCTATGTTCACATACAATGGGTGTAAGACAGTTTTGCACACGCGGAATACTCGGGTTAAACTTGACAAGCCTAGCATATGCAGATATGGCCTCGGAACACTGAGACCGAAAGGTCGAGCGTGAATCATATAGTAGATGTGATCAACATAGTGATGTTCACCATTGAAAACTACTCCATCTCACGTGATGATCGGACATGGTTTAGTTGATATGGATCACGTGATCACTTAGATGATTAGAGGGATGTCTATCTAAGTGGGAGTTCTTAAGTAATATGATTAATTGAACTTAAATTTATCATGAACTTAGTCCTGATAGTATTTGCATATCTATGTTGTAGATCAATTGCTCGCGTATAGCTTTCCCGTTTTATTTATGATATGTTCCTAGAGAAAACTATATTGAAAGTGTTGGGGAACACAGTAATTTCAAAAAAATTCCTACGCACATGCAAGATCATGGTGATGCATAGCAACAAGAGGGGAGAGTTTCATCTACGTACCCTCGTAGACTGTAAGCGGAAGCGTTATGACAACGCGGTTGATGTAGTCGTACGTCTTCACGATCGACCGATCCTAGTACCGAAAGTACGACACCTCTGCGATCTACACACGTTCAGCTCGGTGACGTCCCACAAACTCACAATCCAGCAGAGTGTCGAGGGAGAGCTTCGTCAGCACGACGGCGTGATGACGGTGATGATGATGCTACCGGAACAGGGCTTCGCTTAAGCACCGCTACGATATGACCGAGGTGGATTATGGTGGAGGGGGCACCGCACGCGGCTGGAAACAATCAACTTGTGTGTTCTAGGGTGCCCCCTGCCCCCGTATATAGAGGAGCAAGGGGGGAGGCCGGCCGACCTTGGGGCGCGCCAAGGAGAGGGAGGAGTCCTCCTCCTAGTAGGAGTAGGACTCCCCCTTTCCAAGTCCAACTAGGAAGAGGGAGGGGAAAGGAAGGAGAGGGAGAGAGGGAGGGAAAGAGGGGCACTGTCCCCCTCCTTGTCCAATTCGGACTCCCAAGGGGGGGGGCATGGCCAGCCCTATGCCCCCTCCTCTCTCTCTCACAAGGCCCATATTGGCCCATTAGTTCCCCCGGAGGATCTGATAACCTCCCAACACTCCGATAATTATCCGGTGACCCCCAGAACTCATCCGGTGTATGAATATAGTCATCCAATATATCAATCTTTATGTCTCGACCATTTCGAGATTCCTCGTCATGTCCATGATCACATCCGGGACTCCGAACTATCTTCGGTACATTAGAACACATAAACACATAATACCGATCGTCACCGAACGTTAAGCATGCGGACCCTACAGGTTCAAGAACTATGTAGACATGACCGATACACGTCTCCGGTCAATAACCAATAGCAGAACCTGGATGTTCATATTGGCTCCCACATATTCTACGAAGATCTTTATTGGTCAAACCGCATAACGATATACGTTGTTCTCTTTGTCATCGGTATGTTACTTGCCCGAGATTCGATCATCGGTATCTCAATACCTAGTTCAATCTCATTACCGGCAAGTCTCTTTACTCGTTCCGTAATGCTACATCCCATAACTAACTCATTAGCTACATTGCTTGCAAGGATTATAGTGATGTACATTACCGAGAGGGCCCAGAGATACCTCTCCAACAATCGGAGTGACAAATCCTAATCTCGATCTATGCCAACTCAACAAACACCATCGGGGACACCTGTAGAACACCTTTACAATCACCCAGTTACATTGTGACGTTTGGTAGCACACAAAGTGTTCCTCCGATATTCGGGAGTTGCATGATCTCATAGTCATAGGAACATGTCTAAGTTATGAAGAAAGCAATAGCAACAAACTAAACGACCATTGTGCTAAGCTAACGGATGGGTCAAGTCAATCACATCATTCTCTAATGGTGTGATCCCGTTAATCAAATGACAACTCATGTCTATGGCTAGGAAACTTAACCATCTTTGATTCAACGAGCTAGTCAAGTAGAGGCATACTAGTGATACTCTGTCTGTCTATGTATTCACACATGTACTAAGTTTCCGGTTAATACAATTCTAGCATGAATAATAAACATTTATCATGATATAAGGAAATATAAATAACAACTTTATTATTGCCTCTAGGGCATATTTCCTTCAGAAAGATGTTAGTAGCAATGATACAGACTAGCTTTGTGATCTGAGGATTATCCTCATTGCTGTATAGAAGAATTATATCCTTGATGCACCGCTAGGTGACAGACCTTTTGCAGGAGCAGATGCAGACGTTATGAACATTTGGCAAGCTTGGTATGATGACTACTTGATAGTTTAGTGCACCATGCTTTACGGCTTAGAACCGAGACTTCAAAAATGTTTTGAACACCACAGAGCATATGAAATGTTCCAAGAGCTGAAATTGGTATTTCAGACTCATACCCGTGTTAAGAGGTATGAGACCTCTGACAAGTACTTTCCCTACAAGATGGAGGAGAATAGCTTAGCTAGTGAGCTACAATCACTTGAATCAAGTGGGAGTTAATCTTCCAGATAAGATAGTGATTGACAGAGTTCTCTAGTCACTCTCACCAAGTTACTAGAACTTTGTGATGAACTATAATATGCAAGGGATAACAGAAACGATTCCCAAGCTCTTCCCGATGCTGAAATTGGCGAAGGTAGAAATCAAGAAAAAGCATCAAGTGTTGATGGTTTACAAGACCACTAGTTTCAAGTAAAAGGGCAAGGGAAAGAAAGGGAACTTCAAGAAGAATGGCAAACAAGTTGCCACTCCCATGAAGAAGCCCAAAGCTAGACCTACCTGAAACTGAGTGCTTCTACTTCAAAGGGAATGGTCAATGGAAGCAGAACTACCCGAAATACTTGGCGGATAAGAAGGATGGCAAAGTGAACAAAGTTATATTTGATATACAGATTATTGATGTGTACTTTACTAGTGTTCATAATATCCCTTGGGTATATGATACTGATTCAGCTGCTATGATTAGTAACTTGAAACAGGAGTTACAAAATGAACAAAAGCTAGTTGAGGGCAAGGTGACGATGTGTGTTGGAAATGATTCCAAGGTTGATAAGATCACCATCGCACAATCTCTTTACCTTTGGGATTAGTGTTGAACCTAAAATAAATGTTATTTGGTGTCTGCGTTGAGCATAAAAATGATTGGATCATGTTTATTGCAATATGGTTATTCATTTAAGTCAAAGAATAATTGTTGTTCTATTTACATGAATAAAACCTTCTATGGTCATACACTCAATATAAATGGTTTACTGAATCTCGATCGTAGTGATACACAGATTCATAATATTGAAGCCAAAAGATGCAAAGTTAATAATGATAGTGCAACTTATATGTGGCACTGCCGTTTAGGTCATATTGGTGTAAAGCGCATGAAGAAACTCCATGCTGACGGGTTTTTGTAATCACTTGATTATGAATCATTTGATGCTTGCGAACCATGCCTCATGGTCAAGATGACTAAGACTTCGTTCTCCGGAACAATGGAGCAAGCAACTAACTTATTGGAAATAATACATACTGATGTAGATCCGACGAGTGTTGAAGCTTGCGGCGGGTATCGTTATTTTCTGACCTTCACAGATGATTTGAGAAGATATGGGTATATCTACTAGAAAAAACATAAGTCTGAAACATTTAAAAATTTCAAAGAATTTCAGAGTGAAGTGGAAAATCATCGTAACAAGAAAATAAAGTTTCTACGATCTGACCGTGGAGACGAATATTTGAGTTACGAGTTTGGTATTCATTTGAAACAATGCGAAATAGTTTCACAACTCACGCCACCCAGAACTCCACAGCGTAATGGTGTGTCCGAATGTCGTAATCGTACTTTACTAGATATGGTGCGATCTATGATATCTCTTACCGATTTATCACTAGTGTTTTGGGGTTATGCATTAGATACATCTGCATTCACGTTAAATAGGGCACCATCTAAATCTGTTGAGAAGACACCATATGAACTGTGGTTTAGCAAGAAACCTAAGCTGTCATTTCTTAAAGTTTGGGGCTATGATGCTTATGTGAAAAAGTTTCAACCTGATAAGCTCGAACCCAAATCGGAGAAATGTGTCTTCATAGGATACCCAAAGGAAACTGTTGGGTACACCTTGGTAAGATATTCGTTGCTAAGAATGGATCCTTTCTAGAGAAGAAGTTTCTCTTGAAAGAAGTGAGTGGGAGGAATGTAGAACTTGATGAGGTAACTGTACCTTCTCCCTTATTGGAAAGTAGTTCATCACAGAAATCAGTTCTAGTGATTCCTACACCAATTAGTGAGGAAGTTAATGATGATGATCATGAAACTTCAGATCAAGTTACTACCGAACCTTGTAGGTCAACCAGAGTATGGTCCGCACCAAAGTGGTATGGTAATCCTTTCTAGAAGTCATGTTACTAGACCATGACGAACCTACGAACTATGAGGAAGTGATGATGAGCCCAGATTCCGCAAAATGGTTTGAGGCCATGAAATCTGAGATGGGATCCATGTATGAGAACAAAGTATGGACTTTGGTTGACTTTCCCAATGATCGGCAAAGCCATCGAGAATAAATGGATATTCAAGAGGAAGACAGACACTGATAGTAGTATTACTATATACAAAGCTCGAATTGTCGACAAAGGTTTTCGACAAGTTCAAGATGTTGACTGCGATGAGATTTTCTCAGTCGTAGCGATGCTTAAGTCTGTCTGAATCATGTTAGCAATTGCCACATTTTATGAAATCTGGCAAATGGATGTCAAGACTGCATTCCTTAATGGATTTCTTAAAGAAGAGTTGTATATGATGCAACAAGAAGGTTTTGTCAATTCTAAAGGTGCTAACAAAGTGCGCAAGCTCTAGCAATCCATCTATGGACTGGTGCAAGCATCTCGGAGTTGGAATATATGCTTTGATAAAGTGATCAAAGCATATGGTTTTATACAGACTTGCGTTGAAGCCTGTATTTACAAGAAAGTGAGTGGGAGCACTATAACCTTTCTGATAAGTATATGTGAATGACATATTCTTGATCGAAAATGATGTAGAATTTTCTGGAAAGCGTAAAGGAGTGATTGAAAGGATTTTTTTGAAGAAAGACCTCGGTGAAGCTACTTACATATTGAGCATCAAGATCTATAGAGATAGATAAAGACGCTTGATATATTTTTCAATGAGTACATACCTTGACAATATTTTGAAGTAGTTCAAAATGGAACAATCAAAGAAGGAGTTCTTGCCTGTGTTGCAAGGTGTGAAGTTGAGTAAAGACTCAAAACCTGACCACAGCAGAAGATAGAAAGAGAATGAAAAGTCACTCCCTATGCCTCAGCCATAGGTTCTATAAAGTATGCTATGCTGTGTACCAGACCTATTATGTACCTCACCAAGAGTTTGGCAAGAGGGTACAATAGTGATCCAGGAGTGGATCACTGGACTTCGGTCAAAATTATCCTTAGTGGAATAAGGAAATGTTTCTCGGTTATGGAGGATAAAAAGAGTTCGTCGTAAGGAGTTGCGTCAATGAAAGCTTTGACACCGATCTGGATGACTCTAAGTCTCGATCTAGATACATATTGAAAGTGGGCGCAATTAGCTAGAGTAGCTCCATGCAGAGCATTGTAGACATAAAAAATTTGCAAAATACATAAGACTCTGAATGTGGCAGACCCGTTAACTAAACTTCTCTCACAAGCAAAACATGATCACTCTTTGGGTGTTAATCACATAGTGATGTTAACTAGATTACTGACTCTAGTAAACCCTTTGGGTATTAGTCACATGGAGATGTGAACTAATCACATAAAGATGTGAACTATTGGTGTTAAATCACATGGCGATGTGAACTAGATTATTGACTCTAGTGCAAGTGGGAGACTGAAGGAAATATGCCCTAGAGGCAATAATAAAGTTGTTATTTATATTTCCTTATATCATGATAAATGGTTATTATTCATGCTAGAATTGTATTAACTGGAAACTTAGTACATCTGTGAATACATAGACAAAACAGAGTGTCCCTAGTATGCCTCTACTTGACTAGCTCGTTAATCAAAGATGGTTAAGTTTCTTGACCATAGACATGTGTTGTCATTTGATGAACGGGATCACATCATTAGAGAATGATGTGATGGACAAGACCCATCCATTATCTTAGCATAAATGATCGTTTATTTTTATTGCTATTGCTTTCATCATGACTTATACATGTTCCTATGACTATGAGATTATGCAACTCCCAAATACCGGAGGAACACCTTGTGTGCTATCAAACGTCACAATGTAACTCAGTGATTATAAAGATGCTCTACAGGTGTCTCCGATGGTGTTTGTTGAGTTGGCATAAATCGAGATTAGGATTTGTCACTCCGATTGTCAGAGAGGTATCTCTGGGCCCTCTCGGTAATGCACATCGCTATAAGCCTTGCAAGAAATGTGACTAATGAGTTAGTTGCGGGATGTTGCATTACGGAACATGTAAAGAGACTTGCCGGTAACGAGATTGAACTAGGTATGATGATACCGCCGATCGAATCTCAGGCAAGTAACATACCGATGACAAAGGGAACAACGTATGTTGTTATGCAGTTTGACCGATAAAGATCTTTGTAGAATATGTAGGAGCCAACATGAGCATCCAGATTCCGCTATTGGTTATTGACCAGAGATGTGTCTCGGTCATGTCTACATAGTTCTCGAACCTGTAGGGTCCGCACGCTTAACATTCGGTGATGATCGGTATTATGAGTTTATGTGTTTTGATGAACCGAAGGTTGTACGGAGTCCCGGATGTGAGCACGGGCATGACGAGGACTCTCGAAATGGTCGAGACATAATGATTGATATATCGGAAGCCTATGTTTGGACATCAGAATGGTTCCGAGTGAGTTCGGGCATATACCGAAGTACCGCGGGGGTTACCGGAACCCCCCGGGGAGTATTTTGGCCCTAATGGGCTTTAGTGGAGAGAGAGAGGTAGCCAGGGCAGGCCGCGCGCCCCCTCCCCCTTTGGTCCGAATTGGACTAGGAAGGGGGGGGGCCTCCTTTCCTTACTCCCTCTCTCCCCCTTCCTTCTCTTCTAGTCCGACTAGGGAAGGGGGGGGGGAATCCTACTCCCGGTGGGAGTAGGACTCCTCCAGGGCACGCTTGAGGGAGTCCTGGACTAAGGGGTCCTCGGGTGTCTGACCTGTTATCCATGGGCCGGAATGATGGGCTGTGAAGACATGAAGGCCGAAGACTGTACCGTGTCCGGATTGGACTCTGCTTGGCATGGAAGGCAAGCTTGGCGAACAAAGATTCCTTCTTATGTAATCGACTCCATGTAAACCCTAGATCCTCTCGGTGTCTATATAAACCGAAGGGGGTAGTCCGGAAAGGACACCACATATACTCATTACCATACCCATATAGGCTAGACTTGTAGGGTTTAGCCATTACGATCTCGTGGTAGATCAACTCTTGTAATACTCATATTCATCAAGATCAATCAAGCAGGAAGTAGGGTATTACCTCCATAGAGAGGGCCCGAACCTGGGTAAACATCGTGTCCCCCGTCTCCTGTTACCATCGATCCTAGACGCACAGTTTGGGACTCCCTACCCGAGATCCGCCAGTTTTGACACCAACATTGGTGCTTTCATTGAGAGTTCCACTGTGCCGTCGATGAAAGGCTCGATGGATCGCCTTGTCATTAAAGACAATATTACCATAGGGGTAGTTTTGGCCTCGGGCCAAACCCTCCGGCTGGGCGACTTTACTATGATCGCCCGTTCGGCCGCGGAGCTGACGATGACCTCTCGGGCCATCGAAAATCCCCTTCGCATCAACTCCGAGCACTCCAAGCAGATGGATCCGGTTGAGTTTTCGTCCTTAAAAGAGCTCCTAGATTGCATCGCCGCTTTGGGAATCGTCACAGATTACGATCAAATCGGGCCTAAAACCTATCAGGGAGAAACCAAAACTCCACCGGTCACCCACCCGATTGCGGCAGTCCTAGAGCAGGACAGCGAGTCTTCTTCTATATTGAAGACGGACTATGTTCAGGTCGCCGTTCATGAAGTGTCGGATACTCACCTGCGAAAGTACACAACCATCCCTATGAACATAGCATCGGACGACGGTTCCAAACAATCAGAAGATATTTCGGAACCCGGACTGTTTAGTCCGGAAGGTCGTCGGACTCTGGATAACTGGTTAGGTCGGGTTCGGATTTAATTCTTCTGGGCCCGCACTCCCCCCTCCTCCACTCCTTTATATACGGGGGATGGGGGCACCCCATAGACACACAAGTTGATCATTGATCTCTTAACCGTGTGCGGTGCCCCCTCCACGATAATCCACCTCGGTCATATTGTTGCAGTGCTTAGGCAAAGCCCTGCGCCGGTAGCTTCATCATCACCGTCATCACACCAACGTGCTGACGAAGCTCTCCCTCGACACTCAGCTGGATCGAGAGTTCGTGGGATGTCAGCGAGCTGAATGTGTGCAGATCACGAAGGTGCCGTACTTTCAGTACTAGGATCGGTCGGATCGTGAAGACGTACGACTAGATCAACCACGTTGTCATAATGCTACCTCTTGAGCACTGCATTGGTTTTCCCCGAAGAGGAAGGGATGATGCAGCAAAGTAGCATAAGTATTTCCCTCAGTTTTTGAGAACCAAGGTATCAACCCAGGAGGAGGCTACGCGCGAGTCCCTCGTACCTGCACAAAACAAATAAATCCTCGCAACCAACGCAAATAGGGGTTGTCAATCCCTATAAGGCCACCTACGAGAGTGAGATCTGATAGATATGATAAAGATAATATTTTTGGTATTTTTGTGATAAAGATGCAAAGTAAAATAACGGCAAAGGAAATAACAAAGGAAATAACTAGGTAGTAGGAGATTAATATGATAAAGATAGACCCCGGGGCCATAGGTTTCACTAGTGGCTTCTCTCGAGAGCATAAGTATTCTACGGTGGGTGAACAAATTACTGTTGAGTAATTGACAGAATTGAGCATAGTTATGAGATTATCTAGGTATGATCATGTATATAGGCATCACGTCTAAGACAAGTAGACCGACTCCTGCCCGCATCTACTACTATTACTCCACTCATCGGTTGCTATCCAGCATGCATCTAGAGTATTAAGTTAAAAACAGAGTAACGCCTTAAGCAAGATGACATGATGTAGAGGGATAGACTCATGCAATATGAAGAAAACCCCATCTTGTTATCCTCGATGGCAACAATACAATACATGCCTTTCTACCCCTACTGTCACTGGGAAAGGACACCGCAAGATTGAACCCAAAGCTAAGCACTTCTCCCATTGCAAGAAAGATCAATCTAGTAGGCCAAACCAAACTGATAATTCGAAGAGACTTGCAAAGATAACCAATCATACATAAAAGAATTTAGAGAAGATTCAATTATTATTCATAGATAGACTTGATCATAAACCCACAATTCATCGTTCTCAACGAACACACCGCAAAAAGAATATTACATCGAATAGGTCTCCACAAGAGAGAGGGAGAACATTGTATTGAGATCCAAAAAGAGAGAAGAAGCCATCTAGCTACTAACTATGGACCCGTAGGTCTGAGGTAAACTACTCACACTTCATCGGAGAGGCTATGGTGTTGATGTAGAAGCCCTCCGTGATCGATGCCCCCTCCGGCGGAGCTCCGGAATAGGCCCCAAGATGGGATCTTGTGGATAAAGAAAGTTACGGCTGTGTGATAACCCACAAGTATAGGGGATCGCAACAGCTTTGAGGGTAGAGTATTCAACCCAAATTTATTGATTCGACACAAGGGGAGCCAAAGAATATTCTCAAGTATTAGCAGCTGAGTTGTCAATTCAACCACACCTGGAAACTTAGTATCTGTAGCAAAGTGTTTAGTAGCAAAGTAATATGATAGTGGTGGTAGCAGCAACAAAAGTAAAGACATCAAAAGTAATGTTTTTGGTATTTTGTACTGATTGTAACAGTAGCAGCGGGAAAGTAAATAAGCGTAAACCAGTATATGGAAAACTCGTAGGCACCGGATCTATGATGGATAATTATGCCGGATGCGGTTCATCATGTAACAGTCATAACATAGGGTGACACAGAACTAGCTCCAATTCATCAATGTAATGTAGGCATGTATTCCGTATATAGTCATACGTGCTTATGGAAAAGAACTTGCATGACATCTTTTGTCCTACCCTCCCATGGCAGCGGGGTCCTATTGGAAACTAAGGGATATTAAGGGTGAATACATGAACTCCTCAAACTATGGTCATCACCGGGAGTGGTCCCGATTATTGTCACTTCGGGGTTGCCGGATCATAACACATAGTAGGTGACTATAGACTTGCAAGATAGGATCAAGAATTCACATATATTCATGAAAACATGATAGGTTCAGATCTGAAATCATGGCACTCGGGCCCTAGTGACAAGCATTAAGCATAGCAAAGTCATAGCAACATCAATCTCAGAACATAATGGATACTAGGGATCAAACCCTAACAAAACTAACTTGATTACATGATAAATCTCATCCAACCCATCACCGTCCAGCAAGCCTACGACGGAATTACTCACGCACGACGGTGAACATCATGAAATTGGTGATGGAGGATGGTTGATGATGACGACAGTGACGAATCCCCCTCTCCGGAGCCCCGAACGGACTCTAGATCAGCCCTCCCGATAGGTTTTAGGGCTTGGCGGCGGCTCCGTATCGTAAAATGCGATGATTTCTTCTCTCTGATTTTTTTCTCTCCGAAAGCAAATATATAGAGTTGGAGTTGGCGTCGGAGGGTTTCCAGGGGGCCCACGAGGTAGGGGGCCCACCTGGTCTTCATCTTTGGCGAGGATTTTTTATTATTTTTTCTAAGATGTTCCGTGGAGTTTCAGGTCATTTCGAGAATATTTTTTTTCTGCACATAAAACAACATCATGGCAATTCTACTGAAAACAGTGTTAGTCCGGGTAAGTTCCATTCAAATCATACAAGTTAGAGTCCAAAACAAGGGCAAAAGTGTTTGGAAAAGTAGATACGATGGAGACGTATCAACTCCCCCAAGCTTAAACCCTTGCTTGTCCTCAAGCAATTCAGTTGACAAACTGAAAGAAAGAAAAACTTTTACAAACTTTGTTTGCTCTTGTTGTTGTAACTATGTGAAGCCAACATTCAAGTTTTCAGCATAAATCATAACTAACCATATTTGCAATAATTCTCAGGTCTCATAATTACTCATATCAATAGCATAATCAACTAGCAAGTCATAATAATAAATCTCGGATGACAACACTTTCTCAAAACAATCATAATATGATATAACAAGATGGTATCTCGCTAGCCCTTTCTGAGACCATAAAACATAAATGCAGAGCACCTTTAAAGATCAAGGACTAACTAGACATTGTAATTCATGGTAAAAGAGATCCAATCATGGTCATACCCAATATAAATTAACAGTGATGAATACAAATGACAGCTGTGCTCTCCAGCTAGTGCTTTTTAATAAGAGGGTGATGACTCAACATAAAAGTAAATGGATAGGCCCTTCACAAAGGGAAGCAGGGATTTGTAGAGGTGCCAGAGCTCGGTTTTGAAATAGAGATAAATTGTATTTTGAGCGATATACTTTCATTGTCAACATAACAACTAAGAGATGGCGATATCTTCCATGCTACACACATTATAGGCGGTTCCCAAACAGAATGGTAAAGTTTATACTCCCCCTCCACCAACAAACATCAATCCATGGCTCGCTCGAAACAACAAGTGCCTCCAACATACATCAGGTACCAGGGGGAGTTTTGTTTGCAATTATTTTGATTTAGTTTGCATAAAGCATGGGGCTGGGCATCCTGGTGACCAGCCCTTTATCTCGTGAATGAGGAGCGGAGTCCACTACTGTTGAGAATAACCCGCCTAGCATGAAAGATACGGACAACCCTAGTTGATACATGAGCTATTCGAGCATACAAAATAGGATGTTCATTTGAAGGTTTAGAGTTTGGCACATACAAATTTACTTGGAACGGCAGGTAGATACCGCATATAGGAAGGTATAGTGGTCTCATCTGGAATAACTTTGGGGTTTAAGGGATTGGATGCACAAGCAGTATTCCCGCTTAGTACAGGTGAAGGCTAGCAAAAGACTGGGAAGCGACCAACTAGAGAGCGACAACAGCCATGTACATGCATTAAAATTAATAAACATTGGATGCAAGACTGAGTAGGATATAATTCACCATGAACATAAATATCGTGAAGGCTATGTTGATTTTGTTTCAACTACATGCGTGAACATGTGCCAAGTCAAGCCACTTAAATCATTCAAAGGAGGATACCACCCCATCATACCACATCATAATCATCTTAATAACATGTTGGCACACAAGGTAAACCATTATAACTCATAGCTAATCAAGCATGGCACAAGCAACTCTGATCTCTAATTGTCATTGCAAACATGTTTATTCATAATAAGCTGAATCAAGAACGACGGGCTCATCATATTTACAAAAACAAAAGAGGTCGAGTTCATACCAGCTTTTCTCATCTCAGTCAGTCCATCATATATCATCATAATTGCCTTTCACTTGCAAGACCGAACGGTGTGAATAATAATAAGAGTGCACGTGCATTGGACTAAGCTGGAATCTGCGAGCATTCAATAAACAGGAGAAGACAAAGCAATATAGGCTCTTGGTTAAATCAACAATAATGCATATAAGAGCCACTTCAACAATTTAATTATGGTCTTCTCCTACTGACCCCCAAAGAAAAGAAATAAAACTATTTACACGGGAAAGCTCCCAACAAGCAAAAGAAGAACAAGAAATATTTTTGGGTTTTCTTTTTAATTATTACTACTATAGCAGAAAAATAAACTACTACTAATTTTTTTTTGTTTTTCTTAAGGTTTAACAAGCACACAAGAAGAAAGCAAGAAAAAGAAAATAAACTAGCATGGATATTACAGTGAAAAAGTATGAGCACCGACATCTAGCAATGAGTGTGTGTGAACATAAATGTAATGTCGGTGAGAAATACGTACTCCCCCAAGCTTAGGCTTTTGGCCTAAGTTGGTCTATGGCCACGGCTAGCCTGACGGGTATCCATAATAATAGTTGTTGGGGTCGTACTGTGATGAGGAAGAATAGTTGGGATCATACTGATGTGCAGCGGTTATCGCCTGCTGAGCTGCAGCGTGGAGTCGAGCTGCCTCTGCTCTCCTCTCGTACTCTTCTGCCTCCTCTCTGGTAATAACATATCTCCCTTTTGTCTGTGAATCAAAGAAGGCAGGAGCAGGGAGAGTAATACGGAAAACACGTCGTTTATCAAAAATTAAACGATATAAGAGAGGTGATTCAGGCCTGTCGACAAACTGGTGCGAAGCCATAGAGTCATAATCTAAATATGCAGGAGGCAACTCCGTATCACCCTCACGAATGTCTATCTCAAGAAAATTAGCTAAACGGGTTGCATAAATTCCTCCAAAGAAATCTCCATTATGTCTATTATGATGCAACCTACGAGCTACAATGGCTCCCATATGATAAGATTGGTCTCCTAACATAGCACTCCTAAGAATGCTAAGATCAGGGACACACATGTGACATGCTTCATCCTTAGCATTATGCATCTACCAATGAAAAGAGCAAAATAATGTATAGCAGGAAAGTGAATGCTCCCTATGGTAGCCTGCGTTATATCTCTAGATTCCCCCACAGTTATACTAGCAAGAAAGTTTCTAAATTCAGATTTAGGGGGATCCCTAACACTGCCCCATGATGGAAGTTTGCATGCAAGAGTGAAATCCTCTACGTCCATGGTATAAGATTTGTCATAAAGATCAAACATGACTGAAGGAGAATTACGCGAAGATGAATACTCAAACCTCCTCACAAATGAACTTGTGAGATCATGATACTGGGGGCATTTCTTAGCCTCAAAATCCTCAAGACCGGCATTGCGTAAATATGCTTTGAATTCTTCTTTAATTCCCGCACGGTCCATAAAATTTTCCGACGGCCATTCGCAAGGCCGTACCGGAGCGTCTCTTGGTGGATCCTCATCAGCATCGCGCATAGCAATCCTGGGTCCTTGCTTCTTAGAAGAACCACCTTGGAACATCTTCCTAAGCATATTGTTTTCTCTGAAAAATTCTAAAATTTTTAGTAACTTCAAAATAAAAGTAAACCAAACTCAATAAAACTGATAGCAACTACTCCTACAAGTGCCTAGAGCCTAAATCAAGCATTAGAACTACTTGGAACCATATAAATTTTACATGCAAGCTCTAGAACATGGTCACCTATGCAGCACAAATTTGCAAAGAATAAAGCACTAGAACAAAAACTAATTGGACCAATGGAGGAGTCACATACCAAGGAACAATCTCCCCAGGCAGTTTTGCGAGAGGTGCTTTGAGCAAGGAGATCGAAAATCACAGCAAAAGTGGCTGGAACTCGTGCTTGAGTTGGTTTTTCGGGTTTGTGTGAGACAGAGGAAGAAGATGGGTGTAGGGATAAGTGGAGGAGGGCCACCATGGGCCCACGAGGCAGGGGGCGTGCCCTAGAGGGGGGGGGCACCACCCTCGTGGCCAGGTGGCAGCTCCTCTCGCGGTAATTTTTGCACAGTAAATCCTCAAATATTCCCGAAAAAATCATATTAAATTGGCATGTCATTCCGAGGACTTTTATTTTCGGGATATTTTTATATTGTACAGATAAGTCGGGAAACAGACAGAAAAATACTATTTTTACTTTATTTAATATAAATAACAGAAAGTATAGAAAGGGTATAGATTTGTGCTTCTAGTTTCATCCATCTCATGCTCATAAAAAAGAATCCACTAACAAGGTTGATCAAGTCTTGTTAACAAACTCATTCCGATAATCATGAAACCGGAGAAATTTCAAATTGCACTAAGTTACCTCAACGGGGATATGCACATCCCCTATAATAAGAATATCATATTTCTTTTTGACACTAGGAAGAGTAAATTCAAAACCTCCAAATATAATCGATGGAATTTTTCCAATAGAATTGATACTATGAACTTGAGGTTGTTTCCTCGGAAAGTGTATCGTATGCTCATTACCATTAACATGAAAAGTGACATTGCCTTTGTTGCAATCAATAACAGCCCCTGCAGTATTAAGAAAAGGTCTTCCATGAATAATAGACATACTATCATCTTCGGGAATATCAAGAATAACAAAGTCCGTTAAAATAGTAACGTTTGCAACCACAACAGGCACATCCTCACAGATACAGACATGTATAGCAGTTGATTTATCAGCCATTTGCAAAGATATTTCAGTAGGTGTCAACTTATTCAAGTCAAGTCTACAATATAAAGAGAGAGGCATAACACTAACACCGGCTCCAAGATCACATAAAGTAGTTTTAATATAATTTCTTTTAATGGAGCAAGGTATAGTAGGTACTCCGGGGTCTCCAAGTTTCTTTGGTATTCCACCCTTAGAAGTATAATTAGCAAGCATGGTGGAAATCTCAGCTTCTGATATCTTTCTTTTATTGGTAATGATATCCTTCATATATTTAGCATAAGGATTTGTTTTGAGCACATCAGTTAATCTCATAGGCAAAAAGATAGGCCTAATCATTTCAGCAAAGCGCTCAAAATCCTCATCATCCTTTTTCTTGGATGGTTTCAGAGGAAAAGGCATGGGTTTCTGAACCCAAGGTTCCCTTTCTTTACCATGTTTCCTAGCAAGAAAGTCTTTCTTATCATAACGTTGATTCTTTGATTGTGGGTTATCAAGATCAATAGTAGGTTCAATTTCTACATCATTGTCATTACTAGGTTGAGCATCATCATGAACATCATCATTAATATTTTTACTAGGTTCATGTTCATTACCAGATTGTGTTTTAGCATCAGACATAGATATATCATTTGGATTATCAGGTGGTTCAGCAATAGGTTCACTAGAAGTTTGCACAGTTCTATCATTTTTCTTCTTCTTCTTTTTAGAAGAACTAGGAACATCAATATTATTTCTTTGAGAATCTTGCTCGATTCTCTTAGGGTGGCCTTCAAGATACAAAGGTTCCTGAGTCATTCTACCAGTTGTAGTAGCCACTCTAACAGCATAATCATTTTTCTTACTATTCATTTCATCAAGCACTTCTTTTTGAGCCTTAAGTACTGGTTCTACTTGAGTGCTAACCATAGAAGCATGTTTGCTAACAAGTTTAAGTTCACCTTTAATATCAGCCATATAATCACCCAAGCGTCTAATCATATAAGCATTTTCTTTTAGTTGTCTACCAAAATAAGCATTGAAGTCGTCTTGCTTAAACATAAAGTTATCAAACTCATCCAAGCACTGACTAGCAATTTTAGTAGGAGGAACTTCAGCTTTTCATATCTATAGAGAGAATTTACCTTTACTACCCGTGTTGGGATATCGGGATCAGGAGGTTCTTTAGTAAATAAATGATCAAGATCATATGTTTCTTCGACAGACGGTAGATTAAGGCCATGTATTTCTTCAATAGGAGGTAAATTCTTAACGTCTTCAGCTTTAATACCTTTTTCTTTCATAGATTTCTTTGCCTCTTGCATATCTTCGGGACTGAGAAATAGAACACCTCTCTTCTTTGGAGTTGGTTTAGGAATAGGCTCAGTAATTGGAGCAGGAGCTGGCTCAGGAGGTGGCTCAGGAGGTGCCTAATTATTTTCATTTGTCAACATATTATTCAATAGAATTTCAGCTTCATCCGGTGTTCTTTCCCTGAAAAGGGAACCAGCACAACTATCTAGGTAATCTCTGGAAGTATCGGTTAGTCCATTATAAAAGATATCAAGTATTTCAGGTTTCTTAAGAGGATGATCAGGCAAAGCATTAAGTAACTTGAGAAGCCTCCCCCAAGCTTGTGGGAGACCCTCTTCTTCAATTTGCACAAAATTATAAATATCCCTCAAAGCAGCTTGTTTCTTATGAGGAGGGAAATATTTAGCAGAGAAGTAATAAATCATATCCTGGGGACTACGCACACAACCAGGATCAAGAGAATTAAACCATATCTTAGCATCACCCTTTAATGAGAATGAAAATATTTTGAGTATATAGAAGTAACGCGATCTCTCATCATTAGTAAACAGGACAGCTATATCAGTTAACTTAGTAAGATGTGCCACAACAGTTTCAGATTCATAGCCATAAAACGGATCAGATTCAACCAAAGTAATTATATCAGGATCAACAGAGAATTCATAATCCTTATCAGGAACACATATAGGTGAAGTAGCAAAAGCAGGGTCGGGTTTCATTTTATCTCTAAGTGATTCTTTGATCCATTTAATTAGTAACCTCTTAAGCTCGTATATATCTTTGCAAGCTAAAATAGCGGCAGAAGATTCCATATCAAAAAGATAGCCCTCAGGGATAAGAGGCATATTTTCATCATCACTATCATCATCGTATCCAGATTCAATAATTTCTTTTTCTCTAGCCCTAGCAATTTGTTCATCAAGAAATTCACTAAGGGGCACGGTAGTATCAGGCATAGAAGCAGTTTCATCATAAGTATCATGCATAGCAGAAGTGGCATCATCAATAACATGCGACATATCAGAACGAATCGCAGAAGCAGATGTAGGTGTCGCAAACTTACTCATAACAGAAGGTGAATCAAGTGCAGAGCTAGATGGCAGTTCCTTACCTCCCCTCGTAGTTGAGGGATAGATCTTGGTTTTTGGATCTCTCAAGTTCTTCATAGTGTCCAGCAGATATTAATCCCAAGTGACTCAAAGAATAGAGCTATGCTCCCTGGCAACGGCACCAGAAATTAGTCTTGATAACCCACAAGTATAGGGGATCGCAACAGCTTTCGAGGGTAGAGTATTCAACCCAAATTTATTGATTCGACACAAGGGGAGCCAAAGAATATTCTCAAGTATTAGCAGCTGAGTTGTCAATTCAACCACACCTGGAAACTTAGTATCTACAGCAAAGTGTTTAGTAGCAAAGTAATATGATAGTGGTGGTAGCAGCAACAAAAGTAAAGACAACAAAAGTAATGTTTTTGGTTTTTTGTAGTGATTGTAACAGTAGCAGCAGGAAAGTAAATAAGCGTAAACCAGTATATGGAAAACTCGTAGGCACCGGATCAATGATGGATAATTATGCCGGATGCGGTTCATCATGTAACAGTCATAACATAGGGTGACACAGAACTAGCTCCAATTCATCAATGTAATGTAGGCATGTATTCCGTATATAGTCATACGTGCTTATGGAAAAGAACTTGCATGACATCTTTTGTCCTACCGTCCCGTGGCAGCGGGGTCCTATTGGAAACTAAGGGATATTAAGGCCTCCTTTTAATAGAGAACCGGAACAAAGCATTAGCACATAGTGAATACATGAACTCCTCAAACTATGGTCATCACCGGGAGTGGTCCTGATTATTGTCACATCGGGGTTGCCAGATCATAACACATAGTAGGTGACTATAGACTTGCAAGATAGGATCAAGAACTCACATATATTCATGAAAACATAATAGGTTCAGATCTGAAATCATGGCACTCGGGCCCTAGTGACAAGCATTAAGCATAGAAAAGTCATAGCAACATCAATCTTAGAACATAATGGATACTAGGGATCAAACCCTAACAAAACTAACTCGATTACATGATAAATCTCATCCAACCCATCACCGTCCAGCAAGCCTACGATGGAATTACTCACGCACGGCGGTGAGCATCATGAAATTGGTGATGGAGGATGGTTGATGATGACGACGACGACGAATCCCCCTCTCCGGAGCCCCGAACGGACTCCAGATCAGCCCTCCCGAGAGGTTTTAGGGCTTGGCGGTGGCTCCATATCGTAAAACGCGATGATTTCTTCCCTCTGATTTTTTCTCTCCGAAAGCAAATATATAGAGTTGGAGTTGGCGTTGGAGGGTTTTTAGGGGGCCCACAAGGTAGGGGGCGTGCCCTAGGGGGGGCACCCCCCACCCTCGTGAGAAGGGTGTGGGCCCCCTGGTCTTCATCTTTGGCGAGGATTTTTTATTATTTTTTCGAAGATGTTCCATGGAGTTTCAGGTCATTCCGAGAATATTTGTTTTCGGCACATAAAACAACATCATGGCAATTCTGCTGAAAACAGCGTCAGTCCGGGTTAGTTCTATTCAAATCATACAAGTTAGAGTCCAAAACAAGGGCAAAAGTGTTTGGAAAGTAGATACTACGGACACGTATCATGGTGGAATTAGGGTGTTGGCTCCGTATTTGATCGTTTTGGGGTACGTAGGTATATATAGGAGGAAGGAGTGCGTCGGTGGAGCAACAGGGGGCCCATGAGGGTGGAGGGCGTGCCTGGTGGGGGTGGGCGCGCCCTCTACCTCATGGCCTCCTCTTTTCTTTCTTGACGTAGGGCCGAAGTCTCCCGGGTCTTGTTCGTTGAGAAAATCACGTTCCCGAAGGTTTCATTCCGTTTGGACTCCGTTTGATATTCCTTTTCTTCGGAACCCTAAAACAGGCAAAAAACATCAATTCTAGGCTGGCCCTCCGGTTAATAGGTTAGTCCCAAAAATAATATAAAAGTGGATAATAAAGCCCAATAATGTCCAAAACATTAGATAATATAGCATGGAGCAATAAAAAATTATAGATACGTTGGAGATGTATCAAGCATCCCCAAGCTTAAATCCTTCTCGTCCTCGAGTAGGTAAATGATAAAAACAAAAATTTTGATGCGGAGTGCTACCTGGAATAATTTTAATGTAATTCTTCTTAATTGTGGTATGAATATTCAGATCCGAAAGATTTAAGAAAAAAGTTCATATTGACATAAAAATAATAATACTTCAAGCATACTAACTAAGCAATTATGTCTTCTCAAAACAACATGGCCAAAGAAAGTTCATCCCTACAAAATCATATGGTTTAGTCATGTTTCATTTTCGTCACACAAGAATGCTCTCATCATGCACAACCCCGATGACAAGCCAAGCAATTGTTTCATACTTTAGTAATCTCAAACCTATAAACTTTCACACAATATATGAGCGTGAGCCATGGACATAGCACCATGGGTGGAATAGAATATAACAAGGGGGGTTATGCGGAGAAGACAAAAAAGGAGAAAGTCTCACATCAACGAGGCTAATCAATGGGCTATGTAGATGCCCACCGATTGATGTTAATGCAAGGTGTAGGGATTTCCATGCAACAGATGCACTACAGCTATAAATGTATGAAAGCTCAACAAAAGAAACTAGTGGGTGTGCATCCAACTTGCTTGCTCACAAAGACCTAGGGCACTTGAGGAGGCCCATTGTTGGAATATACAAGCCAAGTTCTATAATGAAAAATTCCCACTAGTATATGAAAGTGACAAGACAAGAGACTCTCTAACATGAAGATTAAGGTGCTACTTTGAAGCACAAGTGTGGCAAAGGATAGTAACATTGTCCCTTCTCTCTTTTTCTCTCATTATTTTTTTATTTTTTTGGGCCTTCTCTTTTTTATGGCATTTTCTCTTTTTTTATATATTCCTCACTTGGGACAATGCTCTAGAAAATGTTGATCATCACACTTCTATTTATTTACAACTCAATGATTACAACTCGATACTAGAACAAAAGATGACTCTATATGAATGCCTCCGGCGGTGTATCGGGATATGCAATGGACCAAGAGTGACATGTATGAAAGAATTATGAACGGTGGCTTTGCCACAAATACTATGTCAACTACATGATCTTGCTAAGTAATATGACAATAATGAATGTGTCATGATGAACGGAATGATGGAAAGTTGCATGGCAATATATCTCGGAATGGCTATGGAAATGCCATAATAGGTAGGTATGCTGTCTGTTTTGAGGAAGATATAAGGAGGTTTATGTGTGAAAGAGCGTATCATATCATGGGGTTTGGATGCACCGGCGAAGTTTGCGCTAACTCTCAATGTGAGAAAGGGCAATGCACAGTATCGAAGAGGCTAGCAAGGATGGAAGGGTGAGAGTGCATATAATCCATGGACTCAACATTAGTCATAAAGAAGTCACATACTTATTGCAAAAATCCACAAGTCATCAAAAAGCTCGGTACTACGTGCATGCTCCTAGGGGGATAGATTGGTAGGAAAAGACCATCGCTCATCCCTGGCCGCCACTCATAAGGAAGACAATCAAATAACACCTCATGTTTCAAATTTGTTGCATAACGTTTACCATACGTGCATGCTACGGGACTTGCAAACTTCAACACAAGTATTTCTCAATTTCACAACTACTCAACTAGCACGACTTTGATATTATTACCTCCATATCTCAAAACAATCATCAAGCATCAAACTTCTGTTAGTATTCAAAACACTCTTAAGAAAATTTTACTAACTTTGAATACCTAGCATATTAGGATTTTAAGCAAATTACCATGATATTAATACTCTCAAAATAATCTAAGTGAAGCATGAGAGAACAATAGTATCTACAAAACAAATCCACCACCGTGCTCTAAAAGATATAAGTGAAGTACTAGAGCAAAACTATATAACTCAAAAGATATAAGCGAAGCACATAGAGTATTCTAACAAATTCCAAATCATGTTTGGCTCTCTCAAAATGTGTGTACAACAAGGATGATTGTGGTAAAATAACAAGCAAAGACTCAAATCATACAAGACGCTCTAAGCAAAACACATATCAAGTGGTGAATAAAAATATAGCTCGAAGTAAAGTTACTGATAGAAGTAGACGAAAGAGGGGATGCCTTCCGGGGCATCCCCAAGCTTTGGATTTTAGGTGTCCTTAGATTATCTGGGGGGTGACATGGGAATCCCCAAGCTTAGGCTCTTGCCACTCCTTGTTCCATAATCCATCAAATCTTTACCCAAAACTTGAAAACTTCACAACACAAAACTTAAAGTAGAAAATCTTGTGAGCTCCGTTAGCGAAAGATAATAAAAGATCACTGCAAGGTACTGTAATGAACTTATTATTCATTTATATTGGTGTTATACCTACTGAATTCCAACTTCTCTATGGTTTATAAACTATTTTACTATCCATAGATTCATCAAAATAAGCAAACAACACACGAAAAACAGAATCTGTCAAAAACAGAACAGTCTGTAGTAATCTGTATCTAGCGCAAGATCTGGAACCCCAAAAATTCTAAACTAAATTTCTGGACGTGAGGAATTTATATATTAATCATCTTCAAAAAGAATTAACTAAATATCGCTTTCCAAATAAAAATGGCATCAGTTCTCGTGAGCGCTAAAGTTTCTGTTTTTGTACAGCAAGTTCAACAAGACTTTCCCCAAGTCTTCCCAACGGTTCTACTTGGCACAAATACTAATTAAACACAAAAAACACAACCAAAATGGAGGCTAGATAAATTATTTATTACTAAACAGGAGAAAAAAGCAAGTAATAAAAATAAAATTGGGTTGCCTCCCAACAAGCGCTATCGTTTAACGCCCCTAGCTAGGCATAACAAGCAAGAATAGATCTAGGTATTGCCTTCTTTGGTAGGCAATCCATAAGTGGCTCTCGTAATAGATTCATAAGGTAATTTAATTTTATTTCTAGGAAAGTGTTCCATGCCTTTCCTTAATGGAAATTGGAATCTAATATTTCCTTCCTTCATATCAATAATTGCATCAATCATTCTAAGGAAAGGTCTACCAAGAATAATAGGACATGAAGGATTGCAATATATGTCAAGAACAATAAAATCTACGGGCACATAATTCCTATTTGCAACAATAAGAACATAATTAATTCTTCCCATAGGTTTCTTAATGGTGGAATCTGCAAGGTGCAAGTTTAAAGAGCAATCATCAAAATCACTGAAACCTAACAAATCACACAAAGTCTTTGGAATCGTGGAAACAGTAGCACCCAAATCACATAAAGCATATCATTCATGTCCTTTAATTTTAGTTTTAATAGTTGGTTCCCACTCATCATAAATTTTTCTAAGGATGGAAACTTCCAATTCAAGTTTTTCTTCATAAGATTGCATCAAGGCATCAACGATATGTTTGGTAAACGCTTTATTTTGACTATAAGCGTGAGGAGAATTTAGCACAGATTGCAACAAGGAAATACAATCAATCAAAGAGCAATTTTCATAGTTAAATTCCTTGAAATCCATAATAGTGGGTTTAGCAACATCTAAAGTTTTAATTTCTTCAATCCCACTTTTATCAAATTTAGCATCAAGATTAACAAATTCTAAATTCTTAGAACGCCTTCTAGGTAAAGGCGGATCATATTCAGTCCCATCATTATCAAGATTCATATTGCAAAACAAAGATCTAATAGGGGACACATCAATAACTTTTAGATCTTCATCTTTATTTTCATAGGAACTAGAAGAACACGCACTTATAAAGGCATCTTTCTTAGCACGCATCCTAGCGGTTCTTTCTTTGCACTCATCAATGGAAATTCTCATGGATTTGAGAGACTCATTGATATCATGCTTAGGTGGAATAGATCTAAGTTTCAAAGAATCACCATCAAGAGAAATTCTATCAACGTTCCTAGCCAAATCATCAATCTTAAGCAATTTTCCTTCAATCATAGCATTAATATTCTTTTGCGAAGTAATAAATTATTTAATATTAGATTCAAAATCAGAGGGCATCTTATTATAATTTCCATAAGAATTGTTGTAGGAATTATCATAATTATTAGAGGGATTACAAGGATAAGGCCTAGGATTAAAATTTCCTCTATACGCGTTGTTACCAAAATTGTTCCTACCAACAAAATTCACATCCATAGATTCATTATTATTATCAATCAAAGTAGACAAGGACATATCATTAGGATCAGAAGAAACTCTCTTATTAGCAAATAATTTCATAAGTTCATCCATCTTTCCAGTCAAAACATTAATTTCTTCTATCGCATGCACCTTTTTATTAGTAGATCTTTCAGTATGCCATTGAGAATAATTAACCATAATATTATCTAGGAGTTTAGTAGCTTCTCGTAAAGTGATTTCCATAAAAGTGCCTCCCGTGGCCGAATCTAAAAGATTTCTAGAAGCAAAATTCAATCCGGCATAAAAATTCTGAACAATCATCCACAAATTTAAACCATGAGTAGGGCAATTACGTATCATTAGTTTCATTCTCTCCCAAGCTTGTGCAACATGTTCATGATCAAGTTGCTTAAAGTTCATAATATCGTTTCTAAGAGAGATGATCTTAGCGGGAGGAAAATACTTAGAGATAAAATCAACTTTGCACTTGTTCCATGAATCAATACTATTTTTAGGCAAAGACGAAAACCAAGCTTTAGCACGATCTCTGAGAGAAAAAGGAAATAGCTTCAATTTAAAAATATCATTATCCACATCTTTCTTCTTTTTCCTGTCACACAAATCAACGAAGCTATTTAGATGGGTAGCGACATCTTCACTAGGAAGGCCGAAAACGGATCTTTCATGACAAGGTTCAACAAAGCAGTATTAATTTCACAAGATTCAACATCGGTAAGAGGAGCAATCGGAGTGCTAATAAAATCATTGTTGTTGGTATTGGTGAAGTCACACAATTTAGTATTATCTTGAGCCATCGTGACAAGCAAGCAAACTAACACACAAGCAAACAAAAAGCAAGAGGACAAAAAGAGGCAAATAGAGAAAGAGAGGGAGGATAGAGAGAGAGGGCGAATAAAACGGCAAGGGTGAAGTGGGGGAGAGGAAAACGAGAGGCAAATGGCAAATAATGTAATGCGGGAGATAAGGGTATGTGATGGGTACTTGGTATGTTAACTTTTGCGTAGACCTCCCCGGCAACGGCGCCAGAAATCCTTCTTGCTACCTCTTGAGCACTGCGTTGGTTTTCCCCGAAGAGGAAGTGATGATGCAACAAAGTAGCGTAAGTATTTCCCTCAGTTTTTGAGAACCAAGGTATCAAACCAGTAGGAGGCTACGCGCGAGTCCCTCGTACCTGCACAAAACAAATAAATCCTCGCAACCAACGCAAATAGGGGTTGTTAATCCCTATAAGGCCACTTACGAGAGCGAGATCTGATAGATATGATAAAGATAATATTTTTGGTATTTTTGTGATAAAGATGCAAAGTAAAATAAAGGCAAAGTAAATAAAAAAGGAAATAACTAAGTAGTAGGAGATTAATATGATAAAGATAGACCCGGGGGCCATAGGTTTCACTAGTGGCTTCTCTCGAGAGCATAAGTATTCTACGGTGGGTGAACAAATTATTGTTGAGCAATTGATAGAATTGAGCATAGTTATGAGAATATCTAGGTATGATCATGTATATAGGCATCACATCTGAGACAAGTAGACCGACTCCTGCCTGCATCTACTACTATTACTCCACTCATCGACCGCTATCCAGCATGCATCTAGAGTATTAAGTTAAAAACAGAGTAACGCCTTAAGCAAGATGACATGATGTAGAGGGATAGACTCATGCAATATGAAGAAAACCCCATCTTGTTATCCTCGATTACAATAATACAATACGTGCCTTGCTGCCCCTACTGTCACTGGGAAAGGACACCGCAAGATTGAACCCAAAGCTAAGCACTTCTCCCATTGCAAGAAAGATCAATCTAGTAGGCCAAACCAAACTGATAATTCAAACAGACTTGCAAAGATAACCAATCATACATAAAATAATTCAGAGAAGATTCAAATATTATTCATAGATAGACTTGATCACAAACCCACAATTCATCGGTCTCAACAAACACACCGCAAAAAGAAGATTACATCGAATAGATCTCCACAAGAGTGGGGGAGAACATTGTACTGAGATCCAAAAAGAGAGGAGAAGCCATCTAGCTACTAACTATAGACCCGTAGGTCTGAGGTAAACTACTCACACTTCATCGGAGAGGCTATGGTGTTGATGTAGAAGCCCTCTATGATCGATGCCCCCTCCGGCGGAGCTCCAGAATAGGCCCCAAGATGGGATCTCGTGGATACAGAAAGTTACGGCGGTGGAATTAGGGTTTTGGCTGCGTATATTTGATCGTTTGGGGGTATGTAGGTATATATAGGAGGAAGGAGTACGTCGGTGGAGCAACAGGGGGCCCATGAGGGTGGAGGGCGCGCCTGGTGGGGGTGGGCGCGCCCCCTACCTCGTGGCCTCCTCTTTTCTTTCTTGACGTAGGGTCCATGTCTCCCGGGTCTTGTTCGTTGAGAAAATCACGTTCCCGAAGGTTTCATTCCATTTGGACTCCGTTTGATATTCCTTTTCTTCGAAACCCTAAAACAGGCAAAAAACATCAATTCTGGGCTGGGCCTCCGGTTAATAGGTTAGTCCCAAAAACAATATAAAAGTGGATAATGAAGCCCAATAATGTCCAAAACAATAGATAATATAGCATGGAGCAATCAAAAATTATAGATACGTTGGAGATGTATCACATAACGCTTCCGCTTATGGTCTATGAGGGTACGTGGACAACACTCTTCCCTCTCGTTACTATGCATCACCATGATAGATTTTGCGTATGCATAGGATTTTTCTTTTTGAAATTACTGCGTTCCCCAACACCAACACCGGCCCATTTAGCTTACAAAGGCCGGCCCAATTGACTTGGTGTAACGCCCATGATGTGGCTATATCTCCCACGTGTCGAGGCATGACTTAGAGGCATAACCGCATTGTGGTTTTGTCGCAAGAAGGGTCATCTTCACACAATCCCATGTAATGAACAAGAAAGGGATAAATAGAGGGTTGTCTTTCAATCGCCATTTCACACAATACTTAAATAAATCACACATCATCCAAAATACACACATAGACCGACTACAGTCAAATCCAAAAGAAAAGAAGATAACCCCAAATGCTAGATCCCCGATTGTCCCAACTGGGCACCTACTGATCATCAGGAAAAGACACGTAATAACGACCAAGGCCCTCGTCGAACTCCCAGTTGAGTTCGGTAGCATCACCTGCACTAGTATCATCGTCACCTACAACTGTTTTGGTAGTATCAGTGAGTCATGAGGAATCAGCAATCCCAAAACCCGCGAGATCAAGACTATTTAAGCTTATGGGTAGGATAAGGTAATGAGGTGGAGTTGCAGCAAGCGCTAAGAAAATATGGTGGCTAACATACGAGTATACGAGTAAGATGAGAAGCTACGCAACGGTCGCGAAGCTAGATGTGATCAAGAAGTGATCCTGAAACTACTTATGTACAACCATAACACAAACCATGTTCACTTCCCGTACTCCGCCGAAAAGGGACCATCATGGCTACACACGCAGTTGATTCATTTTAATTAAGTCAAGTGTCATGTTCTCTACAACTGGATATTATCAAATTCCCATCTGCCACATAACCGCGGGCACGGATCTCGAAAGTTTACTGTAACACCCACAATGCGGCTATATCTCCCATGTGTCGGGGCACGACTTAGAGGCATAGCCGCATGGTAGGTTTGTCGCAAGAGGGATAATCTTCACACAATCCCATGTACTGAATAAGAAAGGGATAAAGAGTTGGCTTACAATCACCACTTCACACAAATACAAGTTAAACATACATCATCCAAAGTACAATCAAGGTCCGACTACAGAACCCAAAATAAAAGAAGACAACCCGAAATGCTAGCTCCCTGATCGTCCCAACTGGGCTCCACTACTGATCAACCGGAAACGAAAACAACACAACGAACAAGATCTTCATCGAGCTCCCACTTGAGCTGGGTTGCGTCACCTGCACTGGTATCATCGGCACCTCCAACTGTTTGGAAGTATCTGTGAGTCACGAGGACTCAACAATCTCACACCCGCGAGATCAAGACTATTTAAGCTTAAGAGTAGGAAAGGGTAGTGAGGTGGAGCTGCAGCAATGCACTAAGCATATATGGTGGCTAACTTATGCAAAAGAGAGCGAGAAGAGAAGCAAAGCATGGTCGAGAAGCTAATAGTGATCAAGAAGTGATCCTGAAGCTACTTACATTCAAGCATAACACGAGACCGTGTTCTCTTCCTGGACTCCGCCGAGAGAGACCATCACGACTACACACGCGGTTGATTCATTTTAATTAAGTTAAGTGCCAAGTTCTCTACAACCGGACATTAACAAATTCCCATCTTCCCATAACCGCGGGCACGACTTTCGAAAGTTCAAACCCTGCAGGGGTGTCCCAACTTTGCCCATCACAAGCTCTCAGGGTCAACGAAGGATATTCCTTCTCCCAGGAAGACCCGATCAGACTCGGAATCCCGGTCACAAGACATTTCGACAATGGTAAAACAAGACCAGCAAGACCACCCGATGCGCCGACATCCCGATAGGAGCTGCACATATCTCGTTCTCAGGGCAACACCGGATGAGACATCCTACGAGTAAAACCAAACCTCAAGTTTCCCCAAGGTGGCCCCGCAGTCTACTCGGTTCGGACCAACACTTAGAGAAGCACTGGCCCAGGGGGGGTTAAAATAAAGATGACCCTCAGGAGCGCGACTTCCAAGGGAAAAATATAGGTGGTGGTGAGGCAAATGGTAAAACCAAGGTTGGGCCTTGCTGGAGGAGTTTTATTCAAAGCAAACTGTCAAGGGGTTCCCATAACACCCAACCACGTAAGGAACACAAAATCAAGGAACATAACACCGGTATGACGGAAACTAGGGCGGCAAGAGTGGAATAAAACACCAGGCATAAGGCCGAGCCTTCCACCCTTTACCAAGTATATAAATGCATTAATTAAATAAGAGATATTGTGATATCCCAACAATAACCATGTTCCAACATGAAACAAACTTCAACTTCACCTGCAACTAGCAATGCTAAAAGAGGGGCTGAGCAAAAGCGGTAACACAGCCAAACAACGGTTTGCTAGGAAAGGTGGGTTAGAGGCTTGGCATGGAAATATGGGAGGCATGATATAGCAAGTGGTAGGTATCGTGGCATAGCAATAGAGCGAACAAATAGCAAGCAAAGATAGAAGTGATTTCGAGGGTATGATCATCTTGCCTGCAATGTACTCAGAGTTGTCGAAAGCTTGATCCTCGTAAGTGTACTCAACAGGTTCCTCGGTCACGTACCCGTCTCCTGGCTCTACCCAAAGCAAGAGCACAAGTAAAGGACCAACAATCAATCACGGTGCAATGCATAAGAAAAATGATGCAAAACATGGCATGATATGCGAGATGTGATATGCAATGCATATGTGTGCTCCGGAAGGAAAAGGATGAAATAAGGCATCAACTTGGCAAACCAAGTGTGCCGCTGGAAAGATGAGATGATTTTGGTCGAAATCGATATAAGGATCACCGGAAACGGATGCATGGTTTGCAAATGGCAAGCAAAACAAGAATGGCACGATTCTGTGATTAACAACACGATGCCATTTAGAACGCAACAAGAAACTAAGCTACTGCACTCCAACATAGGAACAAAGAATATGGAAGTGATTTATATGAGATGATTGACAAAACATGAACACTAAGCTACAACTAAATCACACAATAGCAGGCTCAAGCAAGCATGGCAAAAGTGCAAAAGATATCAGCTTCACAGACTTCGAGAAATCACTAACATGCCAAAAATAACATCAGGAAGCAATGTTTAGAGCAAGCAAACAACATGGTACAGGAACATATCATAGCAAACAAAGGCATGACATGAATCTACTAAATGCATATATCAAAAGTCCCTTACTGATCATGAGGCAAAAATGCACAGAAGATATGATGGCACCCATGTAAACATAGCAAGTTTTATTAACAGTTTCAGACTTAGCAGAAAACTGAGCATGGCATAAACAACATTATTGAAGGCATCTTTGCGAGCTCAAACCACTCATCACAAGGCATTGCATGACAATATAAACATACTAACAGCAAGAAGACATGTTCATTAAGCTAACCATGGCAAGAGCAAATTCATAGCATGCATGGATCAATAGCAACAACCATGGCAAAATTGATTAACATGTAAACCATCTGCCAGGAACATTTTATATCAAAAATAGAGCAAGATTAAGACATTCTAGGGCACTCCATAATTGCAAAAAGGGGCATGGATGGATAGAGCATAACCATATGTCCAAAACACCCTTACTAAAGATACCCAAAACAAGCTTGGATCTCACTGTAGCATCATGTTTACATGGCATCAAAATAACAGCAGAACAAGGACTTAGCAAAATCCCAAGTCCCTGAAAACAGCAATATCATGAAGGCTACTTGCATGCTTGTGCTAGTCACCACATTGATCACAAAAATACATGGCAAGCACCCCTGTAATGATAGCATGGCATAGTTCAAAACACATGTAGAGCTCATGCCCATATGAAGCACACATCAAATGTGACAAAATGACAAATCACCCTAAACTGATAAGTAGCAGCAGTAAACATTTTATATCACTCTTGCATCAATGATTTGGGCATCAAGATGAACTCAAACAAGCATGCCACAATGGAATGAAATGAAGAGCATCTCATAATGAACATTATGATATATCATATGCATTATTTGGAGTCACGAGCATGGAGATGTGGCAATATGAACAAAGGCATATATTATGAGGATCTGAGGACTTAGAGAAAATCTCAGGTCTGAAAAGTGAGCGTCGAATAACTATGGGTCGCCCAGGGCAGGAAATAGTGGCGCTCACCCATGGGCTCGGCCCATTTGGTGGAGGCTTGGCAGGCCTGTGGAAGCGGATGGGCCGGGTCGTTGGAGAAGTTGGGCCGGCCCAGCGGAGGAAGGCCGAGGCCCACGGGGACGGGCGTTGTCCTCCTCTCGCGAGCAGGTGCAGGAGGCAGGGCGAGGCATCGGCGCCCAACGACGACGAGAGCGGGGAAGGCCGGGCCAAACAGGAACGGGTGGATCCGGGCCTGGGGTCCCCGGATCCGGCGATACTTGAGGACGAGGAGGCCGGCGACGAGGTCGGGAAGCTCCGGGCGGTGACAGTCCCTGGTGAGAGAGAGAGAGATTCGGTGAGAGAGAGAGAGAGAAAGAAGCTGGAGGAAGAAGGGGAGAGGCGCAAGCCTAGCCTGGCAGGACGGGGTCCGACGCGGTCATCGTCGGCGGCGTTGGGTCGCCGGCCGGCGCGAGGAGGCGGGAGGAGCAGATGCTCCGGCGGACGGCGGCGGAGAACTCCGGCGAGACGGGTGTGGGCGGCGGTGCGCTTGGGCCCAGATGGGCTTGGGCGCGCCGGAGATGGACCTGGCGGGCCCGCGCGGTGGGAGTCTGCGGTTGGCACTGTTGGGGCGTGGAAATCGAGGCAGATTAGGGTTAGGGTGCTTTCTCTCTCAGATTTGGACGGGGGGAATGAGTATTTATACGTAGAAGGAGTTTGGAGTGTACAAATGTGGTGCGGTTTTCGCCCACACGATCGTGATCCGATGACGGAGGACATGGAAGGGGTTTTGGATGGATTATTGGGCCGTTTCTGGAGGGGTGTTGGGCCGCAACACACAAGAGGCTTTCACGGTTCCCCGGTTAACCGTTTGAGTATCAAACAGACTCCAAATGGAACAAAATTTGACAGGCGGTCTACCGGTGGTGTACAAGGCCACTTGGCAAATCTCGGTCCATTCCAAGAACATTTAACATCCGCTCGTGAAAAAAAAACAAGAGGGGGTGCCGGGTGCATGAGGGAGTGTCGGATTGCGAAACGGACAACGGGGAAAAAGCTCGGATGCATGAGATGAACATGTATGCAAATGCGATGCACATGATGACATGATATTAAAAGCATGACATGAACAAAATGCAAAACGAAAGACAAAAACCCAACCACGAAGGGAATCTCCTATCGCATCTCCGAAAAAGGAAAGGGTCAGAGTTACAAATATGGAAAGTTGTATCCGGGGCATTACATTTATACCCTGCAGGGGTGTCCCAACTTAGCCCATCACAAGCTCTCACGATCAACAAAGGATATTCCTTCTCCTGGAACAACCTGATCAGACTCGGAATCCCGGTTATAAGACATTTCGACAATGGTAAAACAAGACCAGCAAGACCGCCCGACTATGCCGACAAATCCCAATAGGAGCTGCACATATCTCATTCTCAGGGCACACACGATGTCGGTGTCAAAATCGGCGGATCTTGGGTAGGGGGTCCCGAACTGTGCGTCTAGGACGGATGGTAACAGGAGGCAAGGGACACGAAGTTTTACCCAGGTTCGGGCCCTCTTGATGGAGGTAAAACCCTACGTCCTGCTTGATTAATATTGATGATATGGGTAGTACAAGAGTAGATCTACCGCGAGATGGGAGAGGCTAAACCCTAGAAGCTAGCCTATGGTATGATTGTTGTCATGTATGTTGTCCTACGGACTAAAACCCTCCGGTTTATATAGACACCGGAGAGGGTTAGGGTTACACAAAGTCGGTTACAATGGTAGGAGATCTACATATCCGTATCACCAAGCTTGCCCTCCACGCCAAGGAAAGTCCCTTCCGGACACGGGACAAAGTCTTCATCTTGTATCTTCATAGTCCAGGAGTCCGGCCGGAGGTATAGTCCGGCTATCCGGACACCCCCTAATCCAGGACTCCCTCACCCAATGAGACATCCTACGAGTAAAACCAACCCTCAAGTTTTCCCGAGGTGGCCCCGCAGTCTACTCGGTTCAGACCAACACTCAGAGGAGCACTGGCCCCCCGAGGGGGGGGGGGTTAAATAAAGATGACCCTCGGGTTTGCAACCCCTCGGGAAAGTTAAAGGTTGTTAGGCAAATGTAAAACCAAGGTTGGGCCTTGCTGGAGGAGTTTTATTTATAGCAAACTGTCAAGGGGGTCCCATAATCCCAACCGCGTAAGGAACACAAAATCAAGGAGCGTAACACCGGTATGACGGAAACTAAGGCAACGAGAGTGGAACAAAACATCGAGCAAAAGGCCAGGCCTTCTACCCTTTGCCAAGTATATAGATGCATTAATTAAATAAGAGATATTGTGATATCCCAACATATCCAAGTTCCGACATGGAGCAATCTTCAACTTCACCTGCAACTAACAACACTATAAGAGGGGCTGAGCAAAGCGGTAACATAGCCAAACAACAGTTTGTTAGGAAAGTGGGTTAGAGGCTTGACATGGCAATATGGGAGGCATTATACCTGGCCATACCTCGGGCCGGGCCGGGCTTCGGGCCGGGCCTAGCCAAGCCCGACGCAAAAAACCCAGGCCCAGGCCCGGCCTGGCCCGGCCATCAGGCTTGTTTTCTGGGCCCGAGCTCGGCCCGAACACATAAAAGCCCGTCGGGCTCTGGGCCGGCCTGGCCCGACCTTCAGAAAAGTGCGAAAACGACAGGCCCGGCCCAGCCCGGCCTTCGGGCTCAAAATCTAGGCCCGAGCCCGGCCCGGGAGCAGCGTCGGGCCGGGCCGGGTCGGGCTTTTTCGGGCCGGGTCATGCCGGGCTGGCCGGGCCTGGCTTCCCATGGCCAGGTATAGGAGGCATGATATAACAAGTGGTAGTTAGTGCGACATAGCGATAGAATGAACAACTAGCAAGCAAAGATAGAAGTGATATCGAGGGTAATGGTCATCTTGCCTGCAAAGTTCTTATAGTTGTCGAAAGCTTGCTCCTCGTTAGCGTACTCAACAGGTTCCTTGTTCACAAACTCGTCTCCCGGCTCTACCCAAAGCAAGAACACAAGCAATGGAACAACAATTAATCACGGTGCAATGCACAAGCAACGTGATGCAAGACATGGCATGGCATGCAATGTATGATGTGCAATGCATATGGGTATTCCGTAAGCGAAAGAATGATCAAGGCATCAACTTGGAAACCCAAGTATGCTGCTGGAAAGATGGGGTGATTTCGGTCGAAATCGATATAAGGATCACCGGAAACGGATGCACGGTTTGCAAATGACAAGCAAAACAAGAATGATGCAAAACTGCGATTAACAACATCATAGCACTTCAAATGCATCATGAACTATGCTACAACACTCCAACATAGCAACAAGGCACATGTAATTAAAGTACACATGAAGGTCTACAAATCATGAACACTGAGCTCCTGCTGTAACTCACTACAACAAGCTCAAAATAGCATGGCAAAAATGCAAAAGATATCAGCTTCACAGACTTAGGGAAAATACTAAATATGGCATAAACAGCATCAGGTAGCAATGTTTAGAGCTAGCAAACAACATACTACAGGAACATATCATGGAAAATAAAGGCATGTAATGCTAGTACTAAATGCCCTTAACAAAACTCCCTTACTGAACTTTAACAAAAAATGCATAGAAAATAAGATGGCACACATGCAAACATGGAAAGTTATATAAACAGATTCAGACTAGAAAAAGAACATGACATGGCAGAAACAGATTCATGAGAGCAACTTTGCAAGCTCATGTCACTCACCACAAAGAATTTCATGGCATCACAAGGTAGCCCACAATAAGTAGACTTTTCAAGAAGCTAAGAATGGCAAGAATAATTTCATAGGGTACATGTATCACTAGAAACACCCATGGCAAAACTGAATCTCATGTTAACAATCTGCCAGCAACAATATTTTGCAAAAGTAGAGCATGGAAATGACATGATACACTACTCCATAATTACAACAAGAGGCATGAATTAATACAGAAATACCAAATCTTCAAAACACTCATACTGAACTATCTCAAAATGTGCATGAATCTCATGGTAGCAACAAGTTCACATAGCATCAAAATGTAACAGGAAAAGACAGCAAAATATTCTGAGTGTCTGAAAACAACAACATCACATAGCCTACTCGGCATGCTTGTGCTAGTCACCACATAGCTCAAAAAAATACAAGAATTGCACCCCTGTAAAGATGACATGATGGAGCTCATAAAGCATGTAGACATCATGCTCGTAGGATGCACACACAAAATGTAATGAAAATGACAAAACATCAAGTTATGTTGAATTCCAACAGATAACATCATATAGCACTTTTCAACACGGATTAGGGCGCTAATATGGACAGTAACATGCATGAAAATGACACCAACATGAAGAGCATCATGAGACGAACATTTTGATATATCATGCATGCAAAACGGTGTTATGAGCATGGAGATGGAGCCACCCAAACATGCACACATAATATGGATTTTCAGGGACTTAGAAAAATAGACGAGTGCAGGTAAACTAAATGATGCCCGGGCGGGATTTAGAAGGGGCTCACATAGCAGGCTTAGCCCAGGAAGAAAGAAGCAAGGCAGGCCGGCGCTGGGTCTGGATCTGGGCCAAACGGGATGCGGTGGCCCACGCGGGCCCATGAGGCCGGGCCGACGGGGACGTCGTTCTCCTCCCGATCGGATCGGGAGCGAGGCATGGCGGCGGCGGTGCACCTTGAGGCTCCGGCGAGGCTCGAGCGTGGCAGGACGGTGCGGGGATGGCCAAAGCCGACCGGGTCCGGTGGAGAACGGGGCGGGGCCTTCGTTCCCGGCATCGCTGAGGGCCACTGGTGTCGAGCGGAGCTTCACGGGGCGGCGGTGGCGGATCCTGCGGGGAGGAGAGAGAGAAAGAGAGAGAGAGAGAGATAGGGGTGAGGGAGAAGTCGGGCCAGAGGAGGAAGAAGGTGATGGGGACGGGCGCGGTGGCCGGCCACCTGGGGCGGCAAGAGTGTGGCGAGGCATCGGCGTGCTCCGGCGGGGTCGAGGCGGCGGCGGGCGACGAATGCCGGCGAGTCGGCGGGGTGCTCCAGCGAAGTCCGGCAAGGGGCGCGGGCAGCCGCGCGCAGATCCGGGCTCGTGCGGGCCCCGGATGGGCCTGGGCGGGCCGGGCGGTGGAGAGGAGTCGGCGAGGGCGACATGGCATGCTCTGGTTGGCCGAGAGTGGCTGCTGGGGTGAGGTGGCGCGACCTGATTTGTCCGGGTGATGTGGAGGCGGCGGTGGACATGTCCGGCCGTCAGTGGACATGTACGACGGTGCGGGGAGGAGAGGGACTAGGGTTTAGACTGCGATTTTGGACGGGAGAGGCCTAATTTATAGGTAGAGGGAGCTAGGAGAGTCCAAATGAGTTGCGGTTTTCGCCCACACGATCGTGATCCAATGACGGAGAGCATGGAGGGGGTTTAGCTGGGCTAGTGGGCTGCTTTGGAGGGGTGTTGGGATGCAACAAGAGAGGGCCTTTACGGTTACCCGGTTAACCGTTAGGGCATCAAATGACCTCAAAATGGAACGAAATTTGACAGGAGGGTACCGGTGATGTACCAAGGCCACTCGACAAATCTCGGCACATTTCGAGAACGTTTCTCTCCCGCTCATGAAACGAGATTAGAGGGGTGCAACGGGTGCATGTGTGAGTGTCGGATCGCGAACACGAATGCATGAGACGAACACGAATGCAAATGAGATGCACATGATGACATGAGATGAAATGCATAACATGAACAAAAAGCAAAACGAAAGACAAAAACCCAACCACAAAGGGAATATCATATCACATAGCCGGAAATGGCAAGAGTTGGACTTACAAATATGGAAAGTTACATCCGAGGTGTTACACTTGGTTAAAAGCTAGCGGGCCGGCCCATGAAAAGGCTGTTAACGGTGTGTTCACATATAGCCCATTTTATGGCCCGGTAACTCATGGTCCGTTAGGGCCTTGCCAAAATCAGCCCAAAAGCATCATGTGGGCCGTCGAATATAACACTAGCCCATTTCACTTTTAGCCCATGTATGGCCCACGACGTCTTTCGTCCCATATGAGGCCTTTCCTATCTTTGGGCCCTTTAGTGGCCCACGGTGCACCACAAAAAAAAGACACATCCATGACATTTTGGGCCAAACAATTTTTTTTCTGTCATACATATGACACTTCTATGACGATAATTGTGGCAAAACCCGGTATCATCATAGATGTGGTGGGCTCCTACTTCTATGACAAAAAATCATGACAGAAAATGGGCTTTTCGTCCTGGGCGGGCCAGAGACGCAGCTGCATGACATTCTTTGGGCCGTCCATAACGGAAAAAAAACCATGGTAGAAGCGAGGGCGAGGAAAATTTCGGGGAGTTCCCGGTTATGGTGGGAGGTCGGGGGCTGAGCGATGCACGTTTCTCTCGTACACGTACGCGCGTGTGTGCGAGGCGTTGGCTCTAACTAAACCCGAGCAAGGCGTTGGGCTCTAACTGAACCCGAGCGGTTGGACTGCAGGCTACTCATTACTGAACCCGAGCGATTGATCGATGGTTGTTAACTGAACCCGATCGAGCGATTCCTTCGCTACTACTGCTAACTGAAGCCGATCAATGGGATGAATAGTGAGCATTATGGGGGGGGGGTTGGATGAACAGTAAGCGGCGGTGTTGCCTCTGGATGAACAGAACCCCGTGGTGTGGTGGAGGGCTGGATGAACAGTAGACGGTGGAGGGGTGCCCGGCCATGGAGGGGTGGATGAACATGACCCCGTGGTGTGGAGGGCTGGATGAACAGTAGACGGTGGAGGGGTGGTTGAACAGGACCCCATGGTGTGGAGGGATGGATGAACAGTAGACGGTGGAGGGGTGGTTGAACAGGACCCCGTGGTGTGGAGGGCTGGATGAACAGTAGATGGTGGAGGGGTGGTTGAACAGTAGCTGATGGAGTAGCGCGCGGTGGAGGCTGGATGAACAGCCCGTGGAGGCTGGAGGAGGTCGACGGTGGAGATGAACAGTATCCCGTGGAGTCCCGTTTTGTGGTACGCCACACCCCTCCCGATGAACAGGACCCCCGTTTCGACCGTAGCGCTCCAACACAAGTCCGTTTCCTCCGTTTTGCGGTACGCCACACCCCTCCTGATCAACAGGACCCCCATTTCGACCGTAGGAGGTCCGTTTCCTCCGTTTTGCGGTACGCCAGACCCCTCCCGATGAACAGGATCCCGTTTCGAACGTGGCCGGTCGAACACAAGGCCGTTTGCTCTGTTCTACGGTACACCAGGCCTCGTTTCCATCGCCTGTTCCGTCCAAGCCCTCCCGATGAACACGACGCATTCCGTTGCATCCCCATGAACACGACGCATTCCGTTGCCTCCCCATGAACACGACGACGACGCTGTTTCTCCGTTCCGACCCAGCCATGTACACGAGCCCTCGCTGTATGTATGCGCGAGTAGGCGTTCGAGACCCCGCCCGTATGTACACATACGTGGCCGTATTTTCTTTGTTGCACCCTGGCCGCCTCTACTACGGCACGTGCGTGCATCTACATCCACCAGTATATATGTACGTACAAGTTTGCGACCAGAATGACAACGCTACGTACGCTTCAACCAGGTGGGTCCCGACTGTCAGACACTTCCTTGTGTGCGAAGATGTAGCTGGTGGGTCCCAACAGTCAGGGGGGCGAAATATGGTGGCCCGTCCGGTGGGTCCCCGCTGTCAGGTGGAGGAATAATTATTTTGCACGTAAGGAGGTACTTCCTTGCTGCGGTCGTGGACCCAGCTGTCAGCCTCTCCACGTATAGTCCACGTCCGATGGAAGCCGTTCCTTGACCACGTTGACCACGCCGCGCCGAGAGCACCAGGGCGATGGACGACGGCGAGGCCTAGGAAGGGGACGACGCGGAGCCGGGGAAGATGCGGTAGTGGATGCCCACGCGTAGAGGAGTACGAGGGTTCACTGGTTCGCTGCGGTGTGAGGCTGCCATCGCCGCAGAATAACAAGGGGTGTGGGTGAGTAGAGGGATGGCCTGGCCAGCGGTGGGAGTAGTAGGGGGCGGTGAGGCCTCCGCCGCATCGCAACCGACCATGGGAGGCAGGAGCATGAGGCACGATCGGCGCTGGTTTGGGCGGCTGGAGCAAGAAGACCAGAGGTTGAAGAAGCACTACGGCCGTTGGATGGACATCGTATGGTCACTGAAGCTAGAATCATGCATATTGACTAAGTTGACAAAGCCCTCCGTCCCTGTCAACTTAGTAGGCCCACAAGTCAGCCTCTCACCAAGGTGGGTCCCAGCTAGCAGGGGGGTATTCATTTTTTTGTGCGTAATAAGGAGGCACTTCCGGTGGGTCCGAGCTGACAGCAGGGGGAACATTTTTTCGTGAAATACGGTGGCCCGTCGGGTTGGTCCCAGCAGTCAGGGGCAAATGTTTTTTTCACGATATATTGGTGGGCGTCCGGTGGGTCCCTACTGTCAGGTGGAGGAATAATTATTTTCCGCGTAATAAGGAGGCACTTCCTTGCGGCTGCCGTGGACCCAGCTGTCAGCCTCTCCACGTACAGTATTCTTCCAATGGAATTCGGTCGTTGACCACATTGAGCACACCGCGCCGACAGCACCACGGCGGTGGACGATGGCGAGGCCTAGGAAGGGGACGACGCGGAGCCGGGGAAGACGCGGCAGTGGATGCCCACACGGAGAGGAGTACGAGGGTTCACTAGTTCGGCTACGCTGCCGTCGCCGCAGAATAACAGGGGGTGTGGGTGAGTGGAGTGGAGGGATGGCCTGGCCAGCGGTGGGAGTAGTATGGGGGCGGTGAGGCCTCCGCAGTAGCACAGCCGGCCATGGGAGGCAGGAGCAGGCGGCACGACCGGCGCTGCTTTGGGCGGCTGGAGCAAGAAGACCATAAGTTCAAGAATCACTACAGCCGTTGGATGGACATCATACGGTCAGTCGAGCTAGAATCGTGCATATTGACTAAGTTGACAAAGCCCTTCGCCCCCGTCAACTTAGTAGGCCCACTATACTAGGTCCCAGCTAGCAGGGGGAGTATTCAATTTTTTGTGCGTAATAAGGAGGCACTTCCTTGCGTGCGAAGATATAGCTGGTGGGTCCGAGCTGTCAGCGACGGTAACGTTTTTTTCACGAAATACAGAGGCCATTTCGGTGGGTCCCAGATGTCAGGTGGAGTAAATCATTATTTTGCGTGTAATAAGGAGGCATTTCCTTGCGTGCTGCCGTGGACCCAGCTATCAGTCTCTCCACGTACAATCCACTTCAGATGCATGTCGGTCGTTGACCATGCTGACCACGCCACGCCGAGAGCACCAGGGCGGTGGACGACGGCGAGGCCTAGGAAGGGAATGACACGGAGGCAAGGAAGACTCAGCCGTTGTTTTTTCCCACGCGGAGGGGAGTATGATTGTACGAGGGTTTACTGATTCGTCTGCCATCGCCGGAGAATAACAACAGGTGTGGGTGAGTAGAGGGATGGCTAGGCCAGCGATGGGAGTACGATGGGGCGGTGAGGCCTACGCGGCAGCACAGCCGGCCGCGGGGAGGAGGGAGCAGGCAGTCCCGCCGACGCTTGTTTGAGCGGCTGGAGCAGGAAGAGCAGAGATTGAAGAAGCACGACGGCCGTTGGATGGACATCCAACAGTATACAGGCCATCTGTGGAAAGCCTCAAATCTGTGGAAAACAGCATACAGCCCATCTGCCATTATTTCAAATAATTTACACCCCATTTGCTAATTATTATGGGTTTTTTTGGAGCCCATATTCTTTATGTTAGCATTACAGCCCATATTGTGGCCACGGTTAAAAAAAATTACGAAATTTTGCATATGTCGGTGCGGTCTGAACTATTTTTAATCCCGAAATTTTGAGTCACATTCAGACTGATTTTAAAAATAAATGTATATCAATATAAAATCCAATAAATTGTCCATGCATAAAAATCAATGCAATTTAAAATCTCGAAATGAAAAAAAGATATTTGAAAATAATTGCCGGTTTGATGTGTTTTAAAAATGTACAACCCATTTCTCATTACTGATAGGTGATACGTCTCCAACGTATCTATAATTTTTGATTGCTCCATGCTATATTATATACTGTTTTGGGCAATATTGGGCTTTATTTTCCACTTTTATATTATATTGGGACTAACCTACTAACCAGAGGCCCAGCCCAGATTTGCTGTTTTATGCCTATTTCAGTGTTTCAAAGAAAAGGAATATCAAACGGAGTCGAAACGGAATGAAATCAACTGGAGAAGTTATTTTTGGAAGGAAACCTACCGGATAGACTTGGACCCTATGTCAGAAGATGAAGGAGGAGCTCACGAGGGTAGGGGTGCGCCCACCCCCCTGGGGCGCGCCCCCCTGCCTCGTGCCCCCCTTCGGTCCACCGACGTACTCCTTTCACCCATATATACCCACGTATCCTAAAACTTCCAGAACAGAGATTAGATCAGGAGTTCCGCCGCCAGAAGCCTCCGTAGCCACCGAAAGCTAATCTAGACTCGTTCCAGCACCCTGTCGGAGGGGGGGGGGAATCCCTCTCCGTTGGCCATCTTCATCATCCCGGTGCTCTCCATGATGAGGAGGGAGTAGTTCTCCCTCCGGGCTGAGGGTATGTACCAGTAGCTATGTGTTTGATCTCTCTCTCGTGTTCTTGAGATGATACGATCTTGATGTAGCGCGAGCTTTGCTATTATAGTTGGATCTTATGTTTCTCTTCCCCCTCTTCTCTCTTGTAATGAATTAAGTTTCCCATTTTGAGTTATCTCATCGGATTGAGTCTTTAAATATTTGAGAACACTTGATGTATGTCTTGCCGTGGATATCTGTGGTGACAATGGGATATCACGTGATTCACTTGATGTATGTTTTGGTGATCAACTTGCGGGTTCCGCCCATGAACCTATGCATAGGGGTTGGCACACGTTTTCGTCGTGATTCTCCGGTAGAGACTTTGGGGCACTCTTTGAGGTTCTATGTGTTGGTTGAATAGATGAATCTGAGATTGTGTGATGCATATCATATAATCATACCCACGGATACTTGAGGTGACATTGGAGTATCTGGGTGACATTAGGGTTTTGGTTGATTTGTGTCTTAAGGTGTTATTCTAGTACGAACTCTAGGGCTGTTTGTGACACTTATAGGAATAGCCCAACGGATTGATTGGAAAGAATAACTTTGAGGTGGTTTCGTACCCTACCATAATCTCTTCGTTTGTTCTCCGCTATTAGTGACTTTGGAGTGACTCTTTGTTGCATGTTGAGGGATAGTTATGTGATCCAATTATGTTATTATTGTTGAGGGAACTTACACTAGCGAAAGTATGAACCCTAGGCCTTGTTTCAACGCATTGCAATACCGTTTACGCTCACTTTTATCATTAGTTACCTTGCTGTTTTTATAATTTCAGATTACAAATACCTTTATCTACCATCCATATACCACTTGTATCACCATCTCTTCGCCGAACTAGTGCACCTATACAATTTACCATTGTATTGGGTGTGTTGGGGACACAAGAGACTCTTTGTTATTTGGTTGCAGGGTTGCTTGAGAGAGACCATCTTCATCCTACGCCTCCTACGGATTGATAAACCTTAGGTCATCCACTTGAGGGAAATTTGCTACTGTCCTACAAACCTCTGCACTTGGAGGCCCAACAACGTCTACAAGAAGAAGGTTGTGTAGTAGACATCAAGCTCTTTTCTGGCGCCGTTGCCGGGGAGGTGAGTGCTTGAAGGTATATCTTTAGATCTTGCAATCGAGTCTTTTAGTTTCTTGTTTTATCACTAGTTTAGTTTATAAAAGAAAACTACAAAAAATGGAATTGAGTTTGTCTCATACGCTTCATCTTTTTAATATCTTTCGTGAGTATGATGGAAAGGATAATTGTGCTCAAGTGCTAGAAGAAGAGATCTCTAAAATGTTTGGCACTAAATATTTGAATGATGAGCATGATTGCAATGTTGTTAGTACAAATTCTTTGAATATCCATGATGCTAATGATGATTGCACTAGTTATGATGAAAATGCCTCCTATAAACATGTCAATTTTTGTGGAGTAGACTGGGTTTGCAAGTACACACCAAATAGGGAAGATAGATATTGCAAGAGGCATAAGTACTTAGAAACCAAATTGTTGCAAGAAGAGCTAGATGAATGTGCTGAAAATTTATCTTTTCTTAGCCCTACTTGTGAACTCTGCAATGAACGTGATCATTTTAGTACCCAATGCAAATTGTTTCATGAGCGTATCGTGTCCAAAAATTGTGATGACTTGATTTCCCTTGCACATCATAATGAACTTAGTTTGCTCTTGGGTTATGAAGAAATTAAACGTAGAACTAAGGATATCCAAAATTTGCCCTTGATAAAGTTCTTAATTTTGATCTAGAGGAAATTTATATGTATTGCACGGTGAATTGCATTGAAAATCCTTATATTGCCAATTACATAAAGAAAAGAAAACAAATAGAAGATGAAGAGAATGCTAACGAAAGGGAAGAGACTTCCCAATATTCTCCTATTATTTCTTATGATGAATTAGGTAACGAAGAGGAGCCCTCTATTCAACCAATCTCATTAATAAGGAGCTCCAAAAAGAGGATTGAACCCACACATGATGTGGTGAAGAAGAAGAAAAGAAAAAGGAAGAGAGGTAAGAAGGTATCTCTCCAAAATAAAGTCGCTCCTATTATTACTGTGCCTCATGAAAATGATACACTTGATGATGATCTCGTTATGCCTATTGCTTGTTGTGATGATTATGATTGGGAATATAATGACACTTCTTATGATCTTGAAAATCTTTTTGGCACTTGCTTGGAAGAATATTATAATTGCTATACTATTGGTGCTATCTATACTATTAATGATGAGAGTGATTATGCTTATGATATGACAGGCCCAAGCTTGGGGAAGCTATGTTTGATGAGGATGACATATTTGAGAATATATTTGCTGCAATTAATGTTTGTCCCAAGCTTGGGGATGCTATGTTTAATAAATATGATATTTTTAGTATCCCAAGTTTTGATATGCAAATTTATAATGATAATAACATGCCTCCTACTTATGATAATTATTGTGATGATACATATGCTATAAAAAGTAGTGAGGATTATATTTATAAAACTTGTCATGATTATGGTTACCCCTTTTCTGAACATTACTCTTTTAATGTGGAAACAATTTATAGTATCCAAGTCTCTTATGATACTCCCACTGTCCTGAATGAGAAGAATCTTGCTTATGTGGAGAGTAATAAAATTTCTATGCTTGTAGATCATGAAAAGAATGCTTTAGGTGCTGGTTATATTGTTGAATTCATTCATGATGCTACTGAAAATTATTATGAGGGAGGAATATATGCTTGTAGGAATTGCAATAATATCAAGTTTCCTCTCTATGTGCTTAAAGTTTTGAACCTATGCTTGTTTTGCCTTCCTATGCTAGTTGATTATTGTTCCCATAAGTTGTTTGCTCAAAAAATCCCTATGCATAGGAAGTGAGTTATACTTAAATGTTCTAGTCATATTCTTCATGATGCTCTCTTTATGTTTCAATTCTTATCTTTCTATATGAGTATCATTGAAATCATCATGCCTAGCTAGGGGCTTTAAACGATAGCGCTTGTTGGGAGGCAACCCAACTTTATTTTTATTCCTTGATTTTTGCTCCTGTTTAGTAATAAATAATTCATCTAGCCTCTGCTTAGATGTGGTTTTATGCTTTTAATTAGTGTTTGTGCCAAGTAGAACCTTTGGGAAGACTTTGGGAAAGTCTTGTTGATCATGCTGTAAAAAACAGAAACTTTAGCGCTCACGAGAATTGCTTCCATTTTTATTTGGAGAGTGATATTTAGTTAATTATTTTTGAAGATGATTAATATATAAATTCCTCAGGTCCAGAAATTTATTTTATAATTTTATGAGTTCCATAAGTATACGTTTGATCCAGATTACTACAGACTGTTCTGTTTTTGACAGATTCTGTTTTCGATGTGTTGTTTGCTTATTTTGATGAATCTATGGCTAGTAAAATAGTTTATAAACCATAGAGAAGTTGTAAAACAGTAGGTTTAACACCAATATAAATAAAAGAATGAGTTCATTACAGTACCTTGAAGTGGTGATTTATTTTCTTATACTAACGGAGCTTACGAGTTTTCTATTAAGTTTTGTGTTGTGAAGTTTTCAAGTTTTGGGTAAGGATTCGATGGACTATGGAATAAGGAGTGGCAAGAGACTAAGATTGGGGATGACCAAGGCACCCGAAGGTAATATTCAAGGACAACCAAGAGCCTAAGCTTGGGGATGCCCCAGAAGGCATCCCCTCCTTCGTCTTCGTTCATCGGTAACTTTACTTGGAGCTATATTTTTATACGCCACATGATATGTGTTTTGCTTGGAGCGTCAATTTATTTTGTTAGAATTTGCTTTATTTTATTTAGAACAATGTTTTGCATCTTTTATTTCTATAAAATTGGCATTGATAGCCTTTACTATGCCTATGTTACAAGTATACATGTTGCTGTTTGAAAACAGAAAGTTTACCGCTGTTGCAATGATTCCCTAGAAAAGTCAGAATGTGATAAAATGTTGAAACCTTTTGCATGTTAAGCTCTGATAAATTTACTACAGTGGGAATTTTCTTTCATAATTTTTCAAGCTAGGGAAGTATGGATGTTTCTGCTTTCTTTACAGACTATCCTGTTTAGGCAGATTGCTGTTATGTTTGCATTGTTTGCATATGTTTGCTTCTTTAATGATTCTATTTGAGGATATGACTATTAAATATGCAGAGGAATTTAGTATGCAATGTTGAATAATAATTTTAGTGATTTGCTACAGTAGAGTATGATAAGGTTTTTGCAATGGTTTATACTAACTTATCTCACGAGTCCTTGTTGAGTTTTGTGTGGATGAAGCTTTTGAGATTTAGGGAGACCTTGATATGAGAGGAATTAAGGAGACACAAAAGCTCAAGCTTGGGGATGCCCAAGGCATCCCAAGATAATATTTCAAGAAGTCTCAAGCATCTAAGCTTGGGGATGCCCCGGTTGGCATCCCACCTTTCTTCTTCAACAACTATCGGTTAGTTTCGGTTGATCCTAAGTTTTTGCTTCTTCACATGATGTTTGCCATTCTTAGAATGTCATTTTATTTTGCTTTGCTTGCTGTTTGAATAAAATACCAAGATCTGAAATTATTAAATGTTAGAGAGTCTTCACATAGTTGCATAATTATTCGACTACTCATTGTTCTTCACTTATATCTTTCGGAGTAGTTTGTCATTTGCTCTAGTGCTTCACTTATATCTTTTAGAGCATGGTGGTAGTTTTATTTTGAAGAAATAGATGAACTCTCATGCTTCACTTAGATTATTTTGAGAGTCTTAAATAGCATGGTAATTTGCTTAAAATCCTAATATGCTAGGTATTTAAGAATAATAAAATTCTCTTATGAGTGTGTTGAATACTATGAGAAGTTTGATACTTGATAATTGTTTTGAGATATGGAGATGGTGATATTAGAGTCATGCTAGTTGAGTAGTTGTGAATTTGAGAATACTTGTGTTGAAGTTTGTGATTCCCGTAGCATGCACGTATGGTGAACCGTTATGTGATGAAGTCGGAGCATGATTTATTTATTGATTGCCTTCCTTATGAGTGGCGGTCGGGGACGAGCGATGGTCTTTTCCTACCAATCTATCCCCCTAGGAGCATGCGCGTAGTACTTTGTTTCGATAACTAATAGATTTTTGCAATAAGTATGTGAGTTCTTTATGACTAATGTTGAGTCCATGGATTATACGCACTCTCACCCTTCCACCATTGCTAGCCTCTCTAGTACCGCGCAACTTTCGCCGGTACCATAAACCCACCATATACCTTCCTCAAAACAGCCACCATACCTACCTATTATGGCATTTCCATAGCCATTCCGAGATATATTGCCATGCAACTTTCCACCGTTCCATTTATTATGACACACTCCATCATTGTCATATTGCTTGCATGATCATGTAGTTGACATCGTATTTGTGGCAAAGCCACCGTTCATAATTCTTTCATACATGTCACTCATGATCATTGCACATCCCGGTACACCGCCGGAGGCATTCATATAGAGTCATATCTTGTTCTAAGTATCGAGTTGTAATTCTTGAGTTGTAAGAAAATAAAAGTGCGATGATCATCATTATTAGAGCATTGTCCCAGTGAGGAAAGGATGGTGGAGACTATGATTCCCCCACAAGTCGGGATGAGACTCCGGACGAAAAATAAATAAAAGAGGCCAAAGAAGCCCAAATAAAAAAGAAAGAAAGAGGCCATAAAAAGAGAAAGGCCCAAATAAAAAAATAAAAAATGAGAGAAAAAGAGAGAAGGGACAATGCTACTATCCTTTTACCACACTTGTGCTTCAAAGTAGCACCATGATTTTCATGATAGAGTCTCCTATGTTGTCACTTTCATACACTAGTGGGAATCTTTCATTATAAAACTTGGCTTGTATATTCCAATGATGGGCTTCCTCAAAATGCCCTAGGTCTTCGTGAGCAAGCGAGTTGGATGCACACCCACTAGTTTCTTTTGTTGAGCTTTCATACATTTATAGCTCTAGTGCATCCGTTGCATGCCAATCCCTACTCACTCACATTAATATCTATTGATGGGCATTTCCATATCCCGTTGATACGCCTAGTTGATGTGAGACTATCTTCTCCCTTTTTGTCTTCTCCACAACCACCATTCTATTCCACCTATAGTGCTATGTCCATGGCTCACGCTCATGTATTGCGTGAAGATTGAAAAAGTTTGAGAACATCAAAAGTATGAAACAATTGCTTGGCTTGTCATCGGGGTTGTGCATGATTTAAATATTTTGTGTGGTGAAGATAGAGCATAGCCAGACTATATGATTTTGTAGGGATAGCTTTCTTTGGCCATGTTATTTTGAGAAGACATAATTGCTTAGTTAGTATGCTTGAAGTATTATCATTTTTATGTCAATATGAACTTTTGTCTTGAATCTTATGGATCTGAATATTCATATCACAAGTAAGAAGAATTACATTGAAATTATGCCAACTAGCATTCCACATCAAAAATTCTTTTTTATCATTTACCTACTCGAGGACGAGCAGGAATTAAGCTTGGGGATGCTTGATACGTCTCCAACGTATCTATAATTTTTGATTGCTCCATGCTATATTATCTACTGTTTTGGGCAATATTGGGCTTTATTTTCCACTTTTATATTATTTTTGGGACTAGCCTATTAACCGGAGGCCCAACCCAGATTTGCTGTTTTATGCCTATTTCAGTGTTTCGAAGAAAAGGAATATCAAACGGAGTCGAAACAGAACGAAATCAACTGGAGAAGTTATTTTTGTAAGGAAACCTACCGGATAGACTTGGACCCTACGTCAGAAGATGAAGGAGGAGCTCACGAGGGTAGGGGGCGCACCCCCTACCTCGTGGCCCCCCCTTCGGTCCACTGACGTACTCCTTTCACCCATATATACCCACGTATCCTAAATCTTCCAGCATAGAGATTAGATCGGGAGTTCCGCCGCCAGAAGCCTCCGTAGCCACCGAAAGCCAATCTAGACCCGTTCCGGCACCCTGCCGGAGGGGGGAATCCCTCTCCGTTGGCCATCTTCATCATCCCGATGCTCTCCATGACGAGGAGGGAGTAGTTCTCCCTCGGGGCTGAGGGTATGTACTAGTAGCTATGTGTTTGATCTCTCTCTCTCTCGTGTTCTTGAGATGATACGATCTTGATTTATCGCGAGCTTTGCTATTATAGTTAGATCTTATGTTTCTCTTCCCCCTCTTCTCTCTTGTAATGAATTAAGTTTCCCCTTTGGAGTTATCTCATCGGATTGAGTCTTTAAAGATTTGAGAACACTTGATGTATGTCTTGCCGTGGATATCTGTGGTGACAATGGGATATCACGTGATTCACTTGATGTATGTTTTGGTGATCAACTTGCAGGTTCCGCCCATGAACCTATGCATAGGGGTTGGCACACGTTTTCGTCGTGATTCTCTAGTAGAAACTTTGGGGCACTCTTTGAGGTTCTATGTGTTGGTTGAATAGATGAATCTGAGATTGTGTGATCCATATCGTATAATCATACCCACGGATACTTGAGGTGACATCAGGGTTTTAGTTGATTTGTGTCTTAAGGTGTTATTCTAGTATGAACTCTAGGGCTGTTTGTGACACTTATAGGAATAGCCCAACGGATTAATTGGAAAGAATAACTTTGAGGTGGTTTCGTACCCTACCATAATCTCTTCGTTTGTTCTCCGCTATTAGTGACTTTGGAGTGACTCTTTGTTGCATGTTGAGGGACAGTTATGTGATCCAATTATGTTATTATTGTTGAGCGAACTTACACTAGCGAAAGTATGAACCCTTGGCCTTGTTTCAACGCATTGCAATACCGTTTACGCTCACTTTTATCATTAGTTACCTTGCTGTTTTTATAATTTCAGATTACAAATACCTTTATCTACCATCCATATACCACTTGTATCACCATCTCTTCGCCGAACTAGTGCACCTATACAATTTACCATTATATTGGGTGTGTTGGGGACACAAGAGACTCTTTGTTATTTGGTTGCAGGGTTGCTTGAGAGAGACCATCTTCATCCTACGCCTCCTACGGATTGATAAACCTTAGGTCATCCACTTGAGGGAAATTTGCTACTGTCCTACAAACCTCTGCACTTGGTGGCCCAACAACGTCTACAAGAAGATGGTTGTGTAGTAGACATCAATAGGCCATTTTCTCGGCCAGCCAAATGAAGCTCTCCTCGTCTTGAAAGATTCACAGCCCAATAGGCCTGATAAAGCGACTTACTTGACAAATCACAAAAGAACTGGGCTAGCCATTTTCGGAAAGAAAAAAAACTATTGGGCTGGTCTGTGGTAAACATAAAAGAAAAGGTTGTCTAGACAGGCCAGAGTGTCCCGCACAGCCCAGTTGACACCCTGCTTCCGTCTCAAAAACAAATTAGATAAATGCCACTCCAATTATGGTGATTCATAAAAATGCCACTTCAATATCCAAACTTTGAAAAATGCCACTGCAATTTTTGCAAACTTTGAAAAACGCCACTATAGTTTGCAAACTTTGAAAAACGCCACTCCAGACTTCGAAAAATGCCACTAGAAATGGCATGAAATGGCATTTTTCAAAGTTTGGAAATTGTAGTGGCATTTATCGGATACACCGGATTTGGAGTGGCATTTATCAAATTAACCCAAAACAAAAATAACTGGGCGAGCTGCTGGGTCCCTGGTGTCAGCCGCTCGTTGTGCAATTCTCTTGTTTATTGACTACGTTGACAATGGCATGGGACCCAAATGTCAGAAATCCACTAGGAGGAGCCATTTTTTTATTGTCTTGAAATAAGGAGGCACTTGCTTGCATACTGCCATGACCTTGGCGGGTCTCTGATGTCATCCTCTCCACGTACAATCATCTCCTGATTGTGTATGCGTCAACTTGCTAGGCTCACAACTCAGCCTCTAAACTGTGGAGGACAAATACAACCCATTTAAAAAAGTAACAGCCCATTCCATACGTTCAAACGGAAAGTTCAACATTCAGAAAGAAGTAATAGGTCTGATCCACATATAGAGTACTGAACTTCCACGTTAACAACCATCATAGCCAAGTTAACTATCTACTCCCACTAACACTCTAGTAGCGTACAAGTACTAACTTACTCTTAGCTAACTAGACGATGTCGGCCACCATCTGCTGTCCATGCTAAACACCGGCAACAGCGTCCTCCGCCTCGCCTCGGACTTGCCAGAGGTGCGATAAGGCGCGTTGCTCGCGCGCGTTGGCCCTTTCCGTGCCGGCGTGGTCCACCGAAGCTTCGGCTTCCCAGCGGGAAACCCACTTGACGAGCTGGTAGTAAAAATCGGTGTCGCGAATGCATGCGTGCCCGACAGCCTCCAGGGCTACTTGCCGGGCGCCGGCCTCCACATAGTCGGCCCAGTTGCGGGCGGTCTGCTCGCGACTCAGAGCGTCAGTGCGCTGCTGCTCCATGTCCCGCTGGCGGCGCAAATCGGCGATGCACTGCTCCTCCGCCAGGCGGTCGCGCTCCAACAACTCCTGCTCCTCCGCCATGTGGGTGCGCTCCAACAACTCCTCGATCTCTGCATTGCCATCTAAAGACAGATAGAATGCCTCCTCCCTCCGTCTGCCTTCCGGTGAAAACTCGAACACTAGTTCTGGCGGTGACCGCCTCCGGCGTCGCCTACCGCGAACGGGCAGGGGCATGGCGGACGTGGCGAGCGACGTCGGGCCGGTGGGGGCTTATGAGGATATGATGAGTTGGGTCATGGTGGCACCTGAGAAGGCCGGGAAACAATACTTATAGGCGGAAGGTAGCGCGACGGTCATCAGAATTCAATGCATAATGGCTTAGCATGTCAGCTTGCCATGGAAAACTAGAGAAACTGAAATTATGACTATGTCGTCCCGTCCCGTCTGGGTCGCACGCTGGCAGGGCGGTCAAACGAGTGCACTCGAATCATCTCCCTCCTTGTCAATAATGATTCCATGGATTTAAAGCGTATCTTTTTTCGCATCAGTTAGCTGCCTTAATTACGGTCGGCTGTATGCAGGCACTCAGATCGCTCGCAGGCAGTACGTGAAGCAGCATGCAACAAGTTGCAGCCGAGGGCACACATGCAGCCACTTAAATCGCTGGAATTAATTAGGCTTAAACTTCTGCATGCCGTTAATTATTGCCATGCCTTGGTCTTGCTGCGTTGCTCACGGGACTAATAAATCCCGGAGGGAGGGAGTACCTTGGTTGGTGAGAGGTTTGAAATAAGCCCTGCAAACCGGAAAGGAGGTACTCCCTCCATTTTTATTTAGTTCGCATATTAGCTTTGGTCAAAGTCAAGCTTTACAAACTTTGATCAAGTTTATATTCAAAAATATTAAGATATACAATAACAAATCAACAACAAAAATATTAAGATATGCAATAACAGATCATATACAAATATGTAGCTCCAAAAGCAGAGATCTAGAAAAAACATTTGTTCTTCCTACTAACATGGATGCTTCTTCTGGCCAACATTCAGTACAGACTGAAAGACAAATTTGTTTGTGAAGTCTACAATTCCTCTTGCAAACGTAAGTGGTTTCACCAACAGCTGGAACCATGAGAATGAACCACACATGATGGAGGAACATCCATTGCAATATGATTTGGTCTTCTCTCGATCACACCGCAAGACTATTTTTGGAATACAAACTTTAACTTAGGCAAAATGATGCCCATTGTATAATCAGACCAAAGCAATGAAGCACCTAGTGTTGGCCAATAAATAGTACAATACTTCTTTTCTGCAATCCATGAAGTGACTATCCAATCTTTCTATGTCTATTTTCAAATGGCACTGCATGCAGTGACTATACTATTCTCTTGTGCAGTTCAAACAAAATTGCGGACACTTTGTTTGTTTGCCAAATAGCAACGGGTAGACATCTCTATTTGCACAAATATCAAGAAGCTAGTAAACATATACCACACCTTGTATTTTCGGTTTAAACATGTCTCTTCCGCTTGGCATCTATCATGTTCTGCACTGGACAATCTGATACAGTTATGTTTTGCCCTGGACAATTTCATACTGAATTGATTTGCTAGTTCAGAGCAGAAATATAGTGGCTATTCTACATCAGACCAATGATATCCATGTCCCCAGTAATGGAAGAGGTGAAATCAATACAACCAAAATTGAGCATCCAATCATTGAATCCTGTCCTGCACCTCCAATGTAGGTCCACCCTGCCAATAAATTCACATGCAAACCACTAGTATTACTATCTAATGACAGTACAAAAAGAGTAGCAAGATAGTAGCAAACCATGTACCTTCGTGATGAACAGCTCATAGTGCCACCAATTGGATATAAAGGTTTGGAAAAAACATGCTCCTAATGTTGAACCAGTTGGACTTTTTGTGCAGTTCCACTAAAATCGAGCATCCCTGTTTGCATAGATATTGAAAGTGAGATTACTCTAAAAGTGGCACTAGTTGAAGCATAGACTCACAAATATAAGCATTCCAATTTCATAATGGGAAAAGGTAGCAAGACTGTTTCTAACCACCTGTTTGAAGGAATAAATAAAGCAACATCGGCTGATGTCAGGAAGGCATACAGAGTTTTTTCTGAAAAACTGAGCCATTCCTGACCTTTCCTCTTCTTTTAAGCAAATTTTGTGCAGTTCTACTAAAATAAAATGCCATCACCGCCTTGACAATTCAGTGACACTGTACAAAAGGAAATGACTTAACATTACATCATGATGTCAGGTATGTAGTCGACAAGCATTAGAGACAAACATACAGACCTCCTCCGATAACATAATGAACATTAATTTTAACAAAGGTGTCACTAGCTTTACCGGGATAATTTGAGTGAACTCTACACCCTTTGTTCCTTAATATAAGACGTTTTTGCGGTTCAATTTAAAGTACCCAAACGTCTAGTATTTAGAAAAACAGGTAGTAGTTTTCTTGAGCACATATCTGGGAAAGCTTGCCACACTTTATTTATGTCCATACGCTAATGCAACAACGTTCGGATGCTACAAATATACACTAATCCAGTGGCTAGTGCAACAGTAGAGTAGTTAGTTTATTACAGGGTACAGTACAATGGTTTTACTGAACAGATTTCAATAAACTCTAGCACTAGAAGGTTTCTATAAGAATTAACAATACAAAATGTAAACGTAACAAGTTTCAGCATTGGTATACTAGCTCTGCATGAGCATTAAACCAAATACAAAAGTCTGAAGGTAACTGGCATTATTAACTAATGACAGTATAAAAAAATTGCAAACCATGTACCTCCAAGGTAAATATCATTTTGAACTCGGAGGGACCTTAAAAATTGCTATCCCAATCTTGATAATCGATCAAACATAAAAACTTGACCGAACGAATCAAGAGAACAGCCGGAGGAGGAGGTGCCCACTCTTGACCTTTCCTCTTGTCTTCATAATTGTTTGTGCAGTTTAACAAAAATAAAATGACATCAGCGCCTTGGCATTTTGGTGACACTGTACAAAAAAATTAACTTATCTCATGAAAGTGAGGTATGTAATTTATAAGCATTAACAGTGCAAAAATCTGAAGGTAGTAACAAGTTTCATCGTTGGTATACTGGCTGTGCAACATCACTAGAATGCCTTAGCTGAAAAATCTTTAATACATCCACAATCAACAGCTAACCCTGAAATAATCCAGTGACATTAAATGGCATTGCTTAAATTTATCGGTGGCATTAGACTGAGAGCGGCATTAGTTAAATGTGGCATCACTTTAGCAGTAGCATTGCTTGACTTGACTGCTGGCGTTATACTAACAGCAAAAAAAGTGGCAATAAGAGCATGGGAGGCCCATTCGGACAGTGGGCGCACCAGTACGATGTACCTCCACGGACGCAGAGTGGTGAGGGAGGTATGGTTGCCCAGAGCAACAAATATCCAGGCAGCATATGTGGATTACGTCCCATTTTTGCTCTCTTTTGCCACCTTTTTCCTATGCGAGGACAACAACCGATCGACCTGGTCATTCTCTATTGTGTTGTCATGCCTTTCTACCCTTCTTCAACCAAGAGACACGAGACTTGTTCCTTAGCTACTGATTTTCCCCTTTTCAACCTAGATGCGGGTTCGATGCCTACTCTCTTGGACAGTACAGTCTCCCTTCCTTTCCTTATTCAACCCAGACATGGATTAGTCTGCATGAAGTAGGGTTTCCTTTAATAGTGCAAATTATGGTTTTCGTCTGCGTGGCCAGCAGAGCAGAGGATAGCAAATTGGGAAGATGGTGGAGTGGAAAATGATCCACATGCAACGACGTGGCAGATGGGGCAATAGAACAAGGTTATGGTTCGAAAAGAGGTAGCATACCTGAGGGTCGGCGGGAAGTGGCTTCGCTCGTGGTCGTCGTCCTCCGCACACACTACGGCAGCGAGCTTGGGGACGGAGGCCATCCTGCGCGGGCTCTAGGTCTAAGAGGACGACCTTGTCGTCAGTGCGTGACCTCGCTCGCCGACGACGAGTGCGTCAACGCTGCACGTCCTTTTCTTCCCCGGCGGATCTGTGACCACCAGTGAGGAGGGAGAGAGGGGCCGTATTTTTAGATCTGGAGAGAGGGTGGTAGTGTGAGAAGCAAGTGGGCAGCCCTTGGCAAGAAAGCGCTCAAGCTCCAGCCTATATATCTTTTTTATACTACTAGTACTGGAGGTGGAGTAGTGGTAGAGTAGTTTATATTTTCTCTGCGTACAATACCAGTTAGTCGTGCTTCAAAACTGATTGGCACGCCATTAAAAAAATAAAGGTCGATAACTAATGCGGCACCTCGGGCCAACGCGGCCAGATCGCATTTTGCACGAGAAATTACGCACCATGTTTCGCTGACATGTGGTCCCGTTCCAACATATCAGTGAGACGACAGCAAGTAGTAGGAGTATTTCCAAACGGACGTGTAGGCCGGGGCGCCTCTTCGTGAACCGTGCCAAACTCGCAACCGTCCACCGACTCTTTGCCTTTCCCTCTCGATTTGGAACTGCTGTCGCACGCTCTTCCTCTCCCTCCTACATTTTCCTTCAGCCCTTCACCCTTTCTTCTGCCATTGTTCGATCGTCTTCTCCATGGAGGGAACAGGCCGGAAACGACCCCGTTATTCTTGGCCCGATCTGAAAGATGACGTGGTGGAGGAACTCATTGATCGGTGCGACGTCATCACCTCGGCTAGCATGGCAGGTTCGTTCAAGCCCATTCTCGACTCAACTAATAACATCATTACAAAGAACCCAAGAGTCAAGGAGCGGTTTGATCTCCCCTATCTTCTTCGCCGTGACCCTGATGATGACTGGCGCCGGCACGACGGAGGCCTCGCCCTGTGCAAGTTGATGCCGCTTGATAATGATACGTATGATGTTAAGATGCCATCGCTTGAGGGCAAGGCTTGGGTGGGCGCAAATGGAGATTGGGTTGTTTACATTGGGTCCAACTGCGAGTGGGAACTTGTGAATGTGTACACTCATCACCGGGTTCCACTTCCAAAAATCTCAGCACACTGCCCAGAGGTTGAGCACACTTATAATGTACGCACGTTCAAATACGATCATGGTGACTGTATTCTACGGAAGATAGCAATTTGTCGAGTTCCCAACCGCTCTTGGAATTACAACAACTATGATGTTGTTGCTATCTTTGACAAGCTTGTTGCCGTCCTTGATGGTTTCACTCGATGGATATTGCTCAAAAATCAGTTTCTGTACACGGATGAGTACTGTGATGCAATTCAATACGAGCGGCTTGTGTTTGCTGCCACCACTCGTGGCACTGTTTTTGCATGGCATCCTCATACTTTTAGTACGTTTGTATTCCATCGTAATTATAATTGTTTCATCCACATGCATGCGGGTTAGCAAGTTTCCCTTTACTAATTAACCTTCTTCTTGTGTTTCCAAGGTCCTATGAACATCCCACCACCTATACTTGAAAATTTTTATAACCAAGGGGGAGATGACGATGGTGATGATCATGAGCATGAGGATGATCAGCGCCCATATACTCTGTGGCCCCTGGCAGCTAATTCCGATGGATCACCTCTTCTTGTGTGTATACAACCCACTGATGATGTTACTGCTAAGGAAGTAGGTGTTTCCCATGGTCGCACTCTCCGGACCTATTCCAACACCTGTTGCATGGTATTCGGGATGGATACTAGTGTGCTAGCGCCAACTCCTTCTCCCTGGTACAGAATTGATAGTCTTGGAGAAAACTCGCTCTTCCTTGGACAAAACTATCCGATGATGGTGAAAGGCGATCCAACTGCTGTTGACACATTTATGAGAAGCAACTGTGTCTATACCTTGGACATTTGTGTGGTTCCCTACCCTGGTAGGGATATAGTAGGCCACTTCAGCCTGGATGATCAGTCCTGCGTTGGTTTCCAGATCGACAATCAATGGCCCATCCCAGAGAATCACTTGTGGTTCAAAGCAAGCATTTCCAACACCGAGGAATGGTTGAGTTGAAGTTCATTTCATTGCTTGTTATTTGTTGTGTGGTGAAAACTTTAGTATTTATAATGTATCCTCGTTGTCGATGTGGGTTGATGACCTGTTGTATGTAATAAAATGATATGCGTGTGATAAACTTACTAAATTTATGAATGGCTTTCGAGTCGCTTCCTGAGTGAGTGGTGCGACGAGGCAAAAAAATATTTTCCGAATACATAATTGTACGTGCATTGCAACAGGTTATCGGATGAGGCCAATCAACAATAGTAGTACACTATTTGTACTAGCTTCAGATGCTTCACGCGTCGGGCGGGTGTTTTTACTGTAGCCATATGTTAATGTGTTCGCTGTACGTAACCAGCACCACGAATCCTCGATACTACTACTATATAGTAGGAGTAAGTAGTAGGGAATAGTAGGGTGGCATGGGCCAGAACAAGCATTCACGTCCAGGAGTACGGCACACGCCACCACCATGACATCCATCTGACACCATATTATTTCTTGGAGTCCGTGCTAGAGCAATCTCTTCAACCTCGTTGTTTCTCTAACTTCAGCCATCGCACGACAGGTGAGGTGGGGGTTTGCCGATAGTCGGTTTCCTTAACTGTGGTCCCACTTGTAAGGACAACTCCAACACACGTCCCCAAACGCACCTCCGTTTTGCACGGACTCCAATGATAATTTTGACTAGAAAAGCAAGACAACAAAAGAAAACAAGAACCACAAGAATACATTTTACTACTCCTGTAAGTTGGATTAGTGCCTTCTCGATGCATTCATTGTTGATCTGAGGAGGCTCGATCTTGCGTCTGTGCTAGCTAAAAGTGATAGAACATCTACTAAATTGCGCTCTATCAATATATGGATGTACTCTTCTTCCCAATACAAAAACTTGCATCCATTCTACTCCCTCCGTTGCATAATACATGCCTTCTATTTGTCAAAATATATATGTATCTAGACATGTCTTAGTATATAGGTACATCCATTTTTGGACAAATGGAAGTCAAGTATTTTGGAACGGAGGGAGTACACAATAAAAATTTTAAGTTAGCACAACTAGTCTAATCCGATAGCAGAACCGAAGATTTGGTCAGGTTCTTCCTCCTTTTGCCGACACGTGGGACATCCAGCATCCAGGTCATGTCATGAAAGAAAATAGAGTGGTAGTTGAAGCCACGAGATGTGCATCTTGGGTTAAACTATAAATAGAATCTTACTACTCTTGAGTAACTCCAAAAGCAGCCACCGAAGATCTTTATTGGATTTGTTTTTCATCACCAGCACGTCGAGGTGAAAGATGTGCAGGTTCAGTGGGTCCTCTTGCGTTTTCACTGACATGTGGGGCCGCATGTGAGCAAACAGATGATGGGCTCCGCGCGTCCACTGGCTGGCTGAGAAGAGAGATAGAGGAGGGCTGAGCACGGACTGCAGGAAATTTGTTCTACGTACCTCAATATAGGCTCGATATAGTGGGGTGGCATGGGCCAAAACTCAGTAGCATTCACGTCTAGTAGTACGGCACACGCCACCCACACAAGTCCCATCCGACACCAGTTTTCTTGGAGTCCATGCTACAGCCATCTCTTCTCCCTCCCGTTTTCTCAGCCATCGCGCGGTGGGCGGGGTGGGGGTTTGCCGATAGTCAGTTTGCTCAACTGCGGTCCCACTTGTAAGTGAAAATGCAACACCGCACGCATTCCCGCTTGAGTGGCGTGCCGGACCAACCGTGTGGGGGTGCGATGCGAACACGACATGATTTTCCTTTTGAACTCGTAACTTGTAAAATTTGGTTCTGCTCCATGGCGCGACCGATAGATAGAAAATAACAATTTTGCCTAGAGTAATGAGAAGTTTGGTTCTGGCGCCACTCATGCATGGAGTACATACGAAAATTATGAAGTTGATGCGAAAGGTAAGATAATTACTGTAGTATCATATACTACAACATGGATTTGACGGAAAGATAAAAATACATACGGATCCATCAACGTTCAATGACATCCTCACGCCCTAGTGCGCCGGGTCACCAACCAACGTGTGAGGAGCAGCGGCGTTGGCGGCGAGCTCAACGTGCTTCTGAACAGTGCCGCCCAAGGTTGGCCTGCACTCCAAGAAGGCCAGCGTCCTATCGTCCTCCTCTTGCATGTAGTAGTCCTTGTGGACGATTTGCGCGTAGACGTGGGTGATTATGTCGATGGTGTCTTGCTGCGCCAGGCGCTGCGCGGCGAGCGCGACCTCGAGGTGGACATTCTCCGGCGCGACGGCGGGCAGTCGCAGGGCCACCAGTGCATCGAAGAGGTTGTTACCATAGTGGCCGTTGAGGGTGGCGGGCATCACAGAGCCTGGGCGCGTTAGCTGGAGGCTTACGTCAAAGTTGTCCGCAAGCTTCTTGACGATGGTGAACTTGTCGAGGAAACCGACGAGGACCTCGTCGAACAAGGAGACGAAGCTGTCGTCTAAGCGGCCCCTCGCCCTGACGGCCTCAAGCAATACTACCTGGAGATGTTCCTCGGTGCAAGTGGACATGGTAGTACTCCTAAATCCAGACGGTGGTGCTACTAGTACTAGTATTAGTACTACCAATGTAGTAGTAGGAGTACTAGCACTGTACTACCCGTTAGTCAAATTATTACGTGATGCTCCTCATAGTGAAGTGACATGACCCTGCGCCGGAGATGACACCTGAGTATAGGCGCCGTGTTCGGCATACCATAGTCAGCCTCACCTTCTGCAGTCACTATCATCATGGCTGTAGAGCTAGCCTGCTTACATCTAGCCCTGTTCGACATAATTTCCCGTGCGAAGATGCCCGTGCATTGCATGGAACACCAAGATTGGGGGTGGATGGCTCCGGCAGCGGCCATCGCGCCAGATTTTTCCATGGCCTTCTACTCCTAGAGGTGTACACGTGTGCTGGTGTGTGTTGTGTGCTGGGTGTGCGCGAGTGCGTCCTTCTGTGCATGCCGCCGCGCAGTGGTGAATTGTGCGTGAGTGCGTCCTTCGCACGCAAGAAGTTTGTCCTTAATGCGCCCTCAATTTACTAGCATGCGGGGTGCTACCCCGAGTGGTTTCAACTTTGTTTACTTCACCGCGTGTCAGATGGGCCTCTAGTTTACTTATTTTCACCCACTGCCACATGGGCCAGCACACGAAGATACAAAACACGAGTTGACAAGGCAGCATGTGGATTGGTTGACCGGTCAACTAAACAATATACGGAGCTATACGCTGACATAGTGAGCGTATAATCCGTCGGTATAGAGAGTTCGAGTGAGAGGGGAGGCCCGTGAGAGATAGCGGAGAGAGAGAGAAAGAGCTACTCCCTCCGTTCGATAATGTAGTTCCAACATTTTTTTAAGTCAAACTTTTGAAACTTTGACCAAGTTTATAAAGAAATTACTTATATCTACAATATCAAAGATAAATGATAGTATGAAGTAAGTACATGTTGTGATGAATCTAATGATCATTCCAGATGTAAATGTTTTTCTCCACATATACCTAGTCAAACGTTTCTGAGGTTTGACTTTTCAAAACATACATATGCTTATGGACGTGACAGAGTCCCTAACAAGAGAGAGAGAGAGAGTGAGTGAAAAAAGTGTGTGTGCGTGTGTGAAAGAGACATGGACAACACATGATAAAAGTAGAGAATAAGCGTGTGTGTCTTATGCAAACATATCACACATGCATCTTCGGCAACAGAGGCAAGGTGAGGAGATAGTGTGTGGTTGTTTGGAACCGAGAGAGAAAGACCCCTAGCACGTGGCCAAGAGGGGTCTGACAAACAAGGGAGAGAGGTCGAGAGAGACGTACGGAGAAAATGCAGACATGGGGAGGAGAGAGTGTATGTTTGTCATAGAGAGATCCCCTGGAGATTGTGATGGGACTACATGGGTGGGAGATCGAGTGACAAGGTGTGTGCGCGATAGAAGATGCCCCGAGATATATCGAGATAGACGTATGGATGGAAGGAGACAATACGTGTGTTCCTGTTGGCTAGTAAGAGATAATCATACTTAGGAGGGGGGGAGTGCTTGTGCCTATGATGAATTGAGGGATTATGGTACTTAGGGGGGTGCGTGTCACATGGAGAGAGAACAAGGGCGGAGAGTGTTGGATGGGTCTATATGTATAGCGCGAGCGAGACATGTGTATGTGTGAACCAGGGAGATATAAGGCCAGTTTGGCTTGCGTCCTGAGCATCTTTTGCCTGGCCTGGGGTTGTGGCTGGATTTCATGCACGCTTGTTTGGTTGCTACCCTGTGAAAAATAAAGCCCGCCTGGCCTGGGTTCCCTTGCACTTTAATTAGCCTGGCTGAACTCTAGACACTGCAAGTAGCCTGGCCCAGGCGACCGATTTCGAACGCCTGGTCATGCCTGGTCGTGTGGCCACGAGGCTAACAACAACATGGATGGATATTAGCATTAAATAATTAATGCATGGATTGATTGATGGGACATTGATGCTTTGCCTGGCCCAAGCATGAACCAAACGCTTCAGCACCACACAAGCCTGGCCAGGCAGAAATATTTTACATCTCACGTCCACACCAGGCAGTACCGGCCATCCAAGCATGAGGGTCAGGTAACGAACAAACTAACCAATAAAGTTTGAGAGAGATTGAGGAGCCCCGATAAGGCTGAGTGGTGCGTCAGATAGCTGAGAGGGGGAAAGAGATATTCCATCCGCTCGATAATGCAGTGCATGTAAATTTTTTAGAAGTCAAACTTTGGAAAATTTGATCAGTTTTACGCAAATGTTATATATATCTACAATACCAAAGATACATCATACAAAACTACATCTCATGGTGAATCTAATGGCATATGTTTGCTGTACTAGATGTAATTCTTTTTCTCCACGTACATGGTCAAACTTTGTGATGTTTGACTTTTCAATAAATCTATATGCTATGGACCGAGGAGAGTGCCTCAGTCGAGACATATCAAGTGCGTGTGAAGGAGAATGAGTAAGTGTGCAAAAAGAGTATGTGCGTAAAAGAGAAAGTGACAACAAACGATAAATTAGAGAGAGTGTGTGTTTTTTCGTTTCTTATGCGAACATATCACACATGCATCTCCGAGATGGAAAATCGAGGCGAGGAGATACACGAAGATAGCTAGTGTGTGATTGTTTCCAATGGAGAGAGACACCCCTGTAGCACATGTCCAATAGAGGTGTGGCCAACAAGGAACAAAGGTCGAGAGGGACACGTGGATGGCATGGACGCATGAGGAGGGAGAGAGGGTGTGTTTGTGATAGAGAGATCCCGTCGAGATCGTGAGGGGACTATATGGGTGGGAGATTGAGGGAGTGCATGCGCGATAGAAAGATGCCCCGAGAGAAATCGAGATAGACCATGCACATGCTTGTGATGGAGACTAAGATTAGCTAGTCATATACATATAGGGGGGACTGCGTGTGCCTACAATTGAGTGAGAGACCATCATACTTGGCTAGCTGGGCATGAGATTGTGTGTGTGCGCGTGTGAAATGGAGAGAGAACGAGGGGGAGATATAGAGTTTTAGATGGGCCTATCGAGTGCGAGTGAGATATGCATGTGTATGTGTGACCCGGGTGGATGGAGAGTTTGAGAGAGGGGGGAAGAGCTCTGAGACAACATAGTGGTGCGTGAGAGAGTTACAGGCAAAGAGCCAAGGAATCTATGTGCGTACGATGAGTGCACCCAAGATATCTAGCTTGGACTAGCTAGAGTATCATACATAGTGTGCGAGAGATACCTATAAATGGCGTATATATGCATGCGAACTAGAAAGACCCCCCCACACACACACACAAACACAAAGAGAGACAGAGAGAGATGGAGACAAAGGGAGAGGGACGAACAAGGTTTTTGTGTCGGATGCATGCGACAGAATTGAAGATTGTCAGCGAGAAAGAGAGAGAGAGAGAACAGGAGTCCGGGAGAGGGGGAGGTCGCGTTTTATGCGTCAAAGACTGATATAAACCATGTTTCGATATAAACTTGCATTCAAATATTTAAATTGGAGAACATGTTGTCTGCAATCCACACATGAATGGATATATGCGTATATCAAACAAGTTAATTAATTTGACTTTCAACATGCTCATGGAGTACTATAATACTGTACAACATGCTACTCGATTGAGGTGTTCAATTTTGGATTTAGTTCACTATTTTGACCTAGTGAACGAGCTATTTCATTGAATCGAGATATTTCATTTTGGGTTTGATTCGCGTTTTTGAGTGGGTCAACTTTTGTCATATAGTAAATCGCTAGCAACAAGCATGTAAAAACACATTACTCCCGAGCATCATCTCTCCATCTAAAAAAGAAGTGGCAAGCTAATATTTCAAAATTTGATCCGAATTGACTTGGTAAGGTAGACGTGGATGCTCGTTCTCCCAAATTTTGAACGAACCGTTAAACATCCTCTCTGCTCGGTGGAATTCGCCCGAGCAAATAAATGGGAGACGCGAAATTACCGTCCTATGTGGGACACTCATCAATTGGCCCGTTGTACATCGAGGGTAGGTTCGTAACTTCATCCAAGCGCACCTTCTCCTCGGCCGAAATGAGATGTGCCGAATAATTCATAAACCATGGTCGGCAAAACACGCTCTCCTCGCCCGAAATAGCTCGCGCCCACTATTTCAAAACACGCTCTCCTCGCCCGAAATCGCTCGCGCCCACTATAGTTCAAAACACGCCCGAAATCGCTCCCGCCCAAAGAAGCAAAGTTACTCTACTATCCCCGACCCTCAGTACACAGACCCAAGCCGAGAAGCCTATAGGCAAGGGTAGAACTGTAACTCCCCCTCACATTTCAGACAAATGCGTCTGTAAGACATGGTTCCACTCCCCTCCCAATTTCCCCCGCCCGCCCCCATTCATACCTCGTGGGCGCCAAATCACCTTCTCCCCGGGAAGCTCCCTTCTCCCGAGCCGCGAAACCTCAGCCCCACCTCCATGGCGCCCCCACCGCACCAATTTCACAGCCGCCCTCCTCCCTAATGCCGGAGACGCTGTCCATTTGCCGTCGTGCACTGGGCTGTGTGCCTCTTACTCCGTGCTGCTGGTGCTGCCTCGACGACGGCCGCGTGAACCGTACCGGAGCCGATTCACCCCCGCCATTGTTCACGACGCCGGAGCGGCTCCAACTTTGGATCCGTCCAGAGTCTTGGCGCTGCTTCGGCATAGCCGTCGACCGTCGTGACATCGCTCTTTCCCTGCCGCTGGTCGCCACTTCAACCGCGCCGGCCTCACCGACTCGGCAGCTAGACCTGCCTACTTCACCATGCCGCCAGATAGGTCGCACCCTCATCTCAAATCACTTTATTTAGGCATGAGTTGTATGAATTCTTATTCTGGGTCAATCAATTTGCAATGGGAAGCAGCACCCCTCGAGGCGGCGGAGCTCCTAGGCTGCCGGTTGGCTGGTGTCTAACGTAAGGGTGCGGGGCCGCAAAGTTCGCTACGGAAGCAGCGCTTAGATGGATATCTTTTAGCGTTGTGTGGGTTGAAGGTACTGTCGCCACCGGATCTGGATGATGGGGAGTCTTTGTGTGGCTATCTTTTAGCGTTGTGTGGGTTGAAGGTACTGTCGCCACCGGATCTGGATGACGGGGAGTCTTTGTGGATTGGCCCGGGGGCGGCGCAACCACGGCAGTGTGGTGGGGCGGGGAGTGGGGTTTTGGGCGCGGCAACAGACGGCTGAGGCAGGCTGCTCTGCCGTTGGTCGCTGGCTCTTTGGGGAAGATTCCGAACAGTCTCAGCCCGGAGGCACAAGACGGCCAACCATCCGGCATAGATCGGACAGTACCAAAATAAAATAAAATCATGTGACCCCAATTTAGTCTTCAGTCAACAGACGTGTGACCACTCTCCTACCTTGTTGTTGATCTCTTAGTGTATTTCTTCATATCAAAGAGATATGTCATTCTTAACATTATGTGTTATCTGCATCTTCAGACACACCGTCTTCCGACTCACCGCAGCTGCTCCAACAAGGGAAGCATACACCAGAAGGGAGCTATAGTCCCCACTTAACAGTTCCCTGCATTGAATGCGCGTGCCCGACATGCATAGCCACAACAACTGCAGGGCCATCCACAAGTCAGCACATGATGCTCACTCCTATGGATGGCAGCCAGATAGGTTGTACCCTCATCTTACTTGTGTGCAACATTTATGGCTTTGTTATTCATCTAAGCATGGAAAATAGATCATCACATTTCACTGTATATTCATGCTGATCTCTTACGGGTCTTGTTCAGGAGTTAACGATGTTCCATAGTTCAGCTAAGATACTTGTTCTTTAGGTAACACTGTTCCATAGTTATCATCCATCAGCCAATGCTATCCCACAAGCTGGTGATTATAGTATTATATGACTTCTAGTATTTCCTATGTTGTTCTTTAATACTTTTGTGTGCCATCTAGTTAATCTCGAGTACAAACGATACATATTCTGTAGCTTTCATCTGTGTTCTCCCTTTAGTTTATGAGACCTGTTGCTGCTAGTTAACCCCAGTCCTACTATTTATGTCGTCTCCTACAGGCACTCATTACATAAATCTAACTACTAGTTGTCTTCCATGCATGTCAGATATAATTGCACGCACTGATTTATCCACAAGAACCTCACGGAGCAATGTAACGGCCAACAAACTTGACGTTAATGATACCCAATATGATGGGACATGTAAAGGCAGTTCTTCACAAAACTTGCAGAAAGATGATGAATCCTATTCACCCCATAAGGTCCTTGCTCTAACTTGGCCCTTGATATGGGAACAACATGCATATAATGTCCTGGAGTGTATCTACTCTGTTACAATGCCATGTGCTTAGCATGCTGATCATGCATGTAAATATGTCATGCCTTCTTGTTTTTCAGTACTTATTCCATTCATGATAACATGTTTTCAAATTTAAGTACTGTCATTCTACTCTATCGCAATGCCATCTGCTTAATTTGGACATCATGCTTCTGAATATCTTATGCATTGTTATTCATCAGTATGTACTTCATTTGTCTACCATACCATGTTTTTTTACATTGAAGTGATGTTATAGTGCTCTGTTGCAATGCCATCTTATTTTCCCAATCATACACGTGTATGTTGCCTTAGTTATTTCTGTATGTATTCCGCTAGCATACAGTTTTACATTCAACTAGTGTTTTTTTTGCTGTGTTGTCCTGTCGTATACCTAGCCCTTACACCATACTCCCTCCGTCCGGATTACATGTTGCCGAAATGGATAAAAAAGGATCTATCTAGAACTGAAATACGCCTAGACCCATAAATTTTTTTCTGGATGGAGGGAATACATGTCAATATGTCATGCCTTTCTATTCTTCAGTACCTATTCCATCTCTCTGTTGTCGCATGTTTTATAATTAAAGCACCATTCTTCTATACAAGGCATGCAAGGGGAAGACGACTATGTTAGAATCTGAAGGGTTACAAACAAGGCCTTTGCAAAAGATCCAAACGCCAGGAGATAATAAACCAACTCCAGTTTTTAAAGATACTGCTCCAGCACAGAGAAACCCAACTCCTACTGATAATAAGCAGATTCCAGTGGCCAAAGAACTAGTCCGCTCCAGTCCAGCAAAAATATGTCAACTCAATTCTAAGAAGCGTGTGCATATCCTTGCATCATGAAAATTTATAGAATGCTGATCATATTTTCTACATGTTTCTTACCCATCTCTCTTTTAGAAAATAAGCTTAACATATAGAAGATTTTCTACAATGGTATCGTTTATGAGGGAAGATTCTTGCAGGAATTCTCTGTGCTCCAATGTAGATATAAGTACTTGTTGTATATCACTATATTTTTACATCAGCATGTATTTTTTTAATCGGCGTGAATCCAACCTTTATCTGATCTAAATTTAGTTGTAGCAAAATGTATGATTAAAGGCCACAATGTTGATTTTTGCAAGGAAAACTGGCTGGTAGTTTTGCATCCTGAGCTGCATGAGTGTAGTATCTCATATCAGTGGGTTTGAATACTTTGGTTTTGCAGTGGGTTTTTCAGTGTTTTTTTACTGTGTTGTCCTGTTGTATCCCTATCTATTACATCATACTCCCTCCGTCCGGATTAAATGTCGTAGAAATGGATAAAACTGAATGTATCTAGAACTGAAATACGCCTAGACCCATCCATTTATTTCCGTATGGAGTGAATACATGTCAATATGTCATGCCTTTCTATTCTTCAGTACCTATTCCATCTCTGTTGTAGCATGTTTTATAACTGAATCACCATTCTTCTATATAAGGCATGCAAGGGGAAGATGGCTATGTTAGAATCTGAAGGGTTACAAACCAGGTCTTTGCAAAAGATCCAAATGCCAGGAGATAATAAACCAACTCCATTTTTCATAGATACTGCTCCAGCATAGAGAAACCCAACTCCCACTGATAATAAGCAGATTCCAGTGGCCAAAGAACTAGTCCGCTCCAGTCCAGCAAAAGAATGTCAACTCCATTCTAAGAAGCGTGTGCGTATCCTTGCATCATGAAATTTTATAGCATTCTGATCATATTTTCTACATGTTTGTTCCCCGTCTCTCTTTTAGAAAATAAGGTTAAACGATACAAGACTTCCTCCATTGGGATCGTATTCGAGGAAAATATCTTGTGGGAATTCTCTGTGCTCCAGTGCTGATGTAAGTACCTGTTGTATATCACTATATTTTTACATCAGCATGTATTTTGTTAATCGGACTGAATCTAACCTTTATCTGATCTAAAATTAGTTGTAGCAAAATGTTAAATGCGCTAATGTTGATTTTTGTAAGGAAAACTGCCTGGTAGTTTTGCGTACTGAGCTGCATGAATGTGATATCTCATATCACGCACATTACTGAATTGTAGTGCTTCTCTGGTTGCCCATTCATTCATTGTGTCAATGTTGCTTTCATATTACCTTACCTGGCTGATGATAGCTGTGCCATATTGTGTTAATTTGGTGTAGGCTAGTTTCCCAAACATTCGTTGTGTCAATGTTGCTTTCCTATTATCTGACTTGGCCAATGATAGCAATGCTAGTGTGTTAATTTTGTGTAGGCTGCTGAAGATAAGAAGATAAACTCTGAAAACAGCAAGGCAACCCCATTGTTTCTTTCCAATAAATCTAGGCCAGGTAATATGGCAATAACTCATGATTAATCTGTTTGGTTCTCGTTCTAATTTATGTTATGATGTAGTGGTAAAGACACTCTCCACTATCAATAATACAAGCCTGCCAAAATCGCCATCTGAATCTGTTCAGTATCCTCTATCTCGAATGCGACGGATAAATGTATGTTTGTGAACCAATTAATGGCTGAAGCAATGATGGAAATGGTGGATGAATCAGAGGTGCAGAGTCGTGCGACACAACAACTGACCAATGTTTTTAGAGATAGTGTGGCAAAGCAGCAAGAACTTGCCCACATGCTTATGGGCGTCATCTGTGCTGAGGTTGCAGATTGTGACGTTGTAGATGGTTAGGTTTTGCTCATTTATTTGCACTAGCATCAATCTTTGATTGCCCAGTGGATATAATTTCCTGTAATATATTCTGGATGTGCAACGTTATTCCCTGTATGCCGTACCTTTGCTCGTCATAATGGGCTCAAATTATCTAATTTGGCCTAAAGACATGAACGAACTTTAGTGGGCCCATTAAGTTAATGGGCCGTTACTAGGCCGAAAGTTAATGGTCGGCCCTCTTACCTCCCGGGTCGTTAACAGGCCGACATCGAAGTGGGCAACAGGTGGCCCTAATTTATTTCATGGGCCGTTAACAGGCCGTTACTAAGTTTGGGCTACATATGGCCCAACTATACTGTAGGCCTTCAGCAGGCCGAAAGAGACATCGAGCTTGTATTGGACCATGAAGAGCATGGGCCGCTAAGAGGCCGAAAGTCAGGTCGTATTGTAAACGGCCCAACTGTGTTGTGGGCCTTTAGCAGGCCGAAAGAGAAACCGGGCTGGTATTGGACCATGAAGGGCATGGGCCGTTAAGAGGCCAAAACTAAGGTCCAACTACAAATGGCCCAACTTATTTATGGTCCGTTAACAGGCCGAAAGGCACACAGAGCTGGGAATTGGCCCAACACTTAAATGGGTCGCTAAAAGGCCAAAACTCAGGTCCGACTACAATTGGCCCAACTGATTTATGGGCCGTCAATAGGCTGAAAGTGACACCGGGCCAGAAATTGGCCCAACACTTAAATGGGCCGCTAAAAGGCCGAAACTCAGGTCCGACTACAAATGGCCCATCAGATTTATGGGCCGTCAACAGGCTAAAGACACACCGGGCCGGAAATTAGCCCAACATTTAAATGGGTCACTAAAAGGCCGAAAGATGTACATCCTGAAAATTGGCCCATCCATTAAATGGGCCGTTAACAGGCCGAAATCTCATCGGGCCGATATTGAGCCCAAATATATAGCGGGCTGTTAACGGGCTCGAACTAACGATGGGCTGCAATGGTGTCAAATCTTTAATGGGCCGAATTGGCACATCTCGTATGGGCCGTGGGCTTAAATGGACCTGACACAAGTAGGCCTTATATGGGTCGGCCTGCTAATTTTTACTGGGCCGACTTTTTTCATCGGAATGGGCCACTGTTGGGCCGTGCCATGTGTCGACCTATCATAGGCGCCTCCTGTCCAATGAGTAGATGACATCTGTCCCAACGATGAGCCGACACATGTTTCCTCTAGCCAATGATGATTTTACACGTGGAAAATCCCCATTGGTCGGGGCTGTTAACGGGTTATCGGATCCAAAACCTGACCCGATAGCTTAACGGCGTTCTGTTAGGTGGATGCCACGTATCGGTCACCCTTGACGAAAGCACTTCTGTGACACGCGGTTTAACGTCATGGAAGGGGACACTTCCGTGATGATAATTTTGGTAATGTCATGGAACACTTCTACGGCAGCACAGGTATGACTATCTTGATTCTGTCATAAATTTGTCATGGATGTACATGCATGACAAAAAAAGCGACCTACTGTGACAAACACGTATCATCACGGAAGTGTATTTTTTGTAGTGGTGACTCTGGCACATAACGAATAGTAAATTTCTTTGTACCCATTAATGGCCCATGATTCACATGGGCCGTTTCTAGCCCGTGTTAGCTTTCAGCCTACTGGCGGCCCATACATTCTTGGGCTCCTTTCCGGCCCTCGATTACTTCTGGCCCGTTACTGGCATGTTCCCATAATGGGTCAAATTCGGCCTATGGTTAGAATCAGCCCGTTTGTGGCCTGTTAACCCGTTGCGACGTTTCTAGCCCGTCCTATATTCTGGCCCATTAACGACCCGTTATGCCTGTGACAGAATTAAGCCTTTGCTGTCTTCCGGCATGTTAACGGCCCATTACCGTGCTGGCTCGATACCAGTTACGCCCGTTTACGGCTCATGTGTGCCCATTTATCCGACGGCCCGAGGCCCACCGATTCTACGACCCTTTGGAGGCCCATTTATCCGACGGCCCATAGGAGGCCCATGGATCCTACGACATGTAGCAGGCTCAAGGTTACCACCGTCCGTATATGGCCCATGGTTGTTGCAGCCACTAGCAAACCAAGGAAAAAGAAGACTAGGAAATAAATAAGCCAGAAACTAACGCTAGGCTATTAAGGCGATTGCACAGATTACATCCACTGGGCATCAAAGTTCGCCACCAGTGCAAATATAGGAAACACCCTACACTATACAAAAATGGCTTGCTATTTTCTTGAGCCGATGGCTGCACGTTAAGAACAAATTTTGTATCGCAACAAAACAAATTACAACCATAAAACAAAAGAAAGGTTGGCATAAAAGTTAACAGTCCGACAGATAAATGCACCACCAGAAGTTCAGAAGCTCAATTCATTTGACCTGACTGTTACGTTTTCATGTTGTACTGTCCGATGGAGCACCAACCTTCGCCTTCATTTCTCCTAGGCTCCGGAACAACATAGCAAATGTCGGATAGTTTGGTTTCAAAACCATGCATATCTTGACAACATCGAACAATGGCTGTCCTTATTTCACAAAGGGTCTCTGTTAGGGAATGGACTTGTGTCTAGAGCACATATATAACATTGTTTTGAGCTTGCATATCTTGATCATGAGGCAGTTTGGACAAGATTGCCTTAACAACCAATCCAGTATTATGCAGGAACATGCTTTTGGCACTGTTAGTGGATATGTACTAACCCACTGCAGCAAGAGGTGACATTGCGGTTATAGTTGCCTCGTCACCTTCAAAAGGTGGCGGTTCCACCATTTGTTAGCTTGCTGGCACTGTTAGTGGACATGTACTGACCCACTACAGCAAGAGGTGACATTGCGGTTATAGTTGCCACGTCACCTTTAGAAGGTGGCGGTTCCACCATTTGTTCCATAGCTTGTTGAAAAGTTGAGTTTTTACATTAGTAGCACCAGAACAGAAGATATTAAGAAGGCAACAAAACCAAACAAAATAGCTTTGGTCTATATACAAAACTTATTCTGGTGAACCCGTGTAAAATATTAGTTGTATTTTACTGCAAAGTACATAATAAAACCAGGTTCCAAACATATGACCATGTACCATCACTTGTACAGCGAGCTCCTAAACAAATGGTTTAAACCCCCTTTCCGCGATGGCATTTGGAACCACCGCCAAGTGAGTGTGGGCGATAAGGGGGTCCTTCCCACACGACCCAGAAATTGTTGGGGATAGGCCCTCATGGGACCCAGGCTGGGGCCGTGTGCGACCGGGCGAGGCATGGAAACCCAATCATTTCCGTAGGTATGTACATCCCACATGGTGAATCCCAAAAATCATTTCCGTCGGTATGTACATCCCACACGGTGAATCCCAGAAATCATTTCTGTAGATATGTTCATCCCACACGGTGAATCCTAGAAATCATTTCTGTAGGTATGTACATCCCACACGGTGAATCCAAGAAAATCATTTCCGTAGGTATGTACATCCCACACAGTTCTTTCTGTGGAAACGTGTGTGCAAGGTGGCCTAACGCAAACAGTTCGCTGTCGGAAGCCGTGTGTGTTCTTAGTTGATCGAACACACCTACTTTCTAGAAACCGTGCGGGTTGTTTGAGTTCATCGCCCACGGTGCTGTCTGAGTAACCGTTTGCAATTGAAAACCCCAATAAGCAGGGTAATTAGCCTATTATTGATAATCCATGTACTAATCAAACTGATATTTCTTATAAAACACGCCAGATATTTCATATCCGTATAAAAGCAACCAGGATTTCATAATCGAATTACATCAGATAGCTTTGGCACTCAGTTACGCCATTACACAACAGCACCAAGTTTCACATGCATCATAAAAAACCTTTGGAAAGTAGCATCATAGACGGTAAATAGACAAATGAATCGCATCTGGGAAACTGCAGAAGCAGAAGGAAAATATTGAGCCTTCAGTGATGTTGAGTGTCCTTGCAACTTTAGACTAGTGGCTATGGATAATTGCCCGCCCAACCTTCGTCCTCTTCAGCAAGACTTCAATATTGTACAGTGGGTGTTGAATGAATACCTTCCTCGCCTCTTGACCATGCAGGTGGTTTGAGAGGTAATCATCAGTGAACTGCTTTGAAAAGTACTGAAAACAAAGCTATGCATAAATCGCTGTTGTAAATTTTGAAATGGCGCAAGGGGTAAAAACAAGGTAAAAGAGTTAGTACCATCCTATAGTTGACTGATGTCTTCTTCATTGTGCAAACAAAGATCTTGCTGTTATTCGTCACAAGTTTCTTCATCCTAACCATCTTTCTGAGTTTCTTGACTTGACTGATATTCATGGACATCTCATTTCCCCATATGCAAAATGGGTCGAACAGTGGGTCTAAGCCTCTAACAGTAGGACCTACATGTGCAAGACCAAATTGTAAGAAACCTAAATATTAGAATGATTACTGCAACTACACAATAATGTGCTATTAGCCAAAGGACCCTGCTTGAATAAACCTCGATGGTAAACTGCGGTGTCTCCCATTGTTTCCCTGAAACACACATAAGGAAGATCTTGATCTGGTTAACTGAGAGTTGCCATACTATCAGCAGAATATGTATTGAGTACAACCAAATCCGATTGGTGTCACATGCATAACAGTACAAAATTGTACCCACAACAAATGAAAATCAAATTGCAGAACTGAACCAAATAGTTAAATGGACAGTAGACCAAATGAACCAAAATAGTTAACTGAGCACGACATTGCAGAATAGAAACATGTACTAGAAGATAAGACACTTAATAAAACAAAGAATGCTTGAGAACAGTACTATGAAATGTAGCAATTGTTGGACCAAAGTGTTAACTGAACATTACATTTCAGAGGACCAAACTGTTAACTGAACATCAGATTGCATATTAACATTACAGAGGACAAATCACTAGAAGGCACTGGCGGTGGCCTCGAGAAAACATCACGAACTGTATTTTAAAGCAGACAACCGCGCGGCAGTGTCGACGGTGGCCTCGAAGACGAGGTGCTCCTCCAAGATCTGGCAGTCGACACGCATGTCAGCTGTAGCGACCTTGTTCGCACGTGCGGCTGCATGCTACTCAGCTCCATGTTATACTGCGTGTAAAATGGCTATGGGCGGCGCTTAATTGGAGGAGGGGGGCAGTGATTTCGATGGAAGGTGTCGCTTTGTCAGTCGGGGCATGTGGGACGGGAAAGGAGGAGGATGGTGTGGGTGGGGTGTGGATTACCTGACCATATCGATGAGGCCGCGCAGCAAGAAGAAGGGTCGGCGGCGAGGAGGCCACGCAGCAAGAAGAAGGGTCACCGACGAGGAGGCGGCGCTACAAGAAGAAGGGTCTCCGGCGAGGAGGCGGCGCTGCAAGAAGAAGGGTAGCCGGCGAGGAGGCGGCGCTGCAAGAAGGGTCGTCGGTGAGGAGGCCGAGCTGCCAGTAAGCAGCAGTGAAGGTTTGAACTTGGAAAGCAAGGAGGAACAGTGGAAATGTGGCTTTTGGTAGGAGGAGGGGGCGGGGAGATAGATATTTCCGCGGTGGCAAAAAATTCGCTCGGTGCCGTGAGAAACTGGTGCGCAAGTGTGGTTCAAGCGGGGGCGATGGACTGGAGATGACGAAGCTTCCTACGTAAGCCAGACAAGACGGTGCGCCAAGATATTTTATATCGCATCACACACGATTCTTTCTAGTAAACTGTTTGTGGTATACCTGATTTTTTCATTATGTTTTGAAAGACAAAATGGTGTTACGAAGGGAAATGATGGTGTTTGAATTGCTAGAACATTTACGTACAGTGAACATGCAACTAGTACATGAGTGTCGTGTTTAAATTTGGAATTATTCTGGGTTCATTTGGCATTTTTATGCATTAATTGAGTTTCTGGGCATTTAATGTGCATAGTTCAAATTTGATCTACAAGCACATGCTCCAATGCACCAAAGTTTGCTGAAAAATCACATGTGTGTCTTTGGGTGCATTTATAGGTCCCATGCAAGAAATGGGAATGAAATTCAAACATCTGGGCATCGTCGCTCGGCTGGAAAGATTGAGAAACTTGGTTTTTTAATTCCTGTAAATCCAAAACACGGCTGAAAATCATGAAACTTGGCATGGTCTCATGACATGGCACCAACATGCTGCAGTAAATTTTTTGGCCGAATTGGGACAAGCTTTGGTGTAAGCTTCTTGCAAACAGGAGCTTCCCTCAAGAAGGCTCGTGGTTCCAAGAGGGAACGTGTCACCTCCGTGTGCGAAACGACATACATACACTTCCTTATCCCGCCTTATTTTTTTACATAGCTAGATTAGACCAAATAGAAGTACCGTGCTAAATTTTGGAATTATTCCAGGCTCGTTTCGCCTTTTTATACATTAATTGAGTTTCTGGGCATTTAATGTGCATAATTCAAATTTGAACTACAAGCACATGCTGCAGTGAACCAAAGTTGTTTGAAAAATTACATGTGTGTCCTTGGGTGAATTTCTAGGTCCCATGCAAGAGATTGGAGTGAAATTCAAACATCTGGGCGTCGTGGCTCGGCCGGAAAGATTGAGAAACTTGGTTTTTTAATTCCTGTAATTTGAAAACACGCCTGAAAATCATGAAACTTGGCATAGTGTCATGACATGGCACCAACATGCTGCGGTAATATTTTTGGCCGAATTGGGACAAGCTTTGGTGTAAGCTTCTTGGAAACCGGAGCTTCCCTCAAGAAGGCTAGTGGTTCCGAGAGGGAACGTGTCACCTCCGTGTGCGAAACGACATACGTACACTGCCTTCTCCCGCATTATTTTTCTACACAGCCAGATTAGACGAAATAGAAATACTATGCTAAATTTTGGAATTATTCCAGGCTCGTTTCGCCTTTTTATACATTAGTTGTGTTTCTGGGCATTTAATGTGCATAATTCTAATTTTAACTACAAGCACATGCTCCAATGCACCAAAGTTGTTTGAAAAATGACATGTGTGTCCTTGGGTGAATTTCTAGGTCCCATGCAAGAGATGGGAGTGAAATTCAAACATCTGGGCATCATGGCTCGGCCAGAAATATTGAGAAACATGGTTTTTTAATTCCTGTAATTCCAAAACACGCCTGAAAATCATGAAACTTGGTATGGTGTCAAGACATGGCACCAACATGCTGCGGTAATATTTTTGGCCGAATTGGGACAAGCTTTGGTATAAGCTTCTTGCAAACCGGAGCTTCCCTCAAGAAGGCTCGTGATTCCAAGAGGGAACTTGTCACCTCTATGTGCGAAACGACGTACGTACACTGCCTTCTCCCGCCTTATTTTTTCACAGCCAGATTAGACCAAATAGAAGTACCGTGCTAAATTTTGGAATTATTCTGGGTTCGTTTGGCCTTTTTATACATTAATTGAGTTTCTGGGCTTTTAATGTGCATAATTCAAATTTGAACTACAAGCACATGCTCCAGTGCAGCAAAGTTGTTTGAAAAATCACATGTGTGTCCTTGGGTGAATTTCTAGGTCCCATGCAAGAGATGGGAGTGAAATTGAAACACCTGGGCGTCGTGGCTCGGCCGGAAAGATTGAGAAACTTGGTTTTTTAATTCCTGTAATTCCAAAACACGCCTAAAAATCCTGAAACCTGGCATGCTCTCATGACATGGCACCAACATGCTGTGGTAATTTTCTGTCCGATTTGCGAAGGCCCACACATTAACAATCAACAAAGTTATTTTGGAACAAGTGTTGTCACGTTACAAATCGGAAACACAAGTATTATTGAAACCGTGGGTGTTCGACTTACCAATTACGTGCGGCCACGCGTCCCCTTTTTTATTGGCTAGGAGGTGCCGTGTGGGGTAGCTATTTGAGTACGGGAGGCATGCGATCAGACCCCTGCGCATGCTCATCGGGAGGAGAGCCCTTTGACCGCTACCCGCCATGCACCTCCCTCCCAACGTCTCCATTAATGGCACCCGAGCACCTTTTATACGGCGTGGCTATATGTCTCACTGGACTGAGATTTAAGAGAAAAAAATGAAAATCTAAAAAGAAAGTTTTTCACGGATCTTGATGTAAGATCCGACGGACCTATATAGCATCGTATGCGACTTATAGCAAGCATGATGAATATAAGGACGATGACAGTGGATAAAAATTGTCTTACATATTTAGAAACATAATTAAAAAAAGCCACATGCGGCAACGCTCGAAATACACAAGGGCAAAAGAAGAAGGAAGACAACGATCTGCCTCGCTGATCTCTAGTTTCTTGATGCGTTGCTGGAGGCTGCGGGAATTAGTCTCCGCGGCGAGCAGCGACGAGCTCTTTCTTGTCCTCTAGTTGCTGCTTGAGAGCACCCTCGGATTCCTCCACCAGCCTTCTTCGCTCGATGCGCATCTTGTTATTCTCGTCCATAAGTTTCCCGACGATGACGCTGGTCCTCTTCAACAAGGCAGTGGTCTGCTCCTGCTGCTTGATTAGCCACAAGTATAGGGGATCGCAACAGTTTTCGAGGGTAGAGTATTCAACCCAAATTTATTTATTCGACACAAGGGGAGCCAAAGAATATTCTCAAGTATTAGCAGCTGAGTTGTCAATTCAACCACACCTGGATACTTAATATCAGTAGCAAAGTATTTAGTAGCAAAGTAATATGATAGCAAAAGGTAACTGTAGCAAAAGTAATGTTTTTGGTATTTTGTAGTGATGATAGCAATAGCAACGGAAAAGTAAATAAGCGAAGAACAATATATGGAAAGCTCGTAGGCAATTGATCGGTGATGGAGAATTATGCCGGATGCAGTTCATCATGTAATAGTCATAACCTAGGGTGACACAAAACTAGCTCCAATTCATCAATGTAATGTAGGCATGTATTCCGAATATAGTCATACGTGCTTATGGAAAAGAACTTGCATGACATCTTTTATCCTACCCTCCCGTCGCAGCGGGGTCCTAGCGGAAACTAAGGGATATTAAGGCCTCCTTTGAATAGAGTACCGGACAAAAGCATTAACACATAGTGAATACATGAACTCTTCAAACTACAGTCATCACCGTTAAGTATCCCGATTATTGTCACTTCGGGGTTAACGGATCATAACACATAATAGGTGACTATAGACTTGCAAGATAGGATCAAGAACTCTCACATATTGATGAAAACATAATAGATTCAGATCTGAAATCATGGCACTCGAGCCCTAGTGACAAGCATTAAGCATAGCAAAGTCATAGCAACATCAATCTCAGAACATAGTGGATACTAGGGATCAAACCCTAACAAAACTAACTCGATTACATGATAGATCTCATCCAACCCATCACCGTCCAGCAAGCCAACGATGGAATTACTCACGCACGACGGTGAGCATCATGAAATTGGTGATGGAGGATGGTTGATGATAATGATGGCGACGGATTCCCCTCTCCAGAGCCCCGAATGGACTCCAGATCAGCCCTCCCGAGAGGTCTTAGGGCTTGGCGGCGGCTCAGTATCGTAAAACACGATGAATTCTTCTCCCTGATTTTTTTCTCCCTGAAACCAAATATATAGAGATGGAGTTGAGGTCGGAGGAGCTCCAGGGGGCCCATGAGGTAGGGGGCGCTCCCTAGGGGGGCAGGCACGCCCCCACCCTCATGGACAAGTGGTGGCCCCCTGGTCTTCATCTTTTGCAAGTATTTTTTATTATTTCCGAATAGATGTTTCGTGAAGTTTCAGGTCATTCCGAGAACTTTTGTTTCTGCACATAAATAACACCATGGTAATTCTGCTGAAAACAACGTCAGTCCGGGTTAGTTCCATCCAAATCATGCAAGTTAGAGTCCAAAACAAGGGCAAAAGTGTTTGGAAAAGTAGATACGACGGAGACGTATCAACTCCCCCAAGCTTAAACCTTTGCTTGTCCTCCAGCAATTCAGTTGATAAACTGAAAGTGATAAAGAAAAACTTCTACAAACTCTGTTTGCACCTGTTATTGTAAATATGTAAATCCAGCATTCAAGTTTTCAGCAAAGATTATGACTAACCACATTCACAATAACGCTTAGGTCTCAAGTTTACTCATATCAATTGCATAATCAACTAGCGAGCAATAATAATAAATCTTGGATGACAACACTTTCTCAAAACAATCATAATATGATATATAATAAGATGGTATCTCGCTAGCCCTTTTTGAGACCACAAAACATAAATGCAGAGCACCTTTAAAGATCAAGGACTGACTAGACATTGTAATTCATGGTAAAAGAGATCCAGTCAAGTCATACTCAATGTAAACTAACAGTAATGAATGCAAATGACAGCTGTGCTCTCCAACTGGTGCCTTTTAATAAGAAGATGATGACTCAACACAAAAGTAAATAGATAGGCCCTTCGCAAAGGGAAGCAGGGATTTGTAGAGGTGCCAGAGCTCGGTTTTGAAATAGAGATGAATAATATTTTGAGTGGTATACTTTCATTGTCAACATAACAACCAAGAGATGGCAATATCTTCCATGCTACACTCATTATAGGCGGTTCCCAAACAGAATGGTAAAATTTATACTCCCCCTCCACCAACAAGCATCAATCCATGGCTTGCTCGAAACAACGAGTGCCTCCAACTAACAAGAGTCCCAAGGGGAGTTTAGTTTGCAATTATTTTGATTTAGTTTGCATAAAGCATGGGACTGGGCATCCCGGTGACCATCCACTTTCTCGTGAGTGAGGAGCGGAGTCCACTCCTCTTGAGAATAACCCGCCTAACATGGAAGATACAGACAGCCCTAGTTGATACATGAGCTATTCGAGCATACAAAACAAGACATTTATTTGAAGGTTTAGAGTTTGGCACATACAAATTTACTTGGAACGACAGGTAGATAACGTATATAGGTAGGTATGGTGGACTCATATGGAATAACTTTGGGGTTTATGGAGTTGGATGCACAAGCAGTATTCCTGCTTAGTACAGGTGAAGGCTAGCAAAAGACTGGTAAGCGACCAGCTAGAGAGCGACAATAGTCATGAACATGCATTAAAATTAATCAACACCGAATGCAAGCATGAGTAGGATATAATCCACCATGAACATAAATATCGTGAAGGTTATGTTGATTTTGTTTCAACTACATGCGTGAACATGCACCAAGTCAAGTCACTTAAATCATTCAGAGGAGGATACCACCCTATCATACCACATCACAACCATTTTAATAGCATGTTGGCACGCAAGGTAAACCATTATAAGCTCCTAGCTAATCAAGCATGGCACAAGAAACTATGATCTCTAGTTGTCATTGCAAACATGTTTATTCATAATAGGCTGAATCAGGAACGATGAACAAATCATATTTACAAAAACAAGAGAGGTCGAATTCATACCAGCTTTTCTCATCTCAGTCAGTCCATCATATATCGTCATAATTGCCTTTCACTTTGCACGACCGAATGATGTGAATAATAATAACAATGCACGTGCATTGGACTAAGCTGGAATCTGCAAGCATTCAATAAACAGGAGAAGACAAGGCAATATGGGCTCTTTTGTCAGATCAACAATAATGCATATAAGAGCTACTTTAACAATTTAATTATGGTATTCTCCTATCGACCCCAAAGAAAAGAAAAGAAATAAAACTATTTACACGGGAAAGCTCCCAACAAGCAAAAGAAGAACAGGAAATCTTTTTGGGTTTTCTTTTTAATTACTACTACAAGCATGGAAATTAAAACTAGCTAAAAAGCTACAACTAATTTTTTTTGTTTTTCTTAAGGTTTATTAAACACACAAGAAGAAACCATAAAAAGGAAATAAACTAGCATGGAAGATACAATGAAAAAGTATGAGCACTGAGGCAGTCCTGGATTAGGGGGTCTCCGGACAGCCGGATTATATCCTTTGGCCGGACTGCTGGACTATGAAAATACAAGATTGAAGACTTCGTCTTGTGTCCGGATGGGACTCTACTTGGCGTGGAAGGCAAGCTATGCAATACGGATATGTATATCTCCTCCTTTGTAACCGACCTTGTGTAACCCTAGCCCTCTCCGGTGTCTATATAAACTGGAGGGTTTTAGTCCGTAGGACAACATATAATCATACCATAGGCTAGCTTCTAGGGTTTAGCCTCTCTGATCTCGTGGTAGATCTACTCTTGTACTACCCATATCATCAATATTAATCAAGCAGGATGTAGGGTTTTACCTCCATCAAGAGGGCCCGAACCTGGGTAAAACATTGTCTCCCCTGCCTCGTGTTACCATCCGCCTTAGACGCATAGTTTGGGACCCCCTACCCGAGATCCGCCGGTTTTGACACCGACATTGGTGCTTTCATTGAGAGTTCCTCTGTGCCGTCTCCAGAAGGAAGGATGTCTCGTCTCGTCTTTAAAGACGGTACTACTGACGGGGGAGCTTTGGCTGTCGACCAAACTCTCTGGCTAGGCGGTTTCATCATGACCGCCTGTTCGGCTGCCGCGCCAACAATGACTTCTCGGGTCATCGAAAACAGCCTCCACGTCAAATCGGCACTCGCCGAACAGATGGATCTAATGGAGCTCGCAGCATGGCCGAAATCTGCCACGCAGCAGCAACAAATCCATGGAGTGACACGACTATTACCTTCAATGCCAGTGATGAACCCAAATTCCAAATAGCCCGAGCACCAGCCGCACTAGTACTCAGTCCAATCGTGGACGGCTTTCGACTCACCAAAGTACTCATGGACGGCGGCAGCGGACTAAACCTCATCTATGAGGAAACCCTTCAAAAGATGGAATTAGATTGGAACTGCATCGAGCAAAGTAGCACAACCTTCAGAGGAATTATCCCTAGTTGGGAAGCATGCTGTGTAGGGAAAATCACACTAGATGTGGTATTCGGCACACCGGACAATTACAGGTCCGAAGAAATTACATTCCAAGTGGCCCCGTTCAGCAGTGGCTATCACGCTCTTTTGGGACGGGAGGCGTTCACAATCTTCCAAGCTGTACCCCATTATGGGTACATCAAGCTTAAAATTCCTGGGCCCAATGGAATCATCACTCTCGCCAGTGATCCGGACACAGCACTCTGCGCCGAAAACAAAACAGCGGCATTGGCCCTCGAGGCATTGTCCGAAGCCCTCTCGGCCGAGGAGTTAACCACGCTACGCTCCACAGTGGACAGGAACGATGTGATACTCGACAAGAGATCCAAGTCCACCTCTTTTAAACCAGTGGATGAAATAGTCAAATTCCAACTCCACCCAACGGACCCTACCAAAACAGCCTCCATCGGGGCATAGTTAAACCCCGCTGTGGACGCCGCACTACGAGAGTTCCTGCATGAGAATTGGGACATATTCGCCTGGCATCCCTCAGACATGCCAGGAATCCCATGCAGGCTGGCCGAGCATAGCCTCAATATCCTAAAGGGATTCAGGCCGGTCAAGCAAGCTCTTCAGCGTTTCTCCGAACCTAAGAGACAGGCCATGGGAGAAGAACTAGCCAAGTTATTGGAGGCCGGATTCATCAGAGAAATAAAACATCCGGACTGGCTAGCAAACCTGGTGATGGTACCAAAGAAGGACAAATACTGGCGCCTTTGTGTCGATTTCAAAGACCTCAATAAAGCTTGCCCAAGGGATCCCTCCCCCCCCCACGCATCGATCAAATCATCGACGCTACCGCAGGACACGAGTCATTGCGTTTCCTCGACGCTTACTCCGGTTACCACCAAATCAAGGTGGCGGAGTCCAACCAAGCCGCAACGACATTCATCACACCATACGGCCCCTTCTGTTTCAACACAATGCCTTTTGGGCTCAAAAACGCCGGCGCAACATATCAGCGCATGATTCAGACATGTCTGGAGAAACAAATTGGCAAAACAGTAGAGGCATACATAGACGATGTGGTTGTCAAAACCAAACACATCGACTCTTTGATAGACGACTTGAGGCTCACGTTTGACAATCTCCGAACATATGACATCAAGCTCAACCTGGAAAAATGCGTTTTCGGCGTCCCAGCCGGAAAGCTCCTGGGATTCATCGTCTCCAGTAGAGGTATTGAAGCTAATCCGATCAAAATCCGAGCTTTGTCACAATTGGCTATCCCAACAGACCTCAAACAAATCCAGAAGTTAGCTGGATGCGTGGCGGCTCTAAGCCGCTTTATCTCCCGCTTAGGAGAAAAGGCTTTACCCCTTTATTGCCTCCTTCGGCGCATCGAACACTTCGAGTGGACGGACGCGGCCACAGCCGGATTGGAAGAAATAAAGGCCATTCTGGCAACCAACCCGATCCTGGCTATGCCAAAGATCGGCGAACCAATGCTGTTGTACATTGCGGCAACTCATCAAGTTGTAAGCGCGGTGCTCGTTTTCGAACGGGAAGCGGACGGACACAAATTCCCTCTTCAAAAGCCGGTATACTATGTATCCACTATCCTCACTCCATGCAAATCACAGTACCCGCATTACCAAAAAAATAGCATATGCGGTATTCATGGCATCACGGAAACTGCGACACTACTTTCAAGAGTGTTCGATTACACTAGCCTCGGAAGTGCCACTTAATGATATTATCAACAACCACGATGCTACGGGCCATATTGCCAAATGGGCCATTGAGCTCCTCCCATTCGACATAACATACAAACCTCGCCAAGCCATTAAGTCGCAAGTACTGGCCGACTTCGTCGCCGAATGGACGGAGGCCGAACTCCCTAAAGAGTACGGCGCATACTCCAATTGGATCATGCACTTCGACGGTTCTAAAATGCTGGCCGGTCTAGGGGCTGGCGTCATCCTGACGTCCCCAACCGGAGATACCGTTCGGTACATACTGCAAATATTGTATACAGATTCCAACAATGCAGCCGAATACGAAGCTCTGTTGCATGGTCTTCGGATGGCAGTCTCCATGGGCATTCAACACCTGGAGGTGCGTGGGGATTCAAACCTTGCAATATCCCAAATAAACGGAGATTTTGACGCCAAGGATCTGAAAATGGTGGCCTATCGAAACACCGTCCTAAAAATGTCAGCTCGGTTCGAGGGGCTCGAATTTCACCATATGGCTCGGGAAAACAATCAGGCGGCGGATGTCCTCGCCCGCATAGGCGCAAAACGCGATACGGTCCCCCAACATATTTCTGGAAAGGATGTCCAAGCCATCCGTAGTATGAGAAGGAGACACCAGTAACAATAGTCCGGACCCGGCCATAATGCCCGATACCGAATACTCTGACACAATCGGAGGCTCTGCCACCAAAATAACACCTTCAGCCCACGCAATAATAGCCATTATTGCCCCATCGACAGAACCATTCCTGGCCTACCTAACTAGACAGGAACTTCTGGAGGGCCAAAATGAGGCACGCTGCATAGTGCGGCGATCCAAGGCCTACAGGGTCCATAAGGGAGAATTGTACAAAAAAGCACTACCGGAGTCCTTCAAAGGTGCATCTCCGAAGAGGAAGGGCGGAATCTTTTGGCAGAAATTCACGCCGGACTCAGCGGTCATCACGCCGCAGCTCGGGCCCTTGTAAGCAAGGCCTTCCGCACATGATTCTATTGGCCAACAGCCCGGGCAGACGCACAGGACTTGGTCCAACATTGCGCCGATTGCCAGCTCTTTGCAAATCAAAGCCACATGCCACCCAACCCCCTCCAAACAATCCCCATTACATGGCCCTTTGCGGTCTGGGGGCTTGACATGGTTGGACCCCTCAAAGGGGGAACCCACAAGAAAAAATACTTACTAGTCATGGTGGATAAATTCACCAAATGGATAGAGGCCAAACCTGTTAAAGCAGCCGAATCCGGACCGGTGATAGACTTCATATCGGGGGTTGTACACCGTTATGGCGTCCCCCACATCATCATCACTGACAATGGCACGAACTTCACGGTTGACGAGGTAAAACTTTGGTGCAGCAAAATGGGCATCAAGCTCGATTATGCTTCAGTCTATCACCCACAAACTAACGGTCAAGTCGAGCGAGCAAACGGTCTTATAATGAGCGGCATTAAACGCAGATTAGTGCGTTCCTTAACGGAGTCTGACACGCACTGGGTAGAGGAGCTCGACTCTGTACTCTGGGGGCTGCGGACCACGCCGAATCGTAGTACCGGATATACACCGTTCTTTATGGTGTACGACGCAGAGGCAGTCTTGCCCTGTGACATAATTCATGAATCACCTCGAGTGCGCATGTAGGAAGAAAGAGAAGCCAAGCTCGATCGGCAGGACAGTCTAGACACCTTGGAGGAGGAGCGCGACGTAGCCAAAGCCCGTTCCGCATTTTATCAGCAACAAGCTCGCAGATACCAAAGCAAAGAAGTACGGGCCAAAACTTATAACATTGGCAAATTAGTTCTACGCCTACCGGATAAGAAAAGGAACAAGCTTGAGCCCAAATGGGAAGGTCCCTTCATTATTGACCAAGTTCTGATCGGTGGAGCGTACCGACTACGGGATGCATCGACTAGTCAACTCGATCCGAACCCATGGAATGCGGCCAGGCTCCGAAGATTCTACGCCTAGCACCAGACTCTATGTTAGTCCCCGCACTTTGTCCATTTTCTGCATATACATCATCTCTCTTGCTTCCCTTTCTTTCTTTCTCTTATTATTTCTCTAGGCCTTCAAGGGTCACCTTGTGCCTCGCTTGTACGTTACAGATGCGCTAGCCTCACTCTTCATACCTGGGGGCTTCTTTCACAGAAGCTCAAATTATTTATCTGGGCCTCACGCCCAACACATGTGTTATACTTCCGCATGTACCTTTTTTCACCATTATATGCATCGATATGACTTAAGTTTTGGCCAAGCTGGGTTTCCTGGCTCTTGTATTTATGCCCTACGTTCCCGTTAATTCGGCTAGGGCATAAGGGGAGCACGTCTGCGATTGTTACTGCCGGGTCAGCCGGATGTGTACCTCAGACTGGGTGAAGCCGAAAGCTAGCGTTCTTAAGGGAATATTCGGTCGGTGAACAAAAGATGATTTTTATTTATTGCCCATATCTGCCCCCAGATGCTTTTTTTGCGTTTCTTATCACAGTCCGGACATGCACTTTAGGGCATGCTTACCCAGGGAAAGGAACCCTTAACGGAACTATTCTCCCTGGAAGATGTTTCTTACTACCCATGTAATATAACATAACTAGTTGGGCACTTGTCTGTAAAGCACTAATGACCCCTACGCCTGGTCTCCACGCATTCTCCGATTTTATATAACTAAGCGGGTATTCGGATTCACTCCGGACTGTCGGGCCCGGAGGTTGAAGCGAAAAGGTCCACAACGACAAATGATCTACAATCCGGCTAGAAGGCATTATACATGTCACTTTAATTACATAGTCATGCGGACTGACTAAATTCCTCCTCTATACCATCCAACAGGCGGTCCAACTTACAATCCTGTTGAGAATACTTTGCGGCTAATTCTACCTGCCCATAAACTAAGCTAACGGGGATCTCTTTTCCATCGGGCCCCACAGGTCCGACCTCGGCCATGTGATTCGGGTCTGCCTTGGTATACCACGTCTTCACCATGGCCCAGGCTTCTCTGGCACCCTGTCGGCAGGCTAATATCTTCCATAAATGGAAGCGCCGCCGTGCTCCCTTCAGCTTCTCCGCAAGCTCCGCAACGCCTTCTGGCAGGGAGACGGACGGCCACAAGGCCTGGGCAACGCCCTACATCACCTGCCGAACTTGTTCGTGCAGATGTGACAGCTCGGACAGAAGATCACCCGCAGACCCGGGCATTTCCTCCGCGGGACGACCCGTCAGCGTACCTACAGACATAATGTTGTTAGTCGACTTCTTCGCCGAACTCCTTTAACAGGATTCGTTCAAGCACTTACTAAAAATGCCGCGCCGAAGCCGCTTATTCTCCTTTTCGGAGTCTGCAAGCTGGCCCCGAATGTCTTTTAGTTCAACGCTCAGCTTAACATTGGCATTTTGGAGACTGTTTTTCTCCAGCATAACCTTACTCAGCACGCGTTTGCTAGCCTCTAGCTGTCGCATAACATGCTGGTCCCCCGGACTTTCTCCGGACTCATCTGCAAAATCAATTGTTAGATCTGCAGACACGCCGCACACTATATGGTAACCACCATTCTTTAAAGTAAATGTTACCATCGGGAGGCTTTTTCTATTCCCGCAACGTGGCAAGAGCGGCCCCCAGTTGGGTCTTGCATTCCTCCAACTCCTGGGACAGCCTAGTATTCTTCTCTGTAAGAACCTGCACATTATAGATGATCGTTAAATCAGTTATGCTAGCTGTTTCAAGTCTCAGGGGCTACTGATACATATAAATCGTCAGATTTACTCACCCGTACATCCTTTACATACTAATCCGTGGCTCTGGCTAGACCATCTTGAGCAGCACGGAGGTACGCCTCTCAAGAATTGAAGGCGTCGAACGCCTCTGGTGAGAAACAAGCGTCGCGGAGTACGGCCCAACGTCGCCTATGATTCATGGCGCTTTCCACTTCTAAGTTTGTAGCAGACAATCTATCCGCATCCTCTGTCGGGGGATTATCTGGCGGCTACCCCATATCGCCTTTCGCCTCTATGTCCGGTCCTGGCGCCCGACTGGTGGAAGCTTGATTGACAGCATCGTCGGACATATTCCGGCGAGCGTTCTTTCTGTTAAAGAAATGCGAGCGTCGTTACATTTTGAGAAATACGACAACCATGGAGCGGGGTTTTTTCCATACCTTTGCGTTGGCGTCTCCATCCTGACCGCCTTCCTTTTTGGCTTACCCGGCCTCGGTACCTCTTGGTGGCGAGTTGCCGCGGGTTCGGCAGGGCGTCCTGAATGCCTTCCCTGTAAAAGATGCCATGTGTATATGGTGGGTGAAGTGCCTAAAAGGGGATCCTAGTTTTGGAGTTGGGACTTTTTGATTTTTCTTACCTGCGATGCAAGGAGCAGTCTGGGATAGTCGGCCATAATGGCCACCGGGGCTTCGTCGCAGCTTAACTGATAGAACTGCCGGTCTATCAGTTCCACAGAGATAACCGGATCTTCTTCGAGTCCGGAATCAAGGGCCCGATCAGGGTCCTCTGCTTGTGGAGAAGGGCTGCTGACCTCCTTTATGGCTTTTCGCAGTTCCTGCCGCAAAGTGGCAAGGTGAATACTTACGACTAAGAATGCGGGAAAAATGGGAGCAGGGGGATATAACTTACCCAGCTTGGAGGATTGTACATGGAGAATCCATCCCGTGGCTTGATGCGGGTGAACTCCTCTTCCTCACCCTTGAATAGTTCGGACAGAATCTTCGCTAGAGCGGCAGCATTGTCCGGATCCTTACGCCCACGGCGGGTGGCGTCATCCGCCCCGTTATAACACCACAAGGGGTGCCCACGATATTGGAGTGGCTGCACTCCCCGCATTATGCAAATTGACATAACTTCGATTATTGTCAATCCGGATCGAGCTAGTGCTTTGATCCGGTTCATCAGATAGAGGACTTCTCCGTTGTCTTCTGCCTGGGGGCTCCATGGGCGCCAACTTTGGCGCTTCTTCAGGGGAGCATTGTTGAACTCGGGTAGACCCCGCCGAACAGGGTCCGGAAGGGGGACGTCCTCCATATAAAACCATTCTGAAGGCCAGTCTTCGGACGGCTTCTTCGGAGTACCGGATAGGTACCCGTATCGGCGATGCGCCATATTTCGGCTCCGCCCACTTGATAAAGTGATTCCCTCTGTGTGCGAGGGACAAGGCAGAATAGCCTTTTCCACAGCTCGAAGTGAGCCTCGCAGCCCAGGAACAACTCGCAGAGAGCAACATAGCCGGCGATATGTAGAATGGAGGCAGGGGTGAGATTATGTAATTGGAGGCCGTAGAACTCCAGGAGCCCATGGAGGAACAGATGAATTGGAAATCCGAGTCCCCTTAGTAAATAAGGAACACGACAGACCCGTTCCCCCATGGAGGGACAAGGGAGGCTCTCTGCTTGCGCCCCGCCATTGTAGGTGGCGAGCCCGGATCGAACGGGCACCATATACGCCGGAGGGAGAAATCCCTTAGTCTGCAGCTCGACTAATCGACTGTGTGGGACTGAACGACTCTCCCAATCACCGGGCTTAGGGCTACGGGGGCGGGAGGAAGAGCTGCGGAGGTCGGCCATGCTGGAATGGATCTTTCCGAAGCGTTCTCTGATGAATTCTCGCTGGGGGAGGATGATATGGATCGGATCTAAGAATCCCATTCCTTTAATAGACAATTTATTTATCTGGCTAGGGGGGCGAATGTAAAAATGCCCTGGCGCCTTGTATTCATTCGACGCGTGGGATATAGCCCTTATTGGGCACAGAAGCCAAGAGGTTCAACATTTATGGAGCCGGACACTGCTTGCGAATACTTGAAAGTTGGAGAAGAACTCGCCTTGCAATGCCGAAGACAACACTGCGCGCCGGACTCATCGTCATTGAAGCCTGGTTCGGGGGCTATTGAGGGAGTCCTGGATTAGGGGGTCTCCGGACAGCCGGATTATATCCTTTGGCCGGACAGCTAGACTATGAAAATACAAGATTGAAGACTTTGTCTCGTGTCCGGATGGGACTCTACTTGGCGTGGAAGGCAAGCTAGGCAATACGGATATGTATATCTCCTCCTTTGTAACCGACCTTGTGTAACCCTAGCCCTCTCCGGTGTCTATATAAACCGGAGGGTTTTAGTCCGTAGGACAACATATAATCATACCATAGGCTAGCTTCTAGGGTTTAGCCTCTCTGATCTCGTGGTAGATCTACTCTTGTACTACCCATATCATCAATATTAATCAAGTAGGACGTAGGGTTTTACCTCCATCAAGAGGGCCCGAACCTGGGTAAAACATTGTGTCCCCTGCCTCCTGTTACCATCCGCCTTAGACGCACAGTTCGGGACCCCCTACCCGAGATCCGCCGGTTTTGACACCGACAAGCACCGACATCTAGCAATGAGTGTGTGAACATGAATATAATGTCGGTGGGAAATACGTACTCCCCCAAGCTTAGGCTTTTGGCCTAAGTTGGTCTATGGCCACGGCTGGCCTGACGGATATCCATAATAATAGTTGGGGTCGTACTGCGAAGAAGAAGACTCTGATTGCCACTGGTTGGCAATCATCTTCGGATCCCACTGGTAATTAGACTGTCGTGGAGGATCAACTTGTGGTTCCGGCTCTGGCTCTGTGGCTGATGTAGGGTTCCGATAGGCGTGAATAGCCTCTAACGGAACAAGGTACTGGCCTGCAGATAAATCAAACAAGGAAGGAGCAGGCAGGATGATAGTCTCAGGATGATGTTTATCAAAGAACAATTTGTATTTAAGCTCCCCTTCCCTATTCTTAACAATAAAATCGTGTGCTACTATACTCTTATAATCTAAATAAACAGGAGGCAGCAATTTTTCTTCCTTCTCATAATGCCTAATAGGTATGTTAAAATGTGCAGCTATGCGTGAAGCATAGATGCCTCCAAAGATGGGGCCCTTTGTATGGTTCAGACTTAACCGTTTAGAAATAATACCGCCCATACTAACAGAGTTATCACTGAATAAACCGTGGAACAAAATAATAATATTAGGAACACTAAGGTTTCCACAGTTTCCACGACCAATTAAGCAACGACTAGCAAATATTGCAAAGTAGCGTAAAACAGGAAAATGTATGCCAGTGATTCATGAATCGGAAACCTTCCTCGTTTCCCCTACGATGATGGTATCAATAAACCCATCCACATCGTCATGACGTGGTTCCTCTATTTTGCCCTCAAAAGGGATCAAGCAAAACCGACAAAAATCATAAAGTGACATCTTCTTAACCACATCATATAAATGAAACTCTACTAAAGGAGGTGATTCCCTAGGATGACAGTAGAAGTTTTGCACAAAAGTATTGGTGAGTAAGAGATACTGTTCTCGTTGGTCGTGGAGGAAGTCGGTGAGGCCTGCATTCTTAGCCAATTCATAAAAATCTTCATAAATCCCGACTGCTCTCAAGAAATCATCGGAAGGCCATTCACACGACTGAACCTCCGGGGTGCGAGGCAGATTATATTTGGGCTTCTGTGCCTTTTCCTTCGAGCTTCGGCTCGATGAGCCCCTCAAAAGTCTCTTCATTATTTTCTGAAAAATTCTGAAATTTTTAGTAACTTTAAAATAAAAGTAAACCAAACTCAACAAAATTGATAGCAAGTACTCCTACAAGTGCCTAGAGCCTATATCATGCATCAAAACTACTTTTGACCATATAAATTTGACATGCAAGCTCAAGAATAGGGTCACCTAGGCAGCACAAATTTGCAATGAATAAAGCACTAGAACAAAAACTAATTGGACCAATGGAGGAGTCACATACCAAGGAACAATCTCCCCAGGCAGTTTTGTGAGAGGTGCTTTGAGCAAGGAGATCGAAAATGGCAGCAAAATGAGCTTGGACCCGGGTTTGAGCTGGATATTCGTGTTTGTGGGAGGAAGAAGGAGTGTGTGGGTGCAAGGATAAGTGGAGGAGGGCCACCATGGGCCCACGAGGCAGGGGGCGTGCCCAGGGGGTAGGGCGCGCCCCTGACCCTCGTGGCCAGGTGCCAGCTCCTCCTACTGTGTTCTGAGTGCCAAATATTCTAAAATGTTCGAGGAAAAATCATACTTAAATTTCAGGGCATTTGGAGAACTTTTATTTTCGAGGTATTTTTATATTGCATGGATAATCAGATAACAGATAGAAAAATACTATTTTTATTTTATTTAATATAAATAACAGAAAGTAATAGGAGGGTACAACAGGTTGTGCCTTCTAGTTTCATCCTTCTCATGATCATCAAAAGGAATCCACTAACAAGGTTGATCAAGTCTTGTTAACGAACTCATTCCGAATAACATGGAACCAGAGAAATTTCGAATAACACTATGTTACCTCAACGGTGATATGCACATCCCCAATAATAAGAATATAATATTTCTTCTTGACAGTAGGAAGAGGAAATTCAAAACCTCCAAATATAATCGATGGAAATTTTCCAATAGAGTTGATACTATGAACTTGAGGTTGTTTCCTCGGAAAGTGTACCGTATGCTCATTACCATTAACATGAAAAGTGACATTGCCTTTAGCGCAATCAATAACAGCCCCTGCAGTATTCAAAAAGGGTCTTCCAAGAATAATAGACATACTATCGTCCTCGGGAATATCAAGAATAACAAAGTCCGTTAAAATAGTAATGTTTGCAACTACAACAGGCACATCCTCCCAAATACCGACGGGTATAGTAGTTGATTTGTCAGCCATTTGCAAAGATATTTCAGTAGGTAACTTATTCAAATCAAGTCTACGATATAAATAGAGAGGCATAACACTAACACCGGCTCCAAGATCACATAAAGCAGTTTTAACATAGTTTCTTTTAATGGAGCATGGTATAGTGGGTACTCCTGGATCTCCAAGTTTCTTAGGTATTCCACCTTTAAAAGTATAATTAGCAAGCATGGTGGAAATTTCATCTTCTGTTATCTTTCTCTTATTTGTAACAATATCTTTCATATACTTAGCATAAGGATTCATTTTGAGCATATCAGTTAATCGCATACGCAAGAAGATAGGTCTAATCATTTCAGCAAAGCACTCAAATCCTCATCATCCTTTTTCTTGGATGGTTTGGGAGGAAAAGACATGGGTTTCTAAACCCATGGTTCTCTTTCTTTACCATGTTTCCTAGCAACAAAGTCTTCCTTATCATAACATTGATTCTTTGATTGTGGGTTATCAAGATCAACAACAGGTTCAATTTCTATATCATTATCATTACTAGGTTGAGCATCAACATGAACATTATCATTAACATTATCACTAGTTTCAGGTTCATTACCAGATTGTGTTTTAGCATCAGAGATAGAAATATCATTTGGATTCTCAGGTGTTTCAGTAATAGGTTCACTAGAAGCATGCAAAGTCCTATCATTTTTCTTTTTCTTCCTTTTAGAAGGACTAGGTGCATCCACATTATTTCTCTGAGAATCTTGCTCAATCCTTTTAGGGTGGCCTTCAGGATACAAAGGTTCCTGAGTCATTTTACCACCTCTAGTCATAACTCTAACAGCATTATCATTTTCTTACTATTCAATTCATTGAGCAAATCATTTTGAGATTTAAGTACTTGTTCTACTTGAGTGGTAACCATAGAAGCATGTTTACTAATAAGTTTAAGTTCACCTTTAACATTAGCCATATAATTACCCAAGTGTTCAAGCATATTTGAATTGTATTTCAATTGCCTACCAAAATAAGCATTGAAGTCTTCTTGCTTAACCATAAATTTATCAAACTCGTCTAAGCATGGGCTAGCAAACTTAGTAAATGGGATTTCAACTTTATCATATCTATAGAGAGAATTTACCTTTACTACCTGTGTCGGGTTATTAAGATCATATGTTTCTTCAACAGGCGGTAAATTAAGACCGTGTATTTCTTCAATAGGAGGTAAATTCTTAACATCTTCAGCTTTAATACCTTTTTCTTTCATAGATTTCTTTGCCTCTTGCATATCTTCAGGGCTGAGAAATAGAATACCCCTCTTCTTCGGAGTTGGTTTTGGAATAGGCTCAGGAGTTGGCTCAGGAAGTGTCCAATTATTTTCATTTGTCAACATATTATTCAACAGAATTTCAGCTTCATCCGGTGTTCTTTTCCTGAAAACAGAACCATCACAACTATCCAGGTAATCTCTGGAAGCATCGGTTAGTCCATTATAAAAGATATCAAGTATTTCATTTTTCTTAAGAGGATGATCAGGCAAAGCATTAAGTAACTTGAGAAGCCTCCCCGAAGCTTGTGGGAGAATCTCTTCTTCAATTTGCACAAAATTATATATATCCCTTAAAGCAGCTTGTTTCTTATGAGCAGGGAAATATTTAGCAGAGAAGTAATAGATCATATCCTGGGGACTATGCACACAACCAGGATCAAGATAATTAAACCATATCTTAGCATCACCCTTTAATGAGAACGGAAATATTTTAAGGATATAAAAGTAACGAGTTCTCTCATCATTAGTGAACAAGGTGGTTATATCATTTAATTTAGTAAGATGTGCCACAACAGTTTCAGATTCATAGCCATGAAAAGGATCAGATTCAACCAAAGTAATTATATCAGGATCAACAGAGAATTCATAATCCTTACCGGTAACACAGATAGGTGAAGTAGCAAAAGCAGGGTCAGATTTCATTCTAGCATTAAGAGATTGCTGCTTCCATTTAGCTAATAATCTCTCGAGTTCGTATCTATCTTTGCAAGCTAAAATAGCTAAAGAATCTTCTTTATCAAAAACATAACCCTCAGGAATAACAGGTGAGTCTTCATCATCACTTTCATCAATATTATTAGATTCAATATTTTCATTCTCTCTAACCCTAGAAAGTTGTTCATCAAGAAATTCACCAAGTGGCACAGTAGTATCAAGCATAGAAGTAGTTTCATCATAAGTATCATGTAAAGCAGAAGTGGCATCATCAATACATGCGACATATCAGAATGAATAGCAGAAGCAGGTTTAGGTGTCGCAAGCTTACTCAAAACAGAAGGTGAATCAAGTGCAGAGCTAGATGGCAGTTCCTTACCCCCCCCCCCCCGCGTAGTTGAGGGATAAATCTTGGTTCTTGGATTTTTCAAGTTCTTCATAATGATAAGCAGATATAAATCCCAAGTGACTCAAAGAATAGAGATATGCTCCCCAACAATGGCGCTAGAAAATAGTCTAGATAACCCACAAGTATAGGGGATTGCATCAGTTTTCGAGGGTAGAGTATTCAACCCAAATTTATTGATTCGACACAAGGGGAGCCAAACAATATTCTCAAGTATTAGCAGCTGAGTTGTCAATTCAACCACACCTGGAAACTTAATATCTGCAGCAAAGTATTTAGTAGCAAAGTAATATGATAGTAGTGGTAACGGTAGCAAAAGTAATGTTTCTGGTATTTTGTAGTGATGGTAGCAATAGCAAGGGAAAAGTAAATAAGCGAAGAACAATATATGGAAAGCTCGTAGGCATCGGATCAATGATGGATAATTATGCCGGATGTGGTTCATCATGTAACAGTCATAACATAGGGTGACACAGAACTAGCTCCAATTCGTCAATGTAATGTAGGCATGTATTTCTAATATAGTCATATGTGCTTATGGAAAAGAACTTGCATGACATCTTTTGTCCTACCCTCCCGTGGCAGCGGGGTCCAAATGGAAACTAAGGGATATTAAGGCCTCCTTTTAATAGAGAACCGGAACAAAGCATTAGCACACAGTGAATACATGAACTCCTCAAACTACGGTCATCATCGGTAAGTATCCCGATTATTGTCACTTCGGGGTTAACGGATCATAACACATAATAGGTGACTATAGACTTGCAAGATAGGATCAAGAACTCTCATATATTGATGAAAACATAATAGGTTTAGATCTGAAATCATGGCACTCGGGCCCTAGTGACAAGCATTAAGCATAGCAAAGTCATAGCAACATCAATCTCAGAACATAGTGGATACTAGGGATCAAACCCTAACAAAACTAACTCGATTACTTGATAAATCTCATCCAACCCATCACCGTCTAGCAAGCCTACGATGGAATCACTCACGCACGGCGGTGAGCATCATGAAATTGGTGATGGAGGATGGTTGATGATGATGACGGCGACGAATCCCCCTCTCCGGAGCCCCGAACGGACTCCAGATCAGCCCTCCCGAGAGGTTTTAGGGCTTGGCGGCGGCTCCGTATCGTAAAACGTGATGATTTCTTCTCTCCTATTTTTTTCTCCCCGAAAGCAGATATATAGAGTTGGAGTTGGAGTCGGGAGGTCTCCAGGGGGCCCACGAGGTTGGGGGCGCGCCCTAGGGGGGGAGCCCCCCACCCTCGTGGAAAGGGTGTGGGCCCCCTGGTCTTCATCTTTGGCGAGGATTTTTTATTATTTATTTTAAGATATTCCGTGGAGTTTCAGGTCATTCTGAGAACTTTTGTTTTCTGCACATAAAACAACATCATGGCAATTCTGCTGAAAACAGCGTCAGTCCGGGTTAGTTCCATTCAAATCATAGAAGTTAGAGTCCAAAACAAGGGCAAAAGTGTTTGGAAAACTAGATACGACGGAGACGTATCAACTCCCCCAAGCTTAAACCCTTGCTTGTCCTCAAGCAATTCAGTTGACAAATTGAAAGAAATAAAGAAAAACTTTTACAAACTCTGTTTGCTCTTGTTGTTGTAAATATGTCAAGCTAGCATTCAAGTTTTCAGCAAAGATTATAACTAACCATATTTGCAATAATTCTCAGGTCTCATGATTACCCATATCAATAGCATAATCAACTAGCAAGCCATACTAATAAATCTCGGATAACAACACTTTCTCAAAATATTCATAATATTATATAACAAGATGGTATCTCGCTAGCCCTTTCTGAGACCGCAAAACATAAATGCAGAGCACCTTTAAAGATCAAGGACTGACTAGACATTGTAATTCATGGTAAAAGAGATGCAATCATAGTCACACCCAATATAAATTAACAGTAATGAATGCAAATGACAGCGGTGCTCTCCAACTGGTGCTTTTTAATAAGAGGATGATGACTCAGCACAAAAGTAAATAGATAGGCCCTTTTCAGAGGGGAGCAGGGATTTGTAGAGGTGCCAGAGCTCGGTTTTGAAATAGAGGTGAATAATATTTTGAGCGGTATACTTTCGTTGTCAACATAACAACCAAGAGATGGCGATATCTTCCATGCTACACACATTATAGGCGGTTCCCAAACAGAATGGTAAAGTTTATATTCCCCCTCCATCAACAAACATCAATCCATGGCTTGCTCGAAACAATGAGTGCCTCCAACATACATCAGGTCCCAGGGGGAGTTTTGTTTTGCAATTATTTTTGATTTAGTTTGCATAAAGCATGGGATTGGGCATCCCGGTGACCAACCATTATCACGTGAGTGAGGAGCGGAGTCCACTCCTCTTGAGAATAACCCGCCTAGCATGTAAGATACAGGCAGCCCTAGTTGATACATGAGCTATTCGAGCATACAAAATAGGATGATTATTTGAAGGTTTAGAGTTTGGCACATACAAATTTACTTGGAACGGCAGGTAGATACCACATATAGGAAGGTATACTGGACTCATCTGGAATAACTTTGAGGTTTAAGGGATTGGATGCACAAGCAGTATTCCCGCTTAGTACAGGTGAAGGCTAGCAAAAGACTGGGAAGCGACCAACTAGACAACGACAACAGCCATGTACATGCATTAAAATTAATAAACATTGGATGCAAGCATGAGTAGGATATAATCCACCATGAACATAAATATCGTGAAGGCTATGTGTCACGACCGGGTTTTCCGGGTATAAATTTCCAGAAAAAGACCATCGTGCTCATCAGCACCATGATTACTGTTAGCTGATGAGGCTCCAGCTTGATACAGAAATCTCAAGCAAAATACAAAATATGAAGTACAAGACCATTCTGGCCTGTGAGTACAACAATTGGGTTTCTAGTGGTTGATGATGGAAGCGGTTTGTGAGACATCAGTGTCTATTTGACTCCATTTCCCACAGGAACAGCTGACCAGGTTAACTCCTATCTTCGCGAGGCTGCTATCACCGTTGCTTAGGACTCGAGGCTGTCATCGCCACGCTCCTCTCCAAGCAGAAATCTGGCCAAGACAATAGCCAGGGACAAGCCAGTGAGTACTTTGAATGTACTCGCAAACATTTAGAACACAGGTATAATATAATTGATAATCATACACTAAAAAAAATTCTATGATCACATCGCGAGTCATAAATAAAACATCTTTTATGCATGCAAGCAGGTTATTATCATGCAACATGAATAAGCAGTAATAGAGTGGGAATAAAATGCCGCAGTCGGACGTCTGAGCAACACCACATAAAGGGCTTTAAAAGAAATGCCATAGTCGGGTGTCTGGGCGACACCACATAAAGGGCTTTAAAAGAAATGCCACAGTCGGGCGTCTGAGCGACACCACATAAAGGGCTTTAAAAGAAATGCCACAGTCGGGCGTCTGAGCGACACCACATAAAGGGCTTTAAAAGAAATGCCACAATCGGGCGTCTGAGCGACACCACATAAAGGGCTTTAAAAGAAATGCCACAGTCGGGCGTCTGAGCGACACCACATAAAGGGCTTACAAGATAAATAATCACAATGAATATCCAGGAGGTAGAACCGTCCAGGGATACTCGATAATATAAATAATGCATCGGGTTAGTCCATCACAAGAAAATAATCATAATCTTCACAAGTCACAAGTCACGGTCCAAGTTCTGGTTTAATAATCTCTCCTCCGAAGACTGACACTAAGACCAACACTTGACCCATCCCAGACTGTAATCCTTAACCATGGACACGGCTATTCGAATAGGTTTTAATCTCTGCAGAGGGTGTACTCTTTACCCACGAGTAACGGATTCCTTTAGTCCATCGGGGCTAATTCCGTCTACGGCCTTTTAGTTGAAAACACGCCTAACTTGCACACACCAGCTTAACTCATCGGTGTCTGGAATCACCCACGACACTTGTTAAGCAAAACTCTAAGTGGGGAGGCTACAACCTCGCGTAGCATGGGATCAAATTTATATCGTGCGCTCTAAGGGGTGGCCTCCCCTCTCGGTCTCAACCGGAAACACCCATGCCCCCAGACCAGGTGGCATGCCTACCGGCTACAACCGATATCTTCCACCATGGCCTCTCTGTACGGTGTGTGCTTGAAAGGGGTTGACGACTTACTGAACCATACCCTACCTGCGGCAGGGACAAGTGGTAGTACATATCAAGTATGGGGGTTACTGGAAACAAGACTCGGTCTACGGTCAACTCGGGAGGTTTATAAGTTCCCTGCAAGACATGTAAACACATATATTTCAATCAACAAAAGCACCACTCAATATACCTTACCATGCCATACCGGACATAACCGTCCTGACGGGGACCGGCAACAAGATCACGCCTACCCAAGGCCGAGGCTTTCCCGGATTCCTTTCCGGCATGCATACAAGGCACATGAGGTTGATTACCATCACACTTATATTCATTTCCAACAGCAAGGAAATCACTAATATGTTTCCATGCAAATGATCATGTCACATAAAATAACAAGTCCTCTGAAATAAGATGGTGTTATAAACGTGTCAAATAACACACCAAAACATTATGCCAGGGTTCAGAATGCTTGCCTTTAATGGTGTGGAGAGGTGGGGTGCTCTCCAAAATTTTTGAAAGCTTCCTTCTCTCCCAAAAATCCTATTTCCAAAAATATGCAAATAACACATATTTCAAAAACAGTACAAAAAAGTTGTTTGGAATTTTTTTAAATAAATCTTAAAATAAACTAGACCAAATTTGAGGAAGGTAGAAAAAAGAATCAACTCATTTGGAGTTATATTTAACAAGTTATAGGCAGTCAAAGTTGTGGTAAAAATCTGTTTTTAATAAAATCAGGAAAAAGAAAACGTTTCAAAAGAGATTACGCTTTCGGACAGAGAAGACGTATTTGCGCCTTTTACGCCTCCACTTATCCAGCGTGGCTGCCGCGTGAGTCACCGACAGTGGGCCCGCCTGGCCCACTGGTCAGGTTTGACTGGTCCATGCACGCGTCGTCTCCCCCTGACTGAACAGGGGCGGAGCTCCGGCGAGGCTCGCCGGCGAATGGCGGCGTCCCTCGGTGATCTGAGTGCATGGGCGTGCTCAAGAGGTCGAGACGAACTCGGGGGTACCCGCTATGGTCGCCGACGTGGACGGAGTTGCCGGCGACGAGCATCGCGGTGGAGATGGTTTCGGGGGCGAAGTGATTTTGGGGCTGTGGTGGTTCCCGATCAAAATTGAGTAGGGGGACAGCTTCACGGGAGGATGAGGGGGTTCCTGGCGAAGCGAACGGAGAGGGGGAGGTACTGGAGGTGCTGGATTGGCCGGGGCGGTGGCGGCGGCAGGAGTTGCCGGAGATGAGGAAGGAGGCCTCCCCGGGTCGAATGTGAGGTACGGGAGCGCCATTGGGGTGGCCTGAGGTTGCCTCCGTGCTCGGGGAAGCTCGGGGCCTCCTTTTATTGTCGTGGCAAGGCGGTTCCGTGGCGGCTGCGGATAAGGTCGCCGGCGACCGCCATTCTGTAGCTAGGGTGTCGTGGCGGCGACGAGCGCTAGCGGACACACTCGTGGATGAGCTCGCGCTGTTCCAGGGGCCAGGTGGCGAGCGGAAGAGGCTTGGGCGGCGCTGAACGGAGCAGGGGCTATCGGCGGCCGTGGCGGCTAGCTCCTGGCCTGTCGGGGACGTGGCGAGGGGCGGCTTGGCGTGTTGCGGTGAGGAGGGACGTGCGTGGCGTGGCTCTACAGTGGAGGCAAGGCCAGGGGCGCGACGCGTCGGCTCGGGCGCAGCACGTGCAAAACGCGTGCCAAACGCACGCTCTTCTCGCGCTCCGGGCGTGCACGGGACGTGCTCGATGTAATGCCGGGGCATGCTAGAGGTCGCGGTTGAGGCTGGGAAGAAACAGGGCTGGGTTAGGGTTAGATAGAGGGTGAATGGGCATGGTTGTTAGGTCAGGTGACCAAGTTCACAGTGTAAACTTGAATCCATGCCAAATCTGGCTATGCTCTCCAGGTGTTTGACAAAATGCCACATGCACCTAGGCTCTTCTTGGGGTGGCCAAATCTTCCAGATCAGGGTCTCCTTAGATGCAAGAGAGAGTGGTGAGGTTAGTTTGTGAAAAGCACAAACTTGTTAGTGCAAGTTTTGCAAAACTACAATTCTGGACAGGAAATAAATGACATTATTTCATGAACCAAAATTAATCCAATGGGTGCATGCTCCTGGATTTAGGGGTTTGGTAGGGCTGTCTACAAGTAAGAGAAAACACAAGATCTTTGGAGCAAAATTAAATAGGGTTGCAGTAGAAATCACAAGGCTGGACCAGAATGAAAAAGAGGTTGATTGACTCAAAATTTTCAAAGAACATCACTAGTTTTTTTGCATAATGTTGAATCATATGCTACTACCAATATCCCATAATTTTGGTGGAGGCTAGAAAGAATTATTTAAAAGGGTTGTAGTGCAAATTGCACTCTAGAGCAGAGAAGCAAAAATTGATGCAGAGCTCAAATTATTACATAAATAAAAGACATTTTTGTATAAAAGTGATTTAAAAACATCACATGACATCTCCAATTTTTGGTTAGAATTTTAGGTGAATTTATCCAATGGTTATAGTTCAAATATGGCCATATAACCTTGAAAAACCATTTTCAAGAAAGTAAAGATCAAGCAACTTAATTATTTAATTAGTTATATTAAATAAGGGAAAGTTTCTCTTGACAGATTAAATAAGTCCAATGACATATTTGGAAAGTTTTCTCTTTGGGAAAAACTCATCATAACAGGGAAGGAAACGATTTAAAAATAAAAATGGAGCTCAAAAATTCAAAGTTTTAATTGCTGGTAAAAAATTTAATTCATTAAAACAAGGCCAAATTTTTGGGGGTGTCACAACACTACCCCCCTTAAGAAAAATCTCGTCCTCGAGATTTGTTAAAAGCTGTGTTAAGAAAATATTACACAATAAAGATGTGGCTTTAGTGAGAGGGCAATAAGTGGTGAAAAACCACAGTGTGAAAACTGGTGCTGCGTGGAAAAGTCTACGGTTCGGGACAAAAACGTGAGATTTCTACGCTGGATATAAATTTAGAATAACTTCTAAATTTAAATATACGCTGGTCGTACCCGAGAGCACAGTGCTCTCTCTGGCCGACAGGTGGACCCGGGGCCCACTGTTAGCCTCTTCTTCTCCCTCCTTTCTCTTTCTTCTTCCTCTCTCCCGCGCGCTTCCTCCACCGGCGACGCCTAGTGTGTAGGGCATCTAGGTCGTACCGTGGTAGTGCGCGGCGTGCTAGCTGCCGGTGCAGCGTGCACTCACCTCGCAGGCCAGCGCGCTGTCGGCACTGCTCGCGGATTCGACTCCGAACACCGGCGATCGGCGACGAGCGGCGTTGGTGGACTTCGCCCACCGTACACCGAGCTCAAGCTATAAAATGGCCGGGGTGCCTTTCTCTTCTTCCTCACACCTGGCCTCACTTCTCCTCCTCCTCCCTCCATTACTGCTTACAAAAGCTCGGGTTAGGCCCTAATGGCGGAGGCGATGCCGGATTGGTTTGCGATCCTGATATGCGGAGGGCTGGCGACACTGCTGGGGCTCTCTGTGCTCCTGTGCGCGATGATCCTCGACGATCGTCGCGACGTTGCTGCTTGGGTGTTGGCTCTCCGTGGTGGTGGTGATCACAAGGAGTAGATGGGGTGTGCCAGGTGCTAACTGTTGTTAGGGGGGTGATTAGCTGGATGTAACACCGTTGCAAAGTTTTGCAAACAGTGTATGTGTTCGAATGGTAATGGTTGTGAGTCTGCTACCTGGTGTTGTGTGAAGTTAATACATCCACGCCGTGAGAAAGTGTAGATGTAGCAACTCAGGGAAAAGAAATCTCACTCCAGAATTTTGCGAGGAAAAACAGTTAATTTAAAGGAGTATAAACCACAACAAAAACTACATACATTAGTAGAAGCCAAATATTTGACTCGTCGTACAAACTCAGGATATCACGCATAGGTCACACACATAAATAAATGTTGCAAATAATGAACACTGCAGCGACGTCTAAAATGGAAACGGTAACTGGACAGGGTCCCTAGAAAATGTCTCTGGTACTGGGATACACTCCTCTTCTATCGGGGGAAGTGGATTGACCAGTCGATGCACGTGTCTCTCCTGGTCGGGCCTTAGTGCTCTGCCGATGGCGATCTGAGGATTTAAATCTGCGAGGCTCTGAAGATAACCCATCACACGTTGGGTTAAATGTTCTTGAGCGATGACGTACTGGACAAGGTTGGCCAGGACTGGGTCTCTCTCAATGCGTCCACCGGGAAAAGATATCACTCCTCCGGGTGCTGCACGGCTCGGGAAGTAATAATATCCTCGTTCGCGGGCATAGGGTACTGCGGATCGAAGGCGAGCAATCGCTTCTTTCGTAGCAGATTCTATGGCCAAGTGTGGGGTTGGCATAGATTTCCCCACGAAGGAAACTTCCGTTGGATCTTGATTGGAGTCTACGGGAGGGATATGCACTGCTGCCCAATATTCCGAGGTGGAAGGGGTGATCCTTGATTTGAACAGCTCGTACTGAGGTGGCTGGGTAGAACCCATGGTACTGCGGGTAAAATCCCACAATATTTTGACAAAGCTACCTGGGGTTGCATCTGGGGTTCTCAGATGAATGCTGGGGCTCGGCATGACAGGAAAAAGTTGTGAGTGTGGTGCACAAGGTGAGGGTTGCTAGGTAAGGTCACAAGGTGGCCTTTATATAGCAATGGAGCCGGATTCGTTTTACCGTGGTGAAAGGTAATAAATTTGCCAGCTTAGCTCCAAAGGTCAGGTCAGTGTCAGAGATACACATATCTCATAAAGAGACGTGTTACTGTGGTTGTTGTCGGGTTGGTTTTGGTAGTTGTGCCCGGAAAAATATGCAACTATGCGCTGACCAAAAATGCAAGGCTACTATTAAAATAGAGGCACAACAACAGGCTGCGTTAATATACACGGTCGCATGATTACAAAGTGAGGATACACTGAGACTCGGTACTACTTGTACGGCTTAGTCTACCTCGTTTATGTCTAAACGGGCGTGCCTGGTGGATGTCGAGGCTTCTCCACGTGTCTCACTGCCGGGATTAGTCGGAGATGGCAGAGGAACTGCAGGGTTGGGGTAGTGATGATGACCATCGCGGGGATTGTTGGCCACAACCCCGTTGGAGTGTGCTCCCAAAAGGCGACGAAGCACTTCTGGGGTCATCAAAGCATCTCGGCTGATGGTTGGAGCTGATCTCGGGGTCTCGATCGGTTGTCCAAACAGCACGACTGGGTTGTCGGCGTTGGGCTCGTTTTCTTCTCTCGCCGGGGCTCGACGAACCAGCTCTCCACGAGCTGCAATTAAATCAATAGTGATTTGATCGCACAGTTCCTCTAGTGCACTTACATAGCGCACCAGGTGCAACAATGCAGGATCTGTCTCGTGATCTCCGTTGGCAACTTGGGGTGGTCTACCATACCCTTCACGTCTGGGGTAGTAGTGGAACAAGCGACAGTTAACTCTGGGCGACAAGTGCCTGAGATGAACTATAGCCTCTCGAGCAGCTAGTTGTATGGCTTGTGGCTCAAAGGAAGTTGTTCTTCCGGTGAACCTGTAGGGGCGCTCGGGTGCTAGACCCCTACCGTAGATGTGTACAGTGGCCCAGAATTGACAGTCTTCACCGCTCATGGGTCCTTGGTACACAACATATTCTGGTGGCTCCTCTAACGCATAGGCACGACGGGTGAGGTTTGCGAGGATGGTCACAAAACCTCCAAGGTTGGTTGCTGTGGTCTCATTGTGCACTATGGGGCCAGGCATTGTGGCTAGGTTGGGGAAGAGACCGTGTTGTGCTGGGTTGAGGCTAGCGTGCCCTTTTTATAGAAAATGGAACGGAGTCTTCCTTCGCACGCTTGCGAATGAGACGTTTTTGCCATCGGTCACTGGTGTGCGATCGACAGGCTAGGCTGATAGGTTGGGCATCGACTGCCAAAAGTGTCGGGATTACTGTGTGGCTATCTTGCACGAGAAGCTTGGCTGGGGTTTGGCTAAGGTCTAGTGGGTTGGTTTGCCTAAGTTTTTCGACCTGGCTAAGATAGGATTAGCCAATGGTCAGCCTGGCTCTGATACCAAGTCTGTCATGACCGGGTTTTCCGGGTATAAATTTCCAGAAAAAGACCGTCGTGCTCATCAGCCCCAGGATTACTGTTAGCTGATGAGGCTCCAGCTTGATACAGAAATCTCAAGCAAAATACAAAATATGAAGTACAAGACCATTCTGGCCTGTGAGTACAACAATTGGGTTTCTAGTGGTTGATGACGGAAGCGGTTTGTGAGACATCAGTGTCTATGGGACTCCATTTCCCACAGGAACAGTTGACCAGGTTAACTCCTATCTTTGCGAGGCTGCTATCACCGTTGCTTAGGACTCGAGGCTGTCATCGCCACGCTCCTCTCCAAGCAGAAATCTGGCCAAGACAATAGCCAGGGACAAGCCAGTGAGTACTTTGAATGTACTCGCAAACATTTAGAACACAGGTATAATATAATTGATAATCATGCACTAAAAAAATTCTATGATCACATCGCGAGTCATAAATAAAACATCTTTTATGCATGCAAGCAGGTTATTATCATGCAACATGAATAAGCAGTAATAGAGTGGGAATAAAATGCCGCAGTCGGGCGTCTGAGCAACACCACATAAAGGGCTTTAAAAGAAATGCCACAGTCGGGTGTCTGAGCGACACCACATAAGGGGCTTTAAAAGAAATGCCACAGTCGGGCGTCTGAGCGACACCACATAAAGGGCTTTAAAAGAAATGCCACAATCGGGCGTCTGAGCGACACCACATAAAGGGCTTTAAAAGAAATGCCACAGTCGGGCGTCTGAGCGACACCACACAAAGGGCTTACAAGATAAATAATCACAATGAATATCCAGGAGGTAGAACCGTCCAGGGATACTCGATAATATAAATAATGCATCGGGTTAGTCCATCACAAGAAAATAATCATAATCTTCACAAGTCACAAGTCACGGTCCAAGTTCTGCTTTAATAATCTCTCCTCCGAAGACCGACACTAAGACCAACACTTGACCCATCCCAGACTGTAATCCTTAACCATGGACACGGCTATTCGAATAGGTTTTAATCTCTGCAGAGGGTGTACTCTTTACCCACGAGTAACGGATTCCTTTAGTCCATCGGGGCTAATTCCGTCTACGGCCTTTTAGTTGAAAACACGCCTAACTTGCACACACCAGCTTAACTCATCGGTGTCTGGAATCACCCACGACACTTGTTAAGCAAAACTCTAAGTGGGGAGGCTACAACCTCGCGTAGCATGGGATCAAATTTATATCGCGCGCTCTAAGGGGTGGCCTCCCCTCTCCGTCTCAACTGGAAACACCCATGCCCCCGGACCAGGTGGCATGCCTACTGGCTACAACCGATATCTTCCACCATGGCCTCTCTGTACGGTGTGTGCTTGAAAGGGGTTGACGACTTACTGAACCATACCCTACCTACGGCAGGGACAAGTGGTAGTACATATCAAGTATGGGGGTTACTGGAAACAAGACTCAGTCTACGGTCGACTCGGGAGGTTTATAAGTTCCCTGCAAGACATGTAAACACATATATTTCAATCAACAAAAGCACCACTCAATATACCTTACCATGCCATACCGGACATAACCGTCCTGACGGGGACCGGCGACAAGATCACGCCTACCCAAGGCCGAGGCTTTCCCGGATTCCTTTCCGGCATGCATGCAAGGCACATGAGGTTGATTACCATCACACTTATATTCATTTCCAACAGCAAGGAAATCACTAATATGTTTCCATGCAAATGATCATGTCACATAAAATAACAAGTCCTCTGAAATAAGATGGTGTTATAAACGTGTCAAATAACACACCAAAACATTATGCCAGGGTTCAGAATGCTTGCCTTTAATGGTGTGGAGAGGTGGGGTGCTCTCCAAAATTTTTGAAAGCTTCCTTCTCTCCCAAAAATCCTATTTCCAAAAATATGCAAATAACACATATTTCAAAAACAGTACAAAAAAGTTGTTTGGAAATTTTTTAAATAAATCTTAAAATAAACTAGACCATATTTGAGGAAGGTAGAAAAAAGAATCAACTCATTTGGAGTTATATTTAACAAGTTATAGGCAGTCAAAGTTGTGGTAAAAATCTGTTTTTAATAAAATCAGGAAAAAGAAAACGTTTCAAAAGAGATTACGCTTTCGGACAGAGAAGACGTATTTGCGCCTTTTATGCCTCCACTTATCCAGCGTGGCTGCCGCGTGAGTCACCGATAGTGGGCCCGCCTGGCCCACTGGTCAGGTTTGACTGGTCCATGCGCGCGTCGTCTCCCCCTGACTGAACAGGGGCGGAGCTCCGGCGAGGCTCGCCGGCGAATGGCGGCGTCCCTCGGTGATCTGAGTGCATGGGCGTGCTCAGGAGGTCGAGACGAACTCGGGGGTACCCGCTATGGTCGTCGACATGGACGGAGTTGCCGGCGACGAGCATCGCGGCGGAGATGGTTTCGGGGGCGAAGTGATTTTGGGGCTGCGGTGGTTCCCGATCAAAATTGAGTAGGGGGACGGCTTCACGGGAGGATGAGGAGGTTCCTGGCGAAGCGAACGGAGAGGGGGAGGTACTGGAGGTGCCGGATTGGCCGGGGCGGTGGCGGCGGCAGGAGTTGCCGGAGATGAGGAAGGAGGCCTCCCCGGGTCGAATGTGAGGTAGGGGAGCGCCATTGGGGTGGCCTGAGGTTGCCTCCGTGCTCGGGGAAGCTCGGGGCCTCCTTTTATAGGCGTGGCAAGGCGGTTCCGTGGCGGCTGCGGATAAGGTCGCCGGCGACCGCCATTCTGTAGCTAGGGCGTCGTGGCGGCGACGAGCGCTAGCGGACACACTCGTGGATGAGCTCGCGCTGTTCCAGGGGCCAGGTGGCGAGCGGAAGAGGCTTGGGCGGCGCTGAACGGAGCAGGGGCTATCGGCGGCCGTGGCGGCTAGCTCCTGGCCTGTCGGGGACGTGGCGAGGGGCGGCTTGGTGTGTTGCGGTGAGGAGGGACGTGCGTGGCGTGGCTCTGGAGTGGAGGCAAGGCCAGGGGCGCGACGCGTCGGCTCGGGCGCGGCACGTGCAAAACGCGTGCCAAACGCACGCTCTGCTCGCGCTCCGGGCGTGCACGGGACGCGCTTGACGTAATGCCAGGGCATGCTAGAGGTCGCGGTTGAGGCTGGGAAGAAATAGGGCTGGGTTAGGGTTAGATAGAGGGTGAATGGGCGTGGTTGTTAGGTCAGGTGACCAAGTTCACAGTGTAAACTTGAATCCATGCCAAATCTGGCTATGCTCTCCAGGTGTTTGACAAAATGCCACAGGCACCTAGGCTCTTCTTGGGGTGGCCAAATCTTCCAAATCAGGGTCTCCTTAGATGCAAGAGAGAGTGGTGAGGTTAGTTTGTGAAAAGCACAAACTTGTTAGTGCAAGTTTTGCAAAACTACAATTCTGGACAGGAAATAAATGACATTATTTCATGAACCAAAATTAATCCAATGGGTGCATGCTCCTGGATTTAGGGGTTTGGTAGGGCTGTCTACAAGTAGGAGAAAACACAAGATCTTTGGAGCAAAATTAAATAGGGTTGCAGTAGAAATCACAAGGCTGGACCAGAATGAAAAATAGGTTGATTGACTCAAAATTTTCAAAGAACAGCACTAGTTTTTTTGCATAATGTTGAATCATATGCTACTACCAATATCCCATAATTTTGGTGGAGGCTAGAAAGAATTATTTAAAAGGGTTGTAGTGCAAATTGCACTCTGGACCAGAGAAGGAAAAATTGATGCAGAGCTCAAATTATTACATAAATAAAAGATATTTTTGTATAAAAGTGATTTAAAAACATCACATGACATCTCCAATTTTTGGTTAGAATTTTAGGTGAATTTATCCAATGGTTGTAGTTCAAATATGGCCATATAACCATGAAAAACCATTTTCAAGAAAGTAAAGATCAAGCAACTTAATTATTTAATTAGTTATATTAAATAAGGGAAAGTTTCTCTTGACAGATTAAATAAGTCCAATGACATATTTGGAAAGTTTTCTCTTTGGGAAAAACTCATCATAACAGGGAAGGAAATGATTTAAAAATAAAAATGGAGCTCAGAAATTCAAAGTTTTAATTCCTGGTAAATTTTTTAATTCATTAAAACAAGGCCAAATTTTTGGGGGTGTCACAACACTACCCCCTTATAACTCATAGCTAATCAAGCATGGCACAAGCAACTATGATCTCTAATTATCATTGCGAACATGTTTCACTACTGGAATCAACTACTTTGCCATCTGCCAGCTCTTTGCCGTCAGCTAGCGGACGACAAAGAAGCTCTTTGCCATCAGCTACCCAAAAGCAGACGACAAAGAAATGGCAGACGGCAAAGAAGCTCTTTGCCGTCCGCGGGCTCTTTGCCGTCTGCTGGCAGACGGCAAAGAATCTTTGCCGTCCGCTGGCAGACGGCAAAGAATCTTTGCCGTCCGCTGGCAGACGGCAAAGAATCTTTGCCGTCCGCTGGCAGACGGCAAAGAATCTTTGCCGTCCGCTGGCAGACGGCAAAGAATCTTTGCCGTCCGCTGGCAGACGGCAAAGA